>NW_006441955.1:31525159-31550048 GCF_000325575.1 Pteropus alecto | reverse complement strand
AGCAGGAATCCAAATCCATTCGCTCTGCCCGTGGAATGACAAGATAACCAACCACAGGGCTGGTGAGACCTTCAGAGATCCCTGTAGCACCCATGGGTGTGTTGGATGCTGACTGAGAACAAGGTAGATGGGCGATTGTAGTCCCCCTTCCTGTGTCCCAGTCTCCTCATCTGATAGGAAAAGAAGATACATGCTTGTCAACCCCATAATATCGATAAGATAAAACCAAAGACAAGATTGCTCAAATATGAGGTGTTGACTATGTTAATATTCTGAACTCTTAAAATGAGGGTGGCACACCTTAGACTAGTACAAAGTTATGTCAGTTGTATCTCGGAAAAAAAGAAGAAAAACTGGAAGAAAAGAAAAAGAGGGTAGTCATCCCCTAATAGCACATGGACCATCTCTGCAGAACAGAACCAGAAATTTAAATAGGATTTTTCTTTATATTTTTGGCAGCAATAGGTATTTAAAGGCAAAGGAATGCCTGGTTTGTTTTTTAGTCAAAGGGCTGGTTTACCGTGTCCTATTGAGAAATCTTTACAAACTCTAATAAGTTTCACCAAAAGGAAAGAGATGGCTGCCATGTGCAGGTCCATTCCAATGAGATGATATAGCAAGGTCTGATGCCCCAGAATATTTCTCAAAAGGAGGGGTCCTGCGTGAAATCCCGACGGTACACACGAGAAAGCTGACATCCAACCCCTTGCCCCCGTACACTATACCATTTATCCCCAGTGGCTTAGCTACACCATGAATTCCTCAAGTGTCCTAGGAAAGGAAAATAAGCGGTTTATCCTCTCTTCCTTTTTGTGGAGGATAGGAGAGATGACATTGTAGCTCATAAAACAAAGGAAAACACTAATAACTCAGGGAAAGTTTCTCGTAATCCCAAACACATTGGAAAAAGCAGACACTTTGGATGTGTGTAAAAATAGTTTGCTGAAAGACTAGAGCAGTGGCTTCGCTTGGATTCATGCTAACGGCTATCACATGTTAGCTTTCGTTATTTGCCAGAAAGGCACTGCATACACATAATAGTTCATAATCCTCACCGCCACCCTGTGAGGTAGTAGTAGTATTCCCATTTTACAGAATAGGAAACTGAGGCTCAAGAAGTTAAGCAATTTACCCACAGTCCCAGAGTTCTCAGAGGGCAGAGTCAGAACTCAGACACCACAAGGCCTGCAAACAGGGGGCCTTTGGTTCCTGAAACCCTTCCTGGTCCTCCCTCTCCCTTTTTATTCTGCCAACCCCCCTTCATGCCCTGTCTAGTGTCTCTATGCCCTCACAGCTGGGTCTAATGTTGAAATTTCTATCAACTTCCTTGGTCTAAACTCCTAGGACATTATAAACTTCTGAGACAGAAAAAGAAACTGCTCTTATTCTCCAGTCACTTCCGGATCTGATTGTCCTGGGAAACAGGAGAAGAATACCTGAGGTGTGCTTTCAGCGCTAAAAAAGAAGAAAAGGTACCAAACTTGGCTTAACTCTCGATTCTCCAGTATGGGGAAGTGAAGGGAAGCCTTGGTGTGGGGAGGGACCCAGATCCGGCCTAAACCAGCGCCTGCCAGGTCAAGACCTGGAGTCTTCCTTCTGAGAGAGGAGCCAAGAACTGGTGGGGTGAAGGGGACCAAGGACCCAAAAACCCGGTGGGGCAGAGATGCCAATTGTCTGGATGGGGCAGTGGGAATGGGCGAGGTGTAAATGGCATCACCGACCGGAACGTGAGAGGACAGCAAATGACTTTGAAGTGGGGAAACTTTATAGCGATTTGACAGGCAGCTGGGAATCTCTGCGAGATCCTGAGTGAGGAACAGAAAAACGGAGGCGGACCCGGGCTGCGGGTGGACGCCAGGTGCCCGGCTCCCCGGCCATCCTCCAGGGGGCGCTCGCGGCCGCAGGGCCGGAGGAAAGACTGATCTAGGACGCACCTGGCTGCAGAGCATCGGGACCTTCGCCAGGGGCTTGAAGTCCCTCCGGCCCCGGCAGCCTCTCTAGGCCAACTTGGAGGAGTCCATCATGCAAGCATAATTTGTATCACATCTATGGCCTTTTAAAAATAGAAAAATGGGGAGGTATATTTCACGCCCCGAAACCTTTGTGAAGCTGCCCCTCGACGCAAATGAGTCGTTAATAACACGAGGCGGGGGCAATGACTGATGAACAAACACGATTAGCTCTTTGGTGTTTAAAATGCTGACCTGGAAAAGCCTAACATCAGATGAGGCACGATTCGCATCGCTGGGCAGGACAACACCAAGTCTTCCTCTGGAAAGGAGCTGTGCTTTTAATGGGAGGACAGGGTGGCGAGAGGTGGCCCGCCGGAACCCTGACCCTACATGCAAAACCCAAGGATTTGGCGGCGAGTCCTCCCTGGCTGCGACCGCGCCTGGGGCCGCGAGGATGTTCCTGTGGCGCCACCTAGCGTCCGAGGCGCAGACAACGCCCTGGCGAAGGTTGCTGCCAAGGGCAGGCTGAGATCACTGGAGATTAGTCCTGGGACCTCGGACTCAGGCCCCTGACATTGGAATGGGCCTGTCGTCTTGTGGATGGGTAACACCCTCCGGCTGGGCAAAATGCCCCCGAAGACCCCTGTTCCCAAGACACCAAACCTAAAAAGAAAATTTGCCAGAATGAGTGGAATAAATGACGCTTTTTCGATGAGACATCCATGAGGTGATGTCTGGTTTTTCCTAAATACAATGGCAAGTCAATTATTAATTCTTCCAGAAAAAATATAGATGCTGTCATTGTACAAACATGAGTCCCAAGCAGAACTGAGCCTCAGAACATCTGGAGGGGCCTCGTCTGAGAAACACAGAACTAGAACTTTGGGTGGGACAAAGAAGCTTTACTTTTTATTTAATGGTAAGTTGAAGACCTCCAAGAGAAGAAGATTCCACGTTGTAATAGAGAGAATAGAGATCTGGGAGCCATGAGACTGACTGCCCCCCAATTATCTGTGTGACCTTGACCAGGGGCAAACAGTTTTTCCTGTCACAACGACGCTGGATTATTATCTCCACATGATAGACGAGGAAATAAGGGCTCCAGGAGATTACCCAAGGTCAGACAGCAGGTTAGAGTCAAAGCCAAGCTTCAAATCCACGTCTGCCCAACTCTAAAAAGCATGTTCCTTTCACAAGACATTGAATCCCTCTGTGTTTTGGCTTCCTTGTCTACGGTATGAAGAGACTATGCCAAGTGGTCACTTGGTCGCTTCCAGATACAGCAAACTCTGAACTAAGGTCTCCCTGGTCCCTTAAAACCCACATTTAGTGCTCACAAACCCTGTGGCGATAACAAAAAAGCTTTTAAAAAAGATTTCATCCACCTATAAAAACCATTGGATTTTATTTTTGATTACGGGCAAAAGAACACCAAAATAGACATGTCAAAACATCAAACGTCTTTGAAAATTGAGGATGCTGGTTAAAGAGGAGAAAATTTGCACGGAGCATGGAGCGGCAACTCATGGGTCAGTGGCAGAACCAGACCTGCAGGGCACTACTTATCTCTTGAGCCACTGGCTTCCCAGGGGATAATTGCCGTCTGATAATTGTTTACAATTGATAAATACATGAAATCAGGCAGCCAACAGTTTATCTAGCTACCAGTTCAGATCTGGACAGAACTAGATTAAGGAGTCAGGCACATTTGCAATAACCTCAGAGATAAACTCTTCCTATCTGAGGCAGTTTATCTCCTCCTCAAGGGTCATGTTGCCCAGTAACTGCCACCTTCAAAAGAAGGAAGGGCAAGATACATCAAAGGGCCCCGAATCGGCCTTGAACCCTCTCTTCCTGCTAACCCTCACGGGTCACCAGCTTGAGAGCAAGAAGGCGGGACCCTGCCCTTGTCTGGAAAGCCTGGGAAAATATGTTGGCAAAATGGAAACTGGGCAATTAGACCCAAAGCCAAAGTCTCGTGACTCTGAAGTCAGTGTCTTCCTCGTAGGCTCTTCCTCTACCTCAGAGCGGCGAGCTAAAAGAACTTCAAACATCCCCAGCAAAGATGAGACCAGGAACTGCAGCTCAGATCTTAGGCCCTAATGGGCCTCAAACTCCCCATGTGACCGAAGGCAAGTTAAAACTTCTCTGAACCTCAGTTTCCTCAACTCTAAATAAATTCAGGGCTTGAAGATAAATAATCTCTAAGGCCCTATTGAGCCATTGCATAGACCTGAATCAAACCAGCGAGTACCCTTTAAGGTTTCAAAGAGGCCACAGACCTTACTGAAGTACCACCTTCCTCAGTTCCCTTCCGAGCACAAACTCCTCTCGTTCCCCAGGCATAACTCTCGTTCCCTAGTCACATCCCTCCATCATCAAACTCCTTCCGAGTTTAGCAGTCAGCTCAAGCAGGCCGCTGGGGAGCTCAGGAAGAATACTGCCTCCTAAAGCAGCCTGCTCAGAGGACCTCTGAGCACTTACCCTGGGTTGTGGACACATCTTTTATTCCCCATCTGTCATCAAGAAGTGAGGCTACCAATTTTCCATTCCCTCCTCTCAGTCTTCCACCTTCCCACCAGGAGACTCTCTGGCTTCCACAACATTTGGGGGTGGGGGGGAGGCGAGCAGGTGGCAGGAGTCTTCCTTAAATAAGATCACTTTGGGTCAGATGCTGAGCCAGCCACACTCTTGGCTGTACCCCCTCCCTCCCGCTTCATCCCTGAAGCAAGGCTTCCCATTAGGAATGCAATGGGCTTAGCGGGCAGCAACCAAAGTCTTCAGCTGCCCTAAAGTTCTGGTCTCTCAAAAAAAAAAAAAAAAAAAATTACCTCGAGGAGCCTTTTGGGAACCCGTAATTAAATTATCTTTATTCCAGAAAAGAACTTTAAAAGAAAGGAATAAAGCACTGTTTTTCCAAGAGCGTTTTCTCCCTCAAGAAACTCAGAGTAAACCAGGAAACTTTCTACTTATTTGCCCTTTGGTTATAGTAAAAGGCAAGGAAAAAATAGCGCCTTTTTCTGGGAAAAGAAGTCCCAGAGGACTGAGGTAACTCCTTGGTGGTGACAGAATGGTCTGCTTCCTTCGGTTCTCTCTCACTGTGCTGACCTCACAAGAAGCATTTATAGGTGCTGGTTAACTGACTAAATGTAACATTCTGATGGATTTATTTGGTATAGTAGATTACAAAACTAGACACGAGCAAAGCCTAACCATTCCACCCCACCCTTCAGACCAGCCCCACAGCCTTGCACTTCCCTCTCTGCCCAGCTCAGCCTCAGACCAAAGCAATGGGAGGAAGCTAAGATGTGCCCTCTAATGCAGCCCTTCTCCTGACACCCACCCTGCATGCCATCCCTGGGCACCTCTGTTCCCTGCCTTTCTTCTGAGCAATGATTCATGGCAAACATTAGGGAGGAAACAGCATCCTTCAATTCTTTCTACCATTTCTCTTATCTTTACAGGGTTCTTATTAAGCAGTATCTTCAAACTTATTTATGTGATGTCATGCTAGGAAGTAGTGTTGTCAACATGCATTTTCCATGAGCGCTGAATTCAGTATAAATAAGAGCCAAATAAATGCCACGTTGTCTCCATGCAGCATCTTCTCTAGACATGACTGGAAGCCTGGATATCCACGGAGAGAGGTAATGAACCCCTAAAGATAATCAGATAATGACAACTTTTGCTTACTGGGTATTCAAAGAGCTCTCCTTTCCTCTCTTCCTCTGGAGGGATTAATCCAGGGAGGCCCGTTTCTGCTGGAGCACAACCTCGATACGCTCTTAAAAGCCACCTCAGAAGCAGGAACACAAAATCATGGGGCGGAGGGCGGGGCGCATTGCCAAAGAGCCCAGTCATCTCCCTTCACTTCACATTTTTGTTTGTTCCTTTTTGAATGTTATAAAAGACACACAGATATATTTTGTCTCTGACTTCCTATTCAAAAGGAATGGTCAGGAGAATGTGGGGAAAGGGAAGAAACTAGCCTTGGAGCATGTCATGTGCCACGCACTGTGCTAGAAACTTGGTGGTCTGCCCAAGCCCTTGAATCCTGGCCAATGGGGAGAGGGAGTGGCCATCACCTCTTCTTCGTATTTGGAGAAATGCTCATATTTGAAAATGGCTTGAACCGCAACCACATATGGCGGGGAGGCCCCGCAGAATTGCCACACCACATCTTCTCTGGGAGCCTCTTTTTCTTCTAGTCAGACGGACCATTCTGCATCCTCCATTACTTTGATCATGCAGTTCTCTTTGCCTTCAGTGCCTTTCCGTCATGCACACCACCATTCCCAACCCCCTTCCACTTTTCAAGACTTGTTTAGTCATCATTTTCAAGAACACTTCCCTGATTCTCTCCTGTCCAGTTCCATCGGTGGGCACCCATGTGCATAGGTATCTTATATCACATTTGTTACTGCTGTATTACAGTCCTCTGCTTATTTGTCTGCTTCCCCTGGTTATCGTGAGCTCTTCAAAGACGGGGTCTTGTTCATATTTGCATCCCCTGCATTTACTGGTTGAATTCTAGGCTACCACTTGCCCAAACGACACCTTTGTATTCTAAGAAAAAGATGACCCTTCTGGAAGAACACAGGCCCATTTCTCCTACCCACCCCAAACGTATACTACCGGCCTCCGAAACAGGCTTGGCCAGCATACGACTTCCGTGTTCAAATCAGAAAAAGATGCCCCTTCTTCCTAGCCCAACAGCCAGGAGCAAAGTTTGGCAAGGAGTATACGAATTGGCTTCTGTACCCATCTGCCTCCGGGAAACCGGCACAACTATACTTGGTGGCCCTGGTTGAGTCAATCACTGAGTAATGAGCATAGTGACCCACTTCTCCTGACTTCTGGCTCAGTTCCCAAAACACCAGGCTGCTTTTCTACTCTGCTTCCTACCCCGCCCCACCTAACCACAGCCGCTCATGAAGTGAATACTATAGTCTGTATATCTCCAAAGTCCCAGTGTCCCATGAAACCCAAACGCAGAACACAGAAGAGCGAGGCTGAGGAGGGCCCGTTTCTTCCAGGCCCATTGCTGGCCTCTGTTCAGGCCTGGGGCGTGTGGGCTCATTTACATGGCTGGTTTGGACTCTTTGGCAGATGAAAGGGCCCAGATAGTTTTATATGTGTTACTCATCATTAAACCTCCCCTTCAGGGTTTCTTGCTGCCTTGGTTTGCGTCTCAATCTGGAGCAAATTTAAGCAAAGTTTTAGACCTCTGTGTTCCTTGGTTTAATTAATAATTCATAATAAAAATTTAATCAAGGAATAAGCTTTTGTGGAAGGTTATAAAACACTTTCATTTGCCCTGGAGATCAGAATGACCACTTTCTAAATCTGTGAAATGATTTTTTTTCCCCCCAAATGAGGAAATTTTACTCTCAACTGTAAATTTCAGCCGTTTGCCATATGTAACCACAGAGAATCTGTTTATTGACTTAGTATATTAGAAGTAGTTAGGCAGGAAGAAAAATAAACCCAAACTCCAGACAGGAGAAAGTGTGGGGAAGGATTGAAAAGCTGGAGTAAGAGCTGAGCAGAACTCTAGCGTCAGAAAATAACAAGGAATGACAAACGACTGGACTCGCCTCCCAGAGGAGAAGACAGGGATAGTAACCAGATGGGAGACAAAGACATTGGCTGGATGGTAATCACCAGCTATTCAGGATCTTTGGAGAAACAAGCAGAGAATGCAATGGGGAAAATGGAGCAATGAAAGCATGTCAGACCCTGGAAGCACTCTCCTGGGAGGTGTGGCACCCTGCTTGTTAAAGTCTGTAACACAGGACAGGTTCCCACCTGCCTGGAACAGCAGAAAGGAGTTTTTGCCTAGAGGCAGAGAGAGGGTCTAGGCAAGGGCTAACCCAGACCCCATTCGTGGAAAGACGGATTCCTCGGCATCCGTGATAAGCACCTTTTAAAGCTCTGCAGGTGACTCTGATGTTGCAGCAAGGTTTGGGAACCAGTGGTCCAGATGACCTTTCAAGGATCATCACTAACTCCCTGAGATTTTTTTTTTAAATTAGATCAAGAGAGGAAAGACAAAGTTGGACTTCCAAGCCCTAGCCTGAATGCACGGACTTCAGGGTGGAGGGAGCGAGCACAGAAGAGATCAGTAGTGCTCTGATCAGCTCCCTGAGCTCAGGGGGCCAGGAGAAGCCATCTGCTCACATGGCTATGGGATGCAGAAGAGCTTGGGCTCCATCCACGGATTCAGGCAATAATGTATAAAAATCTGTTGTTCCATGATATTTATTGTAATAACAACATGTTATTAAGAGTGTGATGTCCCCCCCCACCACCACCAAATCTGAAAACAATCCAGAAATAAGGGGATATTGTCTCCATTTATAAAGGAGGAGATGAAGTCTCAGAGAAGTGAGGTGACTGCTGCTGAGTGGCAGGTTTCGGGGTCTCCCGGCTGCAGCAACCACGCTCGACCGTTACAGGTCTGTGGGGACTAGTCCTTCCTGAAGTTATCCCCTTGAGGTTAGACAAGGTGTAACAAGAGGTTCAAAGGTGGTAAAAGTTATGAAGGAGAAGCCGTGCAGATCTCAGCCAACACAGGTCAGGCTTGTGAGGCCAGCCCAGATGACCAAACAGAAATGGACATCTCGGGGCCTAATGGCCACTAACGATTTTCCCATGCGGAAAAATAACTCCAAAAAAAAAAACAATTCAGACCATAGCTTGGTAATATTAGCTTTAAATAAGAAGTCTGGACCTTTCTTCATTCGTTATACCCCTCACCTCCAATCCCAGCCCGAGCCCCAATCTCACCTCCAAACTTCCCACGCACCCTGGTCGGAGTGGCTAGTCCATACCAAGATGCAAAGCACTTTAGTGGGAAAGTGCTAAGTGCAGTCCCTGAAGGCCCTAGATGTTGCAGGTGTTCGTACATCTGGTTATAAGGAAAGTTCCTGGACTTCCAAGCCCTAGCCTGAATGCACGGACTTCAGGGTGGAGGGAGCGAGCACAGAAGAGATCAGTAGTGCTCTGATCAGCTACCTGAGCTCAGCGGGGCAGGAGAAGCCATCTGCTCACATGGCTGTGGGATAGCAACCTGGCTGTCCCCCTGCACCGTCCCCAGCATGGAGGACCTTGTGACAGCACCGCCAGTGCCTACTTTGAATGAGACTTGCAGATATTGCCACTAGACCACCCACTAATGTTAACCCTGATATGAGGCTGGTTCTCCCACCTTTGAGGATGAACTCTTCCCTTAACTCAGCATCCATGCCAAGAGGCTACAGGAGAGCCAGTCTTCAGCATGTCCTTCTCATCCCAAGTGTTTCTGAGACTCCCCAAGAAATGCATCCACGTTCCAGAAGTCAGACCTGTGTGTCACATGTCACATCGCCCAGAATCAGGCTTCACTCTCTCTTTCTCCTCTGGCTCCCCCACAGGTTGTTGCCCCCCTCCCCCCAGAGCATAGACACAGGCCCCCCTCCTATACCACCAGAACATAAATGAAGACAAACCTACAATATTGATCAAGATTCTCTGAAAACTTAAAGGTAGAAGAAGAGAATCACAAAATAGAAACAAAAAGCTTAAACCCTGAAGATAGGGAGTGTGAGCCGTCTTCGTTCTTAGCCGCTAGTTTGTCCCCACATTTCAGGAACCAGTCTACTTTCCCCAGTAGACTGTGTCCCCTTCACTAGAACCTAGATTCCCCAGTATCTTTCAGGGTCCAGCAAGAGATAGAAACATCTCAAGCTGTTCTCCAAGTTGATGCAGTAACCTCAGAGATGCAGCTCTGCATTCAGAGAAGACAACCTGTCACATTATTTTACAGAGCCACCTACTTGTCTTTGTCTCAAATATCTCCATTCCAAATAGGCTTTACTTGAACATGACCGAATGCCTGTGAAGACACTTCCTCCGGATAAAGCACCATTTCCCTCAGCAATGAATCATAAAGTTGCAATGAGTATGTCTCTATTTCTAGTTATCATGTTTCCAAAATTACGGGGCGCTACCTAAATTCCAGCAACACTCTTAATCCACTCCTGCTGCAGCAGAGCAGAAGCGGGCTGGCCCCTTTCCTTCTGCCCGGCGTACTCTTTCTGGCAGTGGGTAGAATTGCTTTGAAATTTTGTGGCTTGGTAATTTTTGGACTCATTTGCAAAGCAAATGTATACTGTCTAAAATTAAGGTTCAGTGATGTGAGGCGCTGGCTGAAGATTTTGTTTGTTTGTTTTTGTTTTAAAACCACAGTCTTGCTCTACAAGATAGTTATCACAGATCTAGAGGGCTGATAGCTTTTATTCATTGTGTAAAGTCTACTCTAGTCCTCCTGATGAAGCTTGGATGGCCTCATCCTAATGGAAGGGCACATCGAGGTGGGGTGGTTGGCTGGTTGAAGCTGAGTGCCAGTGCCATTAGGGACAAGGCCAGGCTGCAAAGTTGGTGTGGCCTGGGGGCTGGTTTCCGTGCTGGTGTCATTGGTCACAGCCTCCTATGGGGAGGCTTTGGGTTCTGATTCCCTCTTAGTGAAGTGGGGTGGTGTAGAGTGTTGGGCCAACTTCAAAGGCCCATGCGACTTCCTCAGATCTTTATTTCAGATTCAACCCAAGTCTGATCCAAATGTGGGAGCTCGGGGTGGGGAGGGGCGGTGTAGTGTTCAACTTAGTTTATTCTGGGCAAAACAGATCTTCCCAAGTCTCAGGGGAGAAGAAGCAGCTTAGACAGACGTAAACAGCCTCTGAGGCCCTTTGGACATCAAATAACACTAGCAAAACAACGTTTAGATGAGTTAAGTGTAAATCAATCAGAAACATATGGACTACATTTCCCCGAAAATACACAAGGGTTTACAAATTACAGGCACAGAGGTTTGGCACATGCAATTTAGGTTTTGCCAAACCTAAAATGTTTGGAGGAGATTTAAAGAGTAGACTGACCCGAAATACCTTCAACTCTGCCCATCCCTGACACTGATAATATCCCACACAACCACAAGCATTTAAGTGCATGGGTTTTAAGAGATTTATATGTTGAATAAACTTAACTACTCACAACAAGCTGCGATTCTTTTCCAGACGAACGTTCATAGAAAGCTAAAACTGCCAAGCAAATGCACTCACGAAAGGCAGAAAACATTTACCTTTCGAGTTGGGCCAAGGAGATATACCTGCATGTTTAAACTTGCAACAAAATGAAATATTCTAAGCTTTGAAGCCTGTAATTGAATATTCATGGAGCACAGGCTCTTCCCCAGCATGAGTCTGTCTTTGCATGACTAGCAGTCTGGGTGCATTTGTTGTGTATGGGGACAATACATTAATACATCCACGAGTGCCTCTGTTGCATGGTGACTCTCCCACATGTGGCGGCAGGCTGGAAGGCATTTCTGTCTCAAAGGAAGGTTGTCCCAGTGGAACTAGGTCACCCGAGATCCAAATGTTTAGGTTTTGAGACTCAAAAGTGAAGACATAAAAAATTTCATAGACTTCACCCCGAGGTGAGATCAAGTCCCCAGTCTGGCTCAGAGACCATGAGGGCAGAAGGAGAATAAGGAGACTCTGAAGGGGTGTCCCTGACAGAGTCCTGCCACGGCGGCCTTTGCCACCTCATGTGGCACTGCCTTCTGGTAGGTGAGGGGGAATGAGAGCACGACCAAAGAGTTTCAGGGACTGAAGAACAAAGGACACCTCTGCCCTTCTTTCTTATGCCACTACAGCAGCAAATCTGCAGAGGAGTTGGGCCCCTAGCAGCAGAGTAGAAGTGACTCCAGGTCTGCCCGGATGGAGAGGCCGTGACAGTCCCACAGTTTCCACATCCCAGGAACTGTGTGGGAGGGCAGCAGAATTTCCTCCAAGCCCTCCCCAAAAGGAGCATGAACGTAATTATGAAAGAGCCAGACCTGTACAGGCCTGTAGTAGGGAGAGAGTCTAGCCACAAACCTGTACGGGTCAGTGGCCCACCGCGGGACAGGATAACATAGACCTGAGAGGCTGGTGTGGACAGAGGACCTGGCTCAGAGGCCCCTTACTCCACTCCCTTGCCCCACGACCTCCCCCGCCGCCCCCGCCCAGCACCACTCCTCCATGCTGCTGTAGCAATAATGAACCATCCAGAATCGGGACACTATCCCCAGCGGTACCTGACATTGTCAGCCACCAAGCAGAATGGAGATTTGAAATGGAAATGACATTGACTTAAACAAAAAGCAGTGCTTCTTGCACACCTGTGCTGTGGGCCGAGATTCTTGCCTCTACTCATGTGGCTGAGGTCACAAAGTTGGTCACAGGTAGGGTGTCCTTTAGATTGTTCCGGACATATCCTGACCTCTACAAGGCAGTCAGAGTGTCTCCCCCAACCTTCACTCTACCCCAAGGAAGAGAGAAAAATTGATCCGGGTCTTCAGCGAAAGGCTGAGGCGGTGGGAGGGGTGGCAGAGGGTGAAGATTTCAGCTAAGGAACAAAGGGATCGTGAATGAAACTGGAACACTCAGACGATCTGCGTTCATTGTTTTTCTCCTCATGGAATCTTAAATTTTTGAGCAACTGATGTCATGAAGTAGAGTCCAGAGACAGTTGGGAGACAAGCTTTCCTCACCCTCCCTGCCCCCACTTTCCCAGAGAAGGCCTGAAAGCCCCCCAGAGAACACTGCACAGTAAAGCAGGTGTAGAGTGAGTGCTTAGGCAGCTCTGTCCTCAGCCTCCCTGAGAAGCTGGGCCTCTCTTGCTCTGTCCCTTCCTTGGAGCTGGACTCTTGCTGCTGCCATCAGAGGCCCTCAGGGTTCAGGCTGGGCAGGGCAGTTGCAGGGCCAAGGGCTGAGGAAGCCACGCAGGCGCCTCCGGCAGGGAAGACCGGCGCCTGGTATTTCACTGAACAGCGCAGGGGTTTGGTTTCCAAACCCAGAAAATGCAAACGATAGCAATGAAAAAAAATACAGGGGATATAAAATTGTTGGAGTTTATTTTGTCGCTTGAAAAATTCTTGCTCCTATAGTGGGGATCTCTGGTGGGACGTTGATAATTCTACATGTTGGTGACTGACGATAGGGACAAACCGGCCACTCCAACACAAACAGAAAATTGACTTGTTCTGTTCCTGAAGGTAGAAGCTGAAATTTGGCTTTGGAGCAGAAACTTTCTTCCTTCTCTTTAGTGACTCTCTGGGTCATACAGATGTCAGTGAAGTCTCTCGCTAGTCTTGACCTTGGTGGAGCACTCTACATGCAAAGAATGTAACTTAGTCTGGGGTGTTAGGGGCCGAAAGTATTCATTAGTTAATAATTCTGGGATGGCCACCTAATAAGAAATTACCTGAAAGACAAAGTCACAGTAAACAAGAGGGGAAAAAAGGTTTAACTGGGACTGAAACTTGAAAAATAAAACACAAAGTTATGAAATTAAGTTTTTTAAAATCTTATGTTTATCATAATTTAAGTTATTACAACTATGCATTAATTTTTAGACTGAACAAAAAAATAAACCATTTATTTTAGAAAAATTTTCCAAGTATTTGTATAATAGCACTACATCCTTTGCTTTACATTTTTCTTTTATAGCCAATCATATGAAGAAACATTTTTACAAAAATATATGCAGGAACTTTATGAATTTTCCCAAAGGCTCCTCATAATTATTTTTTACATACATTTTTTTTTCTCTCTGTAGTGTCTCTGGGGTCACTCTCTCTGCCGAGTTTTTGATTTTCCCATTGTTAACTGGCAAACCTCTGCCACACCCCTATTTTTAACAGCTTGCTATGATTTGAGCAATTCTACAACTTCATTTTCCTCAATGCCATGAAATCCTTCATCTTCTGCAAGATTTGGAACTTAATTTTGAAAGAGATTTCCCCAGTTTTCATTGTCTTGCCAGATGTTTATAATATTCCACAGTCATCAGGAGGCTAATCCAGAAAGGGCTCTGTGAGATGAGTGGGAGAGCCAATGGTTCATGAGTACATATTTTTGTGTTATCATGACTTTCACTTCCCTTTACAACCTTGTAACTATAGGGTCTCAAATAATGAATATTTGGATAAACTCTATAATTCTTTTTATTAAAAATTGGGAGAAGAAACAGTTTTTATCTCTACAGGCAGAGTTGTTCTGTGGTTTTTTTGTTTGTTTGTTTTTGTTTTTTAACTCTTCTCTTTCCTCTCTCCTTCCTCTCTTGGCCTTTTTGAGAAGGACATCCGGCATCTTCAGCCTTGAATTTGCAGTTCAGAATAATTCCCGGAAGTTTGCATGAGGTCCTTGGTCGTTCAACGATTGGATGCCAGAGCTCCAGTTAGAAAGATTGGCCATTTGCCTGAGTGTCCATGGAGCCAGAAATAAAAACGGTGAGCATGACTACAGTAATAACATAACCGGTGTCTTTAATAAGTAAGAAACAAAAGGCATCGTCAGACACCTTTATTTTTGGTCCTCCCCCACTGCCCATTCTAGCAGCCCCGTGGGCTAGTGTTTCGCCTGCATCCCTGTGAAATCTCAGGAGCTTATCCTTTCAGTCGAGATAATTGAGACTTTTGGTCACTTCTAATCACAGGAACAGACACAGTTCAGGAAGCAACATGTCCAGTTTCATGTAACAATCGAAAACGGCCACTGAACGCTCTCATCCTGCAGTGTGGGCCTGCTTCCAAGGTAACGGCGGGCGGCGGGGGCTGGAGGGCGAGCTCAGCTTTTCTGTTTCCTGCTCCGAGACCCACATCTCTCCTCCTCTCCCTGCCCCTCGTGGAATCAGTCACTGGTTCTTTGAGAGTGAAAAGGGGTCTGAGAGGAGGAGGGGGTGCAGGGACCGCCCTGGGTTGGGCGTGGCTGCCCCTGACCTTGGTGGAGGGTGATTCTGTCCTTTCTTGTCCGTGTCGGGACACTTCTGAGAGTGAAAGCAGAAGCTCTTTATGACGACACCAGAACAACAGATGCCAACTGGGGCCGTCCTGGCAGACCAGACATGTAGGCACCCTATTTAAAGCTGACGTTGGCTCTGGGGATCCTCCAGCTGGAGGGGTTCTCTCATCTGAAGTTCTGCTAACCCAGGCACTGTGTCCTCTTCTGCCCAGCTGCTCAGAACCCCTCCCGCCTCAGGAGTTCTGAGACCACTCCCCCACCGAATCTCCTCTGGGTCCCACTGCCCCTCCAGAAGACCCTTTTAGATCCCGCCACCCTCCCATGGGGCCCCTCAGGTTGTCAGGAAACATGCTTGCTGGCCTGCTGGTTGGGGGGTCGGTGGAGTAGGGGGAGTCATAGAATACAAAAGATTTTTTTGGAAAAATTTTTTCTCCAATCTCTGCCACATATTTGGCCTCTGAATCTTCGAATGGTCCCCTAATCGTTGGAAAACTAGTTCTGGGGCACCTCCTTTACACATCCTGCTTCGGCAGCCAGCATCTCAGTATGAAAATTGGAAGAAATTGACATTCATTGCCTTAAGGACTTCAGCTGAAACTACAACGGAAAGGGTTCCCTTTATCGTCCTTTTATAACAATAAAAATGATAACAATTGTAGGTGCCCTTCCTTCCTGTTACTCTAAAACAGTGACTATGCTCAAGGATTACAGCATTATCTCATTTAATCCTTACGACAATTTCATGAGGTGGGTACCATTACTATCCACATTGTAGAGATGAAGAAAGTGAGGTTTGAAGTAAGTTCGCTGCAAATCACACAGTTGGTAAAGGTCAGGGATGCGCACTCATATTTCTCACACCACAGAATTATGGAATTCAGAACGCTAACAGAAAACTCTAATTTTTATAACCATTGGGGCCAATTAATTGCACCCCTCTTCATGGTAGGTTTAGATTCAGTTGAGGGATCAAAACATCAGCTCTATTGCTGGAAAAAGCTGTGTTGGAAAATGCCCTGAACTTAATAACTAAACAAACTTAATAACCTACTCTTTCTCTTCTGAGTTGAACTTACTCCCCAAACCCCTATCCCCCACCAGCCACCAGTCAGAGGCCCACTATAGGAGAAGACCCCAGCCAAGGACACTTGCCAGAAGGGGGAGCCATGCACAGAGGGAAGAATCAAGTTTAGTCCCGTCAGGTGGTCCGCAGGTCTCAAAGGCAGAATGGTGTTCCAGTAGAAATCGTGTTCCAGGCTACGGAAAATGTTTCAGGCCAGCCGGCCATATCGTCTGCTCTGGGAGGAGACAAAGGATGGGGCTGAGAGACCTAAGGAGTTCCCGGGATGGTTATTGTGCTAGAACTAGGGCTCTGCTTGGAGAGAAAAATACCAAAGTCAGAGACACAGCATCTCTGGGGAAGACACAGTAACTTTAGGGGAGGGGGAAACTTGGACTTGTTCATATATATGCCCTTGGCTTTGAAGGGCTGGCCTGTAAAGGGGAAGCTAACTGGAAGAGAGGAATCAGCAGCAGCAGAGGAAATTCCAGGTTTTTTCTCTGCGTATGTGGCACATAGGGTGGTTCAAAGACCAGCCCATAATGTCCCTATTTTGCCCTGAATCTTGCCTGTTGGTTAGAATGATATGGGACTTGTAGCAGTTGCATGTGAGGTTGCAACTATGTTCTTGAAAGCACTCAGAGATTTTGTATAGGCTTCATGTCCAGTGAAGCTACAATAACCACCTCATCCTCACCCTGTATTAGTTTTCTATGGCTTCTGTAACAATTACCACAAACTTAGTAACTTATAACAACAAAGGTTTATTATCTAACAGTTCTTGAGGTCAGAAGTCTGAGATGGGTCTCTCTAGGTTAGATCAAGTTGTCATCAGGGCTGTGTTCCTTTCTGGACTCTGTTTCCTTATCTATTCCAGCTTCTAGAGACTGCCTGCATTCCTTGGCTCATGGCCCCCTCCCATCTTCAAAGCCAGTAATTCTTTTATCATGTCACATCCTCCAACACTAATTTTTCTTTCTCTTCCATCTTTTAAGGACCCTTGTGATTACACTAGGCTCAATTGGACAATCCAAGATAATCTTCCTAATTTAAGGTCAGCTGATTAGAAACCGAATTCTATCTGCAACCTTAATTCTCTCTTGCCATGTTACATAACACATTCATAGGTTCTGGGGATTAGGACACAAATATTTTTGGGGGGGACACTGTTCTGACTAGCACACTCCCCTCAACACTGCCAAGTAGTGGCTGGCACATTCGCACGCACACTTGCAAGCACACAACCTACACACCTAAAAAGTCCCAAAGAGGAAATCTGAACAATGAGCGCACTCATATCTAGTGATTTCTGCATCTGTTATATATGGTCCCTCTTCTAAATAAGGCTGATTTTTACTTTTCCAGACATCTGAGATGCACTGCTTGCTGATTTTTAAACTTGTATTAGAAATGTTTTTACCCAATTAGGAACAGTATCTCGCATTCAGATATGATCTTGAGCCAGTTATTTATTTACTTCAATCGGGCAACGGCTGAGCGGAGGCCTGTAAAGCCTGCCCTCTCCTGGAGGTACGCTTGGGAGGGTCCGGTCTGACCACAGCAGCAGCATCTGTACGTTCTCAGAGCTGCTTCCTAGCAGTGGAAGTGTTAACTGCATGATTAAAGATCACGAGAAGAAAGAAATATTTTATATTTTTAAAACCCCACAGTTATCAATCTTTATTATAAAAAACATATGTGCCTCCCATTCTCTAGTAGACGTGTTCCTCACTGGGTATATGTAAATCAAATTCTTTATAAATTGAGTCATATTTTAAATGCACTAGGGGAGCTGGCTATTTAAAGGGATCCTGCTGTGAATCTTTTTGTCAAGCCAAGAGGCTGTTTGTGATGCTAATTTTCACCCCTTAATTTATCTGTTTTGTAGGTGCAGATTTTCATAAAACCCTCCAAATTCACAAACCAAAGCAAAGCACACCTGTATCCTATATTTCAAGGGTATCTTTTTCATAAGTGCTCAAAGAGCTGTCATGTGGATTATCTCATTTATCTTCCCAACATTCTTCCTAAGGAGTTTGGGGCAGTCATTATTATCCTCAAAGGAGGTGTAACTGTCTCCCAAACAGCCACTGCATTGCAGGGGGGCCCATGAAAGGAGAAGTCGTGCTCAGCTGAGAGCTATTTATTTTCCAATTAACAATAGGCTTTGTCCTGGGAGGAGTACTTTGGGAGATTTTCTTTAAAACCCAGAATGTGCATTTTTGCTCTTCTTTGTCACTGCTTTCCAGATAGAGAAACCGGGGGACAATTAAATTAAGAGCTTATAATGTTTAAATGTTCACTGAATGCCCACTATACGCAAGACGTGGTTTTGGAGTTGGGTAGGGTGTCGAGATGGCTGGCTCTGGCCCTGACCTAGAGTTCGCCACCTAGTGGGGGTGACTGGTATTGACGACATCTGAAATAACTTTAGGAAACAGACATCTTCAGCTCTCCCACAATTTTCTTCTCCCAAGCTTATATTTATGACCCCATTCAATCTTCATAACACTGTAAGGTAAAGTATGTTTCGCTTTTACTTTTTGTAGCACAAGGAAATTTAGAAATTAGTGATCTTCCAAAAGTCACGTGGCAGGTAAGTGACGGAGCCAGGACTTAATTCCAAGTCTGTCTCATTCCAAAAGCATGTGTTTCCCTTTCATCAAACATAATGTCACTATTATTGAACATAGGCACAAGTAATTAGCTTTGTGGGTATAATGGCAGGAACAGTAGATTCTGACCCTCGGGATTAAAGAAACTGTCCCAGACAGAGGCTGTCTGAACCGGGCCTTGAAAAGTGAGAAGGATTTCAGTAGAGAATTGGGAGAATAAAGGCATGAAAGTATATATGAGTGTTCTAGGCACCCAGGTTACTAGAGAGCTATAGTGGTAAACAAGGCTGAAAGGAGAGCAAGGGACATACCATGGGTCTGAACACCCCGCTCCCCCACCACCCCATTAAATGAAGCCACTTCGGTGGTGGGAAGCCACTGAGACGTTTTGAGAAAATTCTCTTTGGAAAACCATTCTGTCATCAATGTGAAGAATGAATTCAAGTCACAAATCTTGAAACTTAAAGTTAGATAGTGTTTTCTCCTCTAAAAGAAAGAAAACAAAATATTGTGGACACTGCCCCAACCCCTGGTAAGAAAAGAGGCAGTCAGAACCGGAAGCCCTGTTGCCTGACTCCAAGACTTCCCTGTTTCCCTTTCATCAAACATAATGCTGGACCTTCGAATTTTCGAAAGGAGAGCAAGCCAAGTCCACTGCTGGCTTGTCTTCCCTCCGTCTGCATCCAGCAGTGCCAGCGGTACACCCACTCAAAGAAGCGGGCCATTGTCTGTATTTCTCTTCGCCTTCTGGTATCTTCATGGGTGCTGAAGATGGAGACGTGTGGCCAAAATCTAACTCTTGCCTTTTAAGCTGACTCTGTCCTTCAAGGCGTCTGTGGTAAATCATTCTTGTTGTGTGTCCTAAGCCACACGACAAGCACAGATCTGGGGACATGACAAACATAATTATATTGAACTTCATCTCTTCTTCTAAGACACATGTTTATTAGACCCATCCAAATGGAGTTTCAAGGTCTTTGAGCTGCAAAACCAGAGAAAGAGAAGGTAGTGGCAGCTGGTAGTGTCTGAGGCAATAAGAAAGGCTCAGGCCTCCTTTACTCATCCATACCTGCCCACCAAAGTTTATAAATCTTTAATATACCCTCTTCAAAGCAACTATGCAAGGCCATGGAGGGGTAGAAATAGAATAAGGTATATATTTTCCTTCAGTTTCTATTTCTTGGCCTGCAATATAATTCTTGCATTTGTTAAAGACTTGGGGCTCCTAGAAGAAAAGAAATTTAAGTATAAAATCCATTATAATTGTATTGCCATTAGCAGTAGTGGGTTTGGCATGGAGCCTGGGCCACCCAGACTCCAGAGGCCTAAGTGACTAAATGGAAGGCTCAGTCTGACTCACATGGGTCTGATCTGTCAGCCAGGGAGGGGCTGGGAAAACACCCCTAAAGACAAAAGGAAAGTTGGGGAGCTGAGAGAGAAGGGAGTTATACAGGGGGGTGAGGAGAGGCAGTAACAGTGGGTAACAAGATTCCAGGAGCTCTGGAGAGTTCAGAGCAGGCACCACCTATGAAGTGAGATCTCTGGGGCAGGAGGCCCTTCTGCTCGCTTGACACTGTGCCACCCCTTTGTGCTTGAGGATGCTGGGCCCCCACAGGCAGAGGTTTTATCCCTTTGATCTCGGGCCTTGTATCTACTGCAAAAATTCAGCTCCCCTCCACCCTGGGAAGGTTGGACTCACTAGTCAGAAATAGCTTTAAACCCCTCTGCAGAAAGGCCACAGTGCGTAGGGGGAGAGTGTGTGATGGTAAGCCGCAGAGGGCTGGGAGGCGATGACAGAAGGAGGGGGCAGACAACTAGGGAGCACAAGACTTTGCTGGGTCCCCATGCTGGATTTGGGCCAAGTCTGTCCCCTGCAGTACCTGGGAAATGGCACAAACTGCTGAGCATCTTCCATGTCCCAGGGTAGCCTGGACAACCTTCTGCCATGGTGGTTGTCGTACAAAGGCAAGGCTTACACCTGGAGACCCTGCCAGAACCAGAGAGCCCAGGGAGAGTTCATAAGACACCCTGGCTGGGCGTGAGGAACCAAGGACTGGAACTTGACCTGTAGTCACCCCTGGGTGTATTGAATAGCAAACCCAAGGTACCTACAGTGATTTTCCAAACAACAAATCAAGAATCTGGTTACCCTTTAGACGGTAACAACAACAAACTGCCTTTTATAGACCTGGGGATGAAGTATGAAATACAAAATAGAGTAAGAGGAAGCATTTTTTAAAAAATGGCCTAAGATCATGCCCCTCCCAATTTCCAGTTACAATGCTTCGTGTTGGAGGCCCCTGCTGAGTTGCAGCCACAGCTGTAGCCCATATGGATGAATGCCACGGCTCCAGGGTCTCACTTCTCCTGTTGCCAAGCTCTGTGGGGCTGAATGAAAGAGGCTGAAATAGACATGTGGCAAGACTTTCAAAACAAAGCCTCTCCCCTGCCTGTCACAGCTGTCAGAGCCCATATCGCACAATGATTAGCAGCTGGAAATTTGCAGTCAGACATGGATTTGAATCCTGCCTCTGCCACCTCCTCGCTGCGTGAGTATGGGAAAGTGGGTCTCTGTGAGCCTAATTATGCTCATCTGTAAAATGGGGATAATAGTAGTAACTTCCTCAGAGGATTAAGAGGCTGAAATAACAAATGCAAAGCACTTAGTACAGTGCCAGCAGATGAGAAGTGCTCTATACATGGGCAACAGTTTGCCTCATTCAAAAACAATGCATTGAGGAGAATGCATTGCACCCAAAGGCTCAGGCTGCTTTTTTGCTGATCACTAGCGCTTGTGTCCAGAAGGCCTTGCCATGCAGGAAGGGGCTCAGTTCTGATTTCCCTGGAAGACCCCCTGAGCTGTGGACTGAAACTTGGTTTGGGCTCTTGCTTCGAGGAGGAAAAAAAAAAATGCAGATGGAGTTCATGAGAACCAGGTGGGCACTTTTAAGCCACACAGCTGGAAGAGTCCACATATGATCATATGCTATGAAACTCGACTGGGAAAATACTCGCAGTGAGGATGGCACCAGGGATTTCCAAGTAGCTACAGGTGTCCCCCAAACCCCAGCACGGAGCTCCACAGATAACTGCCAAGGCAGGGAGCAAGGAGCCCTCTTGCCATTCAAATATCACAAGTGATCAAGGAACACTGGGCCTGGAAATGTTCTGGGTGCAATATGCTTACTCTGGGTAGCATTTTGGACCCGTGGCAATGTTCTTGGACTTCTCTGCCGTGGGCATTCTAGGAGCTATTTTGAGGCCCATCCCCCATGTCATCTCACTTAGATGGGGCAGAATTTATGCCTTGCTCCAGAAGAGCACATCCAAAGACCTTATTTCTTCTTATCAACCACTCTTCTTCCTTGAAGGTTTTTCAGAGAGGACTTTACAAAGAATGGAAAATCTAAGATAGATAGCAATAAGGAGCCAACTGTAGGAAACAGATGGTGTTGGAGCCAGATGGGCCTGGGTTCAAATCCTAGCTCACACCTGTTTCGAGGCCTTAGATGGGTTCCTTAACCTAGCTGAGCTTCAGTCGCCTCAACTGTAAACTGGTGCTTCAGTCCAGTGGTTCTTGAACTTGAAACTGGGACAGAACCCCCTGGAGGGCTTGGTTAGCACACAGATTGCTAGCCCTACGCAGGAGATCTGAGGTCTAAGAATTTGCCCCAGGAGAATTAGCCCCAGGAAATTTTGACATGGTCCCAGGTGATGCCAATGGTACTGGTCCAGAGTTGGGGCTACGCTTTAAGAAGCACTGCAGCTGTTCATCTGTGTGAGAGCCCTCGCTCACTTGGAGAGACAAGAACACAGCTGGAAGGGCATCAGAGCTTGGTGGACTAGGGTCACGCGGGCTGGGTTCACCCGTCTTCCTCTTACTAGCTGTGTCAGTTTCCTCAGCTGTAAAATGAAGATCATGACATCCACCTTCCAAGTGAGAATCTAATGAGACGATGAGTGTGAAAGTGCCTGGTAATGTATAACATTCTATACAGGTGTGAAGGATTGAACATGAGGCTTATTTTAAGGGGTTAAAGTTCATAGCGCATGAAGAGGACTGTGGTACAGTGCCTAGCACATAATGGTGCTCAATAAATATTAAATGGGGATCAAACCAATAACTAAAAAATAGCCACTGACTCCATGCCAGAGTTTTTGGTTTCTGTCATACATTAAAACAAAAAATGATAATAAAGTTACAATACATGAAATTTATATTCCAGTTGTGGATGGCGGGGACCTCCTTCTTGGCTTTTGATCCAATTCATTATTCAAATCCTTTCACTATAGAGTGCTCCACGGCTTATCGTGGAACCAACTGTGGATCTTGATAAGAGGAAAAGGCTGGGCTCTGTTTCCACTTTGCTCTTGGCAGTCTTTAAGCCTCCAGTATAACTTTCTTACAAAATGAATAGTGTTGGCTCCCAGAGAGACCAATCTAATCTCATCTTGTCCACTAGGAAGATCTGTATCAAACATTACAGACTGTCTGACGGCAGGAAGGGGCATCTAATTCCATCTGGATTTGGATCAGTGTTTAAATGATCAAGTAAAGAGCCATTAGCATGGTAGAAATAGAGAAGCAAAATATAACTGGCACACTTTTTAAACCTTGTTCTTGTTTTCGCTTTTCTTTGAAGAGCCCTAATACGAAAGACAGAGAAAAACAGCATGAATGAGAAAGAACAAAAAAAAGTAGTTTAGAGTACAGAACCTCCTTTAAAAACACATATGAATGAATCAGTGTCCTTCATTTTCACTATTTATGGGCATGACAGTCTGATCAGATAACCATGCTATGCCAAGAGACCTAATTACCGATCCTTTGGAGAATTTAAATTACTTTTAAAGGAAAAAAAAAGTCTCTGGTCACTTTTGGCCGAATAAATGTCACTTATTTCCAGTCAGCCGTTTTCGGAAAGGCGATGCCCACCTCAGTGTATGACACAGTGAGCTGTTACCAAGAAAAGGTATACTTTAGCCAGTTTCAAGAGATGCTTAAAACATCCATTTCTAACACATAAGACTGAAAACTTTCTACATTGTTTTTTACGTCTCAACCTGGCCATGTTATTATGGGGGCACACAGAACTGGAAACATAGATACAAATTAAATGTTATTGCCACAAACATTTTAATACATCTCTAGGGATGCTACATGAACCACCTGATTTATATCAAATTTGTTCACATTTGTGAAAAAAAAAACAAAGTTCAGAAGCCAGATCACATGGGACTGTAGGTCTACCCTTTGCCAGATTTTAACCCTCAATTAGATGAAGGTTAAATTTGGTACTTTAAAAGGGCACAATCTTTTTTAAAAAATCACAATTAGGTATTTAAGGGTCAGAGCCTCTTTGATGTCAAGTTTCTACCAAGAGATTGAATGACTTCAATTGCAAAGAAGAGAGGAAGAAGGAGAAGGAAAGAACTGTGGTTCTAGAATCCCAGGATAATCACTCTTGATCTGTCTGACTCCCAGCCTCTTTGAGAAAGATTGCTAGGATTGCTGTCTAGTGGACTGCTCAGGGAGAGGAATTTCTTAATAGTCTTACAGTTCAAAATACTTGTCAATATCTTACCTGTTTAATTATAAGTGGGGGTGGGGTTAGGGGTGGAGAAGGTATTTAGCAACAAAACCTGGACAGAGGCCCAATCACTGCACTTCGAGCTCATCCTGTTCCTTTTCCAGTATCATTGACAGCTCTAGAAATTTAGTTGTCTAAACCTTTGACTGAAACTCTAAAATGGAAAAGGATCCAACTATGTTTGCTTCATTTCTCTATAAACCCTCTCAGTGCTAATAATATGAAACATTTGTAGGCATGACTTTTAATTTTGAAGCTTCAGCTTTAGGGAAGTCATAGAGATATGGTAGAGGCTAAAGTGATTGGTATGTTTCACTGGATGTTTTTGTCATCAAACCACAGGGTGGTATGGAAGTTTCTGGGAAGTTCTTTGCCAAACCCTAACCCAGGTCACAAAATCTGAATGAGCAGAGCCCTGGGAATCAAACATTTGATAGTGAGACAGTGAATTCTGTCTTTGTGATCCTAGGTTCTCTGGGCAAACACTAGCCTGTTTTATAAACATTCACCTGGAAAATAACCATCATTGCATAATTGGGGCAAAGGCAAGGAATGTTGAACATTTCTACAGAAGCTGTGTTTTGCAAATCCAAATTGCCTCCGCTGCTCATTTACTGATCACATCTCATGTCATTAAATGTTGGGGTTTACAGCTCTGAGATCCATGTTTCTCCCCAACCTTATCCCTACTTCCTTTGAGAATCACAGTAGACTCTTCTTCAGAGGTTTTCATGTCCCCAGCGTCCAACCCAAGTTCATTCTCTCCGCTGCTGCAATTGTCTTTCAAAAACTTAGTGACTTATTTTTACTTACAACCCCCATCACCCACAAATTAAAATAAAAACTA
>NW_006441955.1:31501711-31525069 GCF_000325575.1 Pteropus alecto | reverse complement strand
AATACACAATAAGCCCCAGGAAGGACAGTTTCCTCTGCTCTAATGAAGGGACAAATCCATGAATGTTTAATTTAAACTTACTTTTGTGGTTTGGGCCCACTTGCAAAATATTGGTTCTATATTGGGACTAGGTGTATTGCTTTATTTGTATTTCTTATTGTTTAAATGACTTTGAAATTGAAATAGAATTAAAAATTACATCCGAATGTCGAAATACCTCTCATAGTAAAATCTTATCATTTTAACCTCTGAACCAAATTAGGTGTCTAGAGAAGTGGAAAGGCAGGTTCATTTGTCATGAAATTAAACCTACCATGTGGATGAATAAAGTTTACATTTTAGAGCAAACTAATGGGTCCGAGGTGTCTAGAACCTCATTACTAGGACTTGTTGGTGCTTCTGCTAATTCAAGGTTAAAACTAAGAGAGAAAGCTGTTAAGTGCATTAAATTAAAAGGTCCAGGGATAGTGGTCGTGGTTATGAATCCTTAATACAAAAACAACAACAAAGAGGCAGTTTATCAGCAAGTTAAATGATTTTTTAACAATGCTTTGTATTTCTTCTTTACCTCCTGTCTTCTCAACCAAGAGGCCAGGCCTGTTGTTCGTCTTTCATATTCCTCATGCCTGGCACACACTAATGGATGATTGAGGGGCTGTGCAGTATGTGCAGATGGATGATTCTTCATCTTTTTCTTTCATATTTATCATAGAGGGCAATGTTAGCACTTCTTTAGTGCTTATTAAGTAATAGGCACTAAGTACTAAGCTTACATATATCTCACATAACCTTCAAACTAACTATTGATATTTGGTGTTATTCCCGTTTTACAGATGAGGAAACTCCAGAGCCCACATTCTATCATACAAACTGCCTCTTTTTTTATGGCCAGTCATAAATTCTCTATACTTTATAACTGCATGTTTTCAAAGTGACTTTCAGTTGTTAAGCTATAAGAATCTCCAGAAACAATATGTGTATGGTAAAGGTTGTATGAAAAAGGAGGCAAGTACCGAGTCATATGGGAATACAAGAGATTAAATGAAGTCCGAGACCTCAATTTTCCAGGTAAAAAATAAGGATATCAAGTTTTCCCAAAAAAGGGGATGGCGATTTCACCAAGCTGGTCATCTGGTATTGAATACGCACAGGGCCAAAAGGTGGGAAGAAAGAAATAACAACTAGATAACTGTTAGGGATTATTATGAATCAAAAAATAAACTATTCGAGGGACTTTAGTTTCTCATAGAATAAAGTAGGTGAAAGGCAAAATCAAAAAGTCCCTCTTACATTTTTCCTGTTGTTCCATCTCACAGAAGTGCTAAATATATTATCTGGAAGTCCATAATACCTTAAATAGTTCCTTGAAATAGTTTGTAAAACTTACTTATCTGTGTAGTCTCATGCTATTAGAAGAACCTAATTACCACAAAGAGAACAGTGACTTTATAATTTTTTTTCCTTGTTTGCTCAACTGGTTAGTCCTGAAGTAGAAAGGGGGAAAACGTGCATTTTGAAGTCAATTGTATTGGCGATGCCGTTATTATTGTTTTGTTGCAAGGTGCCACACCTGTGCTCTGCAGTAACAAAGGTGAGACAGGGTGTAATGAAGACAAGGTAAGGTGACAGGTAGGTGGCACAGAGTATGGAACTTGCATTTTTGCATTGTCAGTACTGGGAAAAAATTCAGAAAGTTCAACTGCGGCTTTAAAAAATAGCTGGTGATAAGAGTACAGTGAAAATATGCAGGTTTAGGCAACAATCATTACATACTGATTATTTTTCAGATAATCCTAAGAACCTGCAATTCTAACATCATCAACTAACTTACAACTCTAAGGCAAATGTCCTCTTTTCCTATCAAGTATGGGTAGTTTCCTTTCTGGAAAAAAAAATGCAAATCATTTTACTCCAGTATCCTGAGTTTTATGCATATACTACTTGGCAGTTTACACTGTTCAAATTATAGCCACTTCTGGAAAAAGCAAGTCCAGTCTCCTTTAGAATAATCAGCACTCTCCCTCCCCACCCCTTTTCTCATAGGAAATTTGTACACAGAAACAACAGTAGGTATCAGGACACAGAATATCTAAGCTATAGGCACGTAAGGAAGGAGGGATTAAGATATCAGGTTGTCAGTAAAAAGTAAAAGCCAGTGGCATTCAAAAATAGTTCTAAAAATAACCTCTGTAAAGCAACACAACTGGTATACCGCAGGGTTGGAAGAGCAGGCAGCATCCGAACAATATCTCAACATAGTATACAAAAACTTATTGGTTGTTAGTCTGTCTGGGCCAGCAATTTGCATCTATCAGGTCCACCCTTTATAACAGTACTGTTCTCTCCATTTACTAAAGTCACATTGCTAAATGAGGTCTATTTGACTCTCAACTCCATGTTCTCTGTTCTGAGTCTGTGTGTACAAGACCAAATTCTGTTTAGAAAATTTATCATTAAACTAGTATTTTATTCAACCCAATATCATATAAAAAAAGAATCAATTACTTGCTCAAACAATGAGCCAGTGGCTGGGAACTGGAAATCTATGTAACTGAGAGTTTCTTCTTTAAGAGTGAAAAAAGATAGTTAAGTAGAAATATGTATTCTCAAAGAAGCATTATGGACATGTCTAAACTATGCAATAACTGTTAATCAGATTAACTTTTTCCCTTCAAATTTCCTTTTTATTTTAAGTTGTTAGCCCTTATTTCTTTTTTCTTCTAATTAAGTGTATATCTTACGTATACCTTGTAAATTGTAAATTTTCTATCTGAAATTTCAATACCAATGATGAAGTACAAAGCAAAAAGCACAGGCATGTCAGTTTGGATAAAATACTGTCACAAATAAGCCAGAAAATCATTATAGACCAGTGATAATTCATACCTTTCTGGTAGCAATGATATCTAGAGTTAAGCTGATGACACTGAACGCTGAGTCCTCTTGGAAAATGTCCAGCACCGTTAAGGTCACAGAGGAAAATATTAAAACAGGACACCAAAACATTTTTCCCCTTCCCACTGAGTGTTTATTTTATAGCTTTTGCATCAGGTAATCAACTGAAACACTTCAACAACACAAAGCTGGCAGAATGTGAAGGAAAAGGAGTGATTATCTCTCCAACAGATGTGACAAAATGGTTTCAGGTTGGAAACAGTACTGCATAAATGAATCAACTGAATGGAGGAGGGAGGAGAGAAGAGAGAGAAAGCAGAAACAGAGCAAGGAGTGAGCATCTTCCAACATGGACTGTAGCGGGGAAAAGGCACTGTTTAACTGTCTGTGTATTTATAAAATCGAAATCAAAATATACAATCCATGTTTCTCAAAATTACATTCGACACTGCTTTAGAGATGCTCACACACCTGACTCTCACCAGCAAGCTACGGAAGCTGTCTGAAAGACCAGGTAGGCAGCACCAGTGTGTCTGAACCATAGGCTTACCAGTAATGTGTTTTAAGAGATCATCACCATCAGAGTCCTTTTACAAATAGCACTGCAAAGGTCACAAAGCTGTATGAACTTAAGTTATAGGCTAAATCGGACTAACTGATTACCCGTTTCAATCTCTAAAACTCTCACTCCAGGAATTCAGAAAGTAAGCTCCACCGCACAGGAGCTGAATTGGCAGTGCATCTGAAACAGGGTCGCCTTTCCCTTCAAAAGGCTGCTTCAACTGCAGTTTAGCTGGCATCAGAAGGCAACTTTGCACAGGGTAAAAGGATGCAAAAATTTAACAGCAATCGCCCTGCTTCCTCTCAAAGTAAATATCGTTAATTTATAAAGAGGCAAGTTTCAAATCCTAAATTAGAAGCACCTGGGTCTCCTAAAGACCACTTCATAAAAGGTTACAGTACCGGGTGCTTCTCATAATAAAAGATTCTAGGACCGTAGGTGTGCAGATAGATGGTTTACACAGATGTTCTCTATGTAGAATTTGAATATAAATTAAAATACCAGCTATGCATTTGGGAACCAGCCTTTAGTTAAATTCTCTAGTGCTTTTAGAATTTTTATTTCATTTTATTAGAAAAAAGAGAATCATTGTCTACAAACTATTTTCTTTCTAACTATGCAAATACAATGAGCAAATCATCTGTAATATCAAAATACTGTTTGTAAATCACTGATGGCACTAACAATTTTAGGAATTTTCAATAGCACATATATTAAGAGCATCAGTAGATTTCAAATCGTAGCCATTAACTGAATTTTAAGAATAGAAAATAAAATGTAAAGTTCAAAAGTTGGTAAATTCAAGTTCTCTGATTTTCAATAGTTTAAACCCAATCATCAGGAATTCAGAAGCACCTAATATGTTTGAAGTTGCACAAATGTGTATGGATGATAGAAAAGTAATCCCCATGCAATATTTTAAGTGTTGCTATCAGATATACTTAAGTGGTACTGTATAGATTAAAGCTGGGTAAAATCAAAATATATCCTTCCCATTACATTTTAAAACAGTCACAATAATTTATCGACAGTTGCCATTTCACAGCAATTAGAAAACAGGAGTTGATACAAGTTGAACAAAAAGGTACTTTTTCCTCTTTTAGGAAATAAACATATAGAGATATATAGAGATATATATACACACACACACACAACATTATCTTTTAAAATTCGAAGTGGTTAATTTGCTTTTGTATTATAAAAAAAAAAAAATTCCCTATGATCAAAATGCTGAAAAAAGAAAACTACATTTGCCACTTTAAAAAAATACATTATTGTCTCAGTGGTTCTATATATCTGATTATAAAGTTAGGTATTATAAGGACTCTGCACTCATCAAGACTCTCAGGACATATTGGACCAGAGGGAATTAAATCTAACTCTTTTTCCAGTCTCCAGGAAGGATACTCCTAACTGACCCTAAAAGATGATAGAACCCCCTTATTCTGAACAGTTATACTGGAAAAGAAAACATGTCCACCTGGAAACAATCTAAGTCATAAAACTTTATGCCTGAATCAAAAAGCTATTCTTTGGATATAAGTTAGGAGCTTTTGTTAAGTATATAAACTCTCTTAGGTCACTAGAGTACATATTCAACAATGATTTCTCCATAAATAATGATCTCTCTATTACAGAAGCCAGTAAACTACAACCCCTTGGTCCATATCTGGCATGCCACCTGTTTTTGTAATAAAGTTACACTGGAACATAGCCATGCTAATTCATTTATGTATTGTCTATGGGTGCTTTTGTGCTAAATGGTAGAGTCGAGCAATTGTGACAAGAGACCGTATTATCCGCAAAGCCTAAAACATTCTCTGGATTTTTACAGAAAAAGTTTACTGACCTCCTGATCTCGTGCACTATGTGCTACTCTAGTTACGTAGAAGAGTTAATGCACCTCAAGAAGATTTCAGCATGTTCTCCAAGAATAACCTGCATACTGGGGTTCCTTAGCAGATAGATGTCAAACACCCCACCTTGGAACAGTGCTTTACTTTTGGGCAGGAAAATAAGTTGTATATATTTTCAACCAATATCTGTAAAAGTTAGTAAATATACAAAAAAGAAAGCCAAATAAAAAAAGTATGCTGTTGATATTCTCTTAATATTCTATTAAGAGGAAAGGGTGCTAAAATGATTCCTCTCAACTTCCTTTAGCTTTCCTTTAAATTTGTTAATAAACGTTTTCTGATAAGTAGTGCTCCTTCCTTGCCTCCTATACAATTAATGACCTTTATAGCAACCTGCCTAAAATGCTTACAGTTTGGTGAGGCTTTGTTTGGGAATATTTATTTCAACTATATATATTAAAGATTATTCTTTTAGAAAATGTTTCTAAAATCTTTTTTACTCCAAGGAGAAGGTAAAGAATGCACAGGGTGATTAAATTCTGCAAAATATACCTTAAAAACCAGAAGTATAAAATAGCTACCATTTCTGACTGGTAATGTGAAATAAAAACAGAAAAATTTTCCAAATTTGAAGAGCAAATTTACCCCAGCCCTGAGTCAGCTAATGAAGTCTTTTTCAAACAGGGATCCTCCTGAAATCAAGCAGCTGCTCATGAATCGTTAAGAATTCACAGGTGTTTCATATTTCAATAGTTGAAACAGGGAAGATAAAACAGAGATCTTTATCAAACACAAATTTATATCAAGATTAACTTTCCTCCAACCAGCTTATAAGTGGACTTTCCCTTTCTTTTTTTTTTTTGGTTAAAAAATGAATGGTACAAAACTATATGTTAAAGATGTTTCCATAATACCTTACATTTATATAGCGCTTTACAGTTTTCAAAGTGCTTTCACATGCCATCTCATTTAATCCTCACAATATCCCTGTGAGGTAGGTACAGCAGGTATTATTACCCTCATTTCAAGATGAGGAAATTGAGGCAGAGAGGTTAAGTGACTTGCCCAAGGTCACACAGCTGATTAAGTGGCAGAGCCAGTACCAGAAATCAAGTTTTCTGACTCCTTGTCCAGTACTCTTTCCACTGTAACTACTGCCCCCAATTATGAATAATGTACTGTGTATCAAAATTGAAAGGTCATTAAAGTTCATTACAGTGATAAAGTTAAATGAGAAATACAAGAACAGTAGGTCTGATGGTTTTACTTGACATAATAAAATTGGTGCAAAACCACTTTTGTCTAATTACTTATAACCTTTTGGTCCAAATACATAAAATATGCAATATTTACAGCATTTTCCTTTTTTTTGTAAATGCAATGCTTTAAAACACATTATAAAGCACCTTAGTAAAAATAGTCTACAAGTAAAAGTACAGAAGAAGTAGGAAAATCCTACCCATACCACAGCTCACTAATGGAGTTATAATATGGAGTCACTGATATCTCAGTTTACAGCTTTACAAATAACCCATGGAGAAACAATACTAAATTTATCTTTTTTGATATTAATGTGTGGAAGCCTTAACTAAAACTTCAGGCAATGTCAACATTCTTTGAAGTATCTCCCCAATCTGGGGTGACAGGAATGAGAAATACTGCTTTGACTCTTTTTACAGTATTAGTAATAGTTTAAATTGGTTTTTAACACTAACGATAATTATTTTTAAAGAAAATTAACATGACCTACATATATATGGGAATTCCAACTATAGCAGAGACATTTCCTAGCAAACGTGATCAAACATTCCAACAAATTTCATGAGACGTGATTCACAAAAACAAAGCACATACGGCCAAACAGTTAATAACACTATTCAGTAGAGGTGTTCCATCCAAACCTCCAGGTAAAGGTGGAAGTAGCAAATGGATTCATCTTCATTCACGGTTAGTTGAAAAAATGCTCTGTCAAAAACATAGTAGCTGAACTTTTTCTAAAATTGTAATTAGCCTTTTGATTAGAACTGCTATGTGTTTATTTTAGGTGCTGTGTAGGTTTTTTCCAGGCAGGAGGTTATAATCCCCACCAAAATTTAACCAGGAAAAAAAAAAAAGGCTGAAACGAAAACTTCTTAGCTCACTGATATACCAGTCAGTATCTACTTGATGTTATTGTCTGTTTCCTAACTCGGCTCAGTACGAATTGTCTTATACACCTATCAGCAATCCAAGTTGTGGAGTCGAGAACTAAGGTGAAGACAGGGTAGAAGTTTTAGTTCAAAAATCTAATAGTCACAACACCTTGTACTCAGTTTGATTTAGGGTAAATCTTCTCATAAAAAAAGTTTTGTGCGAGGATGTAGAGGTCTCCATCTTTTTCCCGTACAGCGTGCGCTCTGATGAACTGGAACTGCTCTAGTGCAAATTCATAGAACTCATTCTCCATTTTCCAAATGTCAGACTGCTGTAATTTTGCAATGGTTTGCTTAGTGGGAAGTTTCTTCTCTGTGGTTTTCCTAAGATGAGATTTCTTTCCTACTTACAAAGGGGGGAAAAAAAAGGTAAATAATTCTGAGAACAGACACAAGATCAATGCTTCTTTATTTAAAGAGATGGTTTAACTTAATATGGCATGTTGAACAACAGGTAACACAATTGTTTTGTATTACTATCGCTCAGGAAAAAACAGTGCCCTAATCATACTGAAACTATGATTTACTTCTTTATAATGTGAATCCTTAATCTGTTAAAGACTTAATGAGATGTCCAATAGTAAAAGTAAGGATTGCCACTCAGTAAAATGTAGGCTATCACAATACATACTGTATTCTCGAATGGTTGGTGCTGTGACTAGTTCATTTTTAAAAATATGATAAAATATCTATTTTCAAACTTAAATACTAATTTCTCATTACCTATACTTTATATAATTATGTGTTAGCAGTTATTTAGGGCATATGCATAACCTAGAAAAAGAGTTCCTATGACTGTATCTTATCAAAGAATGGCAAAAACAAAACAAAAACCCTAAAAAACCCCAAATTATATTGACCAGCACAGTCACTTTCAGGAGTACTCTCACAGACATAGCACATGATCATTACAAACGGGGCTGAGTCCTACCGCCACCTCTACAGGTCCAAGGCCAGAAATCATGGTCATAATGTTTGGTATCTGGGATTATTAAATATTACACATTTCTAAGACTGGTTCTGTAGTTTGTATTTTTCTACTATTCCTACAACGCCTTCTAATTATCACCTAATGCATGTTTATTCATTCGAAAAATATTTAATGAACACCATCTGTGTGCCAGGAATTGTTCTGTATTGAAAATGGTAGGGAAAAACAAACAACATATCTGCCTCTCTGGAGTTATTTCTTGCACTTTACTCAAGAAACTACTAATCACACAAGTTGCAGTCAAACAAAGAAAGTTAAGGACAGTTTTAAAAAGAAACCCATCATTTATATACCTGTACGGTAGAGTTCTGTAGCACCCCTGAAGAACCGGGGCAAAGCTGCCTCCAATAACATGATAAAATCTTCAAGCTCTTCAGTAACTCCCACCAGGAAGTATTCATTAATTAGATTATACTTGGCTTGATCCATAGCCCACCTGCTTCCCACATTCCTAAAACCAAGAAAAGGAGTTAAGAACCTGGTTGTACAATCTGTTAAATATTTTTGATGGCTTTGCAACTGTATATTATAGAGAAGATAGATAAACACATGTCCAATCCAAAGCCTTAGTTCCCTTTTGCTAATGTCCTTTGGAGGCACACTTGTTTTTCATTTCCTTTGCCTCCATCCCCAGTTTCTGCGCAACTACGCAGTGCTAATTCAGACTTTACAGGTGATGCTTAATATTAACAAAGTTTAGTTTGAGGGCAGTTAATAAGTGTGTATAGATAACATATGTTCCTCTTATCTGATTTAGTATGAGTGCATTTAATTTTTTTAACTACTTTAAACTAAACTTTATTCAATTTAAGAGCTCTCTGAAAAGGTCTAAGCAATTTGTGTTTAGTGCTCATCTCAATTTGTGAGCTTAGGTTCTTCTGTCATTTCTGAGGAACAGAAGTCAGATAAGAAATGGCTCTGCCAGGAATCTTTTATTTTTTACATTGTTAGCTAATGGTTGTTAATAGAGATTTGTAAATAAACTATCCTTTTCAGGTCTTTTTAGCACTGGCATTCTCTAATCTTAATTCTAGCTCTGCCTTTAAGCAGTGTGATATTGAGCTGGTGACTACCTTTTTTAGATTTCTCAGCCATTAAAAAGCTGTGGTGAGGGATGTGGGAGAGTAAATTAGTTTATTTCTAAGATCCCTCCCAGGTCTATGAATCTATGAAACATATTTAAGAAGTTCAATTGCCCAATAGAGCAATATTCTTTATTGTTCTAAGAGGGGAGTTAGAAAACTTTTTCTACAAAGGGCAAGAGAGTAAATATCTTATGTTTTGCAGGCCATATGGTCTTGGTCACAATTACTCAACTCTGCTCTTGCAGCATAAAAACAGCCACAGACAATAAGTAAACAAATAGATGTGGCTGGGTTCCAATAAAACTTTATTTATAAAAACAGGTGACGGTGACGGGCCAAATTTGGTCCCCAAGTTATAATTTGCCAATCCCTAATTCTAAAGAAATAATTGAAAATTGAGAAGACATTCTTCCTATGCTACTATTATGCTTTGATGTAATCTATTGAGTAGGACCTTAAAGTTCACAGTAATCAAATATATCTCAAAAAAATGAAGAACAAAAGGCGTTCCCTGCATTTGTCATGGCTTTAAGACAACTAACTTTCAATTCATTGATGTCTTTTTCCACTTTTCCTATTAAAATTATAACAAATGAACACATACCATTATTTTAACAACTAAAAACTCAGCACATTCTGAGAAAATAAACTCTTTATTAAAGATAAAATATCTTTGTTTTCTACCTCATATTTCTTAGCAGACGAAACCTCAACCATAACCTTGGCTTCTCTCAAAGTTAAAATCAGTTTAAAAGTAAAACCAGATGAATACATTAGCCATTTGCCTTTTCTTGATCTAACATGAATGGCTAAAACAGTAACCTTAGGAGAAAATGAGGTTTATGAAGTGATTCCTGATTTCTAATTAAGAGCTCCACTAGAATACAGCAAAACGTGTATTAAAAACAAACAAAAATTAAAAAACTAGTATCTGAGAAAACACTGCAAGGATATTACATATGAAGAATCTTTTTCATGCACGTAAAGGTAACCACAAAACTAGGTATTACTTAATTACGTGTTATTTTTAATCTGGTCTTTCACTAATGTCTTTATACCTAACTCCTGACTAACACTTTTACATTTGTGAAATATAGATTATAGAGATAATGAAGAGGATTATCAATTCAAGCTAATTTTATCTTCCTACCTACCAGCATTCCGAGCTGTGGCCACAGAAGAATGGGATTTGAAGCCAGAGCTTCTCTGGAGCACAGTCTGAGCCGCCTTCAGCTACACATTCATCAAAGGTCTGGAACAAAGACAAAGCAGCATATGTCAGCCATAAACCCAAGTTTCACTTATCAAATATCTTAATGTGGTAAGTTATTAAGTGGGCAGCAGTGGGTGGGACGAGACATTGAATTAAAGGGATAGAAAGGTTATGAACACATATCTGAGATACTGAGGAGAGTGAAACATGTTTTTTTCCCACACCTTTGCTTTTATGCCAATGTTCATATGAGTTCTTTCGCTGTGTAAATAGAATTCCCAAGCCCACGTGCCAGATAAAAATCTGTCCTTGAAAATAAATATTGGTTTATGTTGAATTTGTGTATTTATGTGAATTTGTATATCCCTTACCAAAGGAATATTAAATAAAAACAAGGCTAAAGATACTTTGTGAAATAATCCTTTGAAAAAACTATGAAGTAGGACTACATTTATGTCTTTTCTCTTCTTCTCATTAAGTCAAACAAAAAAATCACTGTACAAAGCAGAAATGACTTGCATGTCCTCCTCTCCAAATACATCTGACCGAATTAATTAAAAAGGAAAGAGACTCACAGGCTACGGATCTAAAATTAATCAACTTCACTTTCTTGAGTACTTATTGTCTGTCACAGGCATTTTAAGGGTAGGCATTATCTATCTGAAATGATATAATATTGGGATATTATACACTTAGGAGCTTTGGTTGTTTCAGTGAGACATCTACAAATACCATCTGATATTTCTGAGAAGAGGAAGTATGAAAAAGTACAAAGAGCACTCATCTTGAGTCAAGGCTCCAGAATTTTTAGATCCAGGTTTTTTTTGTTTTAGAAGCTTAGCATCTACTCTGATTCACCTACCGAATATTTTATTAGACAATATAATAACAGAAAAATAGTTTGGATTTTCCCTTCTTTATGGTCCTTCTTATCATCTGGGAGAGGTGTTTCACTCCTAGCAAATAAAAGAAACAACCCAAAGGTGGCCAGAAGCAAGAAAGATGTGGAGAAAAAAGAAACAACTATGAATAATCAAAAATTGGTGAACATACGTGAGTGTGACAGATCTTAAGACTATAACAGAAATTCTCCCATTTTCATATAGATATCTGACGAATAAAGTAAACCAAGTATTTCCTAATGAGAGAAACCAAATTAAGACAACTCAATACTATCTTTACTACACACAACTCGATGGATCAGTCCATTGAGATCTTAAGATGAACTGCTGCCCTGACTCCCAAAGTGACATCGGAACTTGGGCTTCTCTACACCTATCACAGAAGACTGTCACTCAAATGCATGGTCACTAAAATTTTCCTGCTTATTTTCTAACTTCTATTAGCCTTCTCCTAAACATTTTGGTCACATTTCGGAAATAATATTGTGTATAAATAAATACTTTTTATAAAACTTCAAGTCCTTAAAATAAAAATAAAAAACAAATGAATGAAATAAAAACACTCCCGACTTCCTCTCCTACAAAATCCAGTTCAGTACACCAGAGAAATAGAAAGTTATGATAAGCTTTTTCACTTAAAAACCACTTATGGTTTTTAGAAAGAGCAATTCTTTGTGAACTACTAGACACAAATGTTTTCGAAAGTGTGAAATATCAAAATGTTCTTGAGAACATTTAGATTATTAGTTCAAATATTTAACTCCTAATTGAAGGGTAAAAAAAACTTAAAATTTGATGCTTGAGAGTGATATCAATTATATTTAATTCAAACCCTTTTCTGCAAATGATCTCGCTTTATAGTTTATATAGAAAACTGAAGCTAAGTATGAGCTCTCTTGATTTCCTGCTTAGATAAAAGTTTATTTGCATCTATAGCCTCCTACTGCCCTCATCTTTAAAGAAGTATTTCCTTTTCCGATCTTTGAACACCATTCTCACCCCCTTCTGAGACCCTGCTTCATCAATTTTTCTCTAGTTCCCTGTATCAGCACCCCTTGCTGTCTTCAGATATATTAATATGCCCAAGTGTCTGTCATCTTAAAGAAACTTTTCCTGTTATTTTTCTCTTTCTTTCAAAGCCAAACTTCCATCCTAAGAGTAGTCTTTCCTTTCAGTCTTAACTTCATCTCTCAGTTTACTCCTCAACTCTTTGGATTCCACTTGAACTCCTTTCTCTGACATCCCTAATGAACTTCCTGTTGACAAATCGAAGGAACAGATTTCAATCTTCACTTCACTAACTTCTTTGCAATGGAAATTATTGTCCTATCCATTTCAAGATCTTGCCAGGTTTGTCTTCTGATTCTCTGACATCAGTCTCTTAGCATGCTGCTCTTTCTCTGTTTATTCCTTAAATGCTGGCGTTCCCCAAAGCTATATATTTATACCCCATCTTTTTCTTCTTCCTTTTTCATTTGGTTCTCTTTTCATAATCTATATGTCTTCCAAGTGAAATTTCATTCAATCCCTTGTTTCATCTCCTATCTAATGTTGATGACTCCCTAATCTATGATTTAGTTCAGACCTATTTTTTAAGGTACAAGTACAATTTATAGTGGAAACTTCCATCTACTTATACATGACCTAAAATAATGTCCAATTTGAACTCTTCATCTCTTTCTTCAGCTCCATTACAACTGACACTTCCTTTTGTTTTCTCTCTTCTAGTGAAAGGAAACACCTATAGCCCAATAAGAAATCTGTGAATACAGGTTATGGCAGACAATGGGTTGCACACATTTTTACTAAGATAGAAAAAACTGGTCTATGATGAAAAGTTATTAAACCTTTAAATAGATTTATATTGCTTTCCTGTGATTTTTTTTTATATATAAAATACTTTCTAAGTAAACAATGATAAGTTCTTAAATTCCTTTGTGAGATAAAATAGTAAAATTCATGTTTCATAAGCAAACCCCGGTCAGGGGATTGTGAACCGCTAAGGACGACAGAGGCCACATTTTATAAGTCAGTGGTTGGATCCGGCAGCATGAAGTGTGGATTTTTCTGACCTTATTTACTCTCCGTTACGAATAAATACATATTTTAAATTCATTATAATTCCTATCGCCGTCGCCACCGTAAGCTTGACAGTTTCCCAATATTTAAAAGACTTTTCTGATGAGATCAGTAGTGATATTAATGAATGTGAATTTTTGATATTGCATAATAAAATATGTTAACATTTGGAAGGTCCATATAACTCAGTGAACTAATATGATCCAAATGACGAATGCATGATGCTAAAAAATAGTTAAAAGTCCATTTAAAGTACAAAATATATCAATGGATGTTAATGTAGCAGAGCATAAAGAGTTCATTGCTATGGTTTCAGATACTACGCTTCAATAACTTTAAAAAACTACTACTTGTCAAGTTTTAGTGTAGTATTAAATAAGAATATCCATGACTTTCTGAATAGGATATTAATATCCTCCCTTTTCCAAGAGCTTATCTGTGTAAAGCGGGAATTTCTTTTTACGCTTCAACCAAATGAATGTATTAAGCAGACTGATTCCCCAACAGATGTGAAAATCCAGTTCTCTATATCAACCTAGATATTTTTTAAATTTGAAAAATGTACACAATGATATATATATATGCTTTACTGCTAAATTGTACACCTGAAACTTAGTGGATTTCATTAACCAATGTCACTATAATAGATAGATAGATAGATAAATAGATAGATAGATAAATTTGAAAAATGTGAAATTCCACTTTTTAAACTTTTTTGAAAATGGTTATTTGCATAAAATATTTGCTACCATACAATGAGTTTCCTATTGTTATCTTTAAATTAATATTTTTAAAATTTCTAATTTATTGGTAAATATCAATAGCTATAACCTACATACACAACAGCTCTTTGGTGGTCTTCAATAATTTTTAAGAGTAAAAGGAGTTCTAAGACTAAATAGTTTAAGAACCACTGATTTATCTATATAGTTCTTCAATGTTGACCTTTAGATTATTTAATATTTTCCAGGTACTGGGCAGACATTAAAATAAATAGAATTCTAGTTATAAAATATGAAAAACAGAGTATTTGAAATCTCCTCAATGAAACACAATGAAATTATGTGTTCTTTATAAGATCAACTAAAAGCTATCATAGGTGTACATGCCCGAAATGTATCTGAAATTACTGTTTGACAGTATAACTAGAAAGCAGTTCAGTACTGTAGTTTTAAAACATAATAGTTGCCATGAGTGCTGGACTATATATTTTTCATGAAAATGAATCCATTGCAAGGTATTTCCTTCATCATCACAGCCACCTTTAATCCCCATTATCTGCCATTTTCAAAATGTTAACCCTGCCATTTTAAAAACTGTTATATGCCATGCAGTCTTACCAACTTTATAGATATGAGTTTATTAATGCCAGTAAATATATTAAGGAGTTATCTGCAATAAAGCAACATCATTTAACTCGGTGGGTCCCAGGGTGTTACCAATATTGGTGTCATGAGAAATAAGCCAAATTTTTAATAAAACATTTGTAGATGGCCCTGTCTTTATGAGAATTAAGGTAATGCAATAGTATTTTGCTGATGTCACCAATATTACATCTACATAAATAGGTGTCTTCATATATATTTTATAATGACATTAAAAAAACAAAACAAAAAACAAACCAAAAAAAACAACAAAGCCCTGTCATTATCAGGGTGAAGAATGGTTAAATCTCCAGACTTAAAAAGATACATCTACCTAAAACTTTCAAATATGAAAGGGAAATGATGTTAAAATATCTGCATGAGTACTGAATATGCAACTTTGGAATATTTCTCACATAAAAATGTTGAATAGCTGTTGCATCGCCTTCCTGATTTTTAAAGGGCATAGAGGGGTTAAGACTGTGAGTTCTGGAATTATAGTACTTGGGTTTAAATTCCAGCTTTACCATTTACTGGTAGTATAACACTGGGCAAGGTACTTAACCTTTCTGCGCTTCAGTTTCCTTCTTGTTAAATGGAGATAATAACAGCGACTATCTTATAGAATTGTTGTACAGGCTGCCTGAAAAAATATACACATAAATAACTTAAAACAGTGCTTGATACACAAAATATACTCAATAAATATGAGCTACAATTGTTATGTTATTATTAAGTACTCTTATTTAGTTCTTCAAACCACAAAACCATGGTATCCAGGGCTGACAATGACAAATGGTGGATGTAGGAATCTATGTGACTGAAAAATATTTTTCTTACCAACATTAATATTCCTTTGGTCAAGAAGGAGATGGATATTAATATTTATTGAATAAGAGCTCATGTAAATGTTAGGGCTAAAAAAAGTAGTAAGCATTGAAATGAAGTAGAAATAACTATCAATACATTCTATGAGGTCACGAAAGAGTTATATTATTAGATTTCATAAAATTTTGCAGAATCTCTTTAATAACATAAGTAGACATATTTTAGGAGATTAAATAATGCTAAGAGGTCATTGGACAGCTGTGTTTGGATTAGTATCTTCTGCCTAAAGCTTTGAGACTAAAAAAACAGCAATTTCTAAAAAAAAAAGTTAAATAAAACAAAAAAAGTCTCCTCATGTGACACAGAGGGCACATCTAACTTAGAAAATATAAATTAATTGTTGGATGTTAGTTGTTATAGTATGTCAAGTATCTAGCATCACTACTATGCAACACTTCAGGATTAAAATGTGCAAAATTTACTCATTTGACAATTTGTTAAATGCATACAGATAAAACAGCCACTGTGCTAAATACTGGGGAAACAAAGATGAATGAAATACAACCACTTCAGGAACTTCAAAACTTTTTGAGGAGATATGTATGTAAACAAATAATTCAAATACCACGCGCACACACACACACTTTTTGAGGAGATATGTATGTAAACAAATAATTCAATACCACGCACACACACAAAAATGCTTAAAAAAGAGAAATTTGAATTGTGTGCTCTGAGAACTTGAAAGGGACAGGACTAATTGCCTGGGGGATAGGAAAAGACTTTATGAAAAAGATAACAGTTGAGCTGGACTTTAAAAGTGAACAGTTTTCCAGAGTGAAGGAGAGACATTCTAAATATTGGGAACAACATGTGTGCAATAAGTATGAAGCAAAAATAAATCTGGAGGATGGTACCTTTTCACATGGCTAAAGCAGTAGATGCCTGAGAGAAAAATGTCAGATTGTGTCTCCTATGCCTTGGGCAATCCTATGGGCAATGAGGTCCCAGGAAATGTGTTCCACCAGAAAAGTTGACAAACCAGTTTGATGTTTTAGAAAAACAACTCTTGTTCTACTCTGGAGGATGCACATATATATATAACACAACCCAAATCTGAACCTGCTAAGTAAGGACTCGGTTGAGCTACTATTCTTTTCTTGCAAAAAAAAAAAAAAAAAGGCTGCTTTTGCAAAATAATGTCCCTAAACTGATGATCACAAATCATTATAAATTGCATCATCGAGACTAAGAGAACCAAAGTGCACACATAAATACATCATATTAATGAACAATTATAACGATGTCATAGAAAATTCTTAATAGGACAAATAATAAAACAAATATTCAGCCCTGGAACAGAAGTAAAATATTTTAAATGACAAAAAATTATGTATACTCTAAAATAGCAACTATAAAGTAGTTTTACTTTTGTTACTTTGGGGCTCTTTTCAAAACTTCCATAATAAGCAAGCAGTACATTTATAATCAAATAAATTTTAAAATTATACTGTTCATCGCATTTCATAAACAATTATCTTTACGCAAATCTTAAAACTAAAATATTACCTTTTTGTCTCCTTGTTTTCGTCTTCTTAACCCTGGTCTATAATCATCTCCAAATCTCAGAAAATAATAGTAAGAAACTAGCCTTTCAATAGGATCCCTTATGACATTAATGTAAATTGGCTTTTTCTTCACACCAAATCTGAAATAGAATGAAATTTAAAAGGTGAAATAGACATTTTCATTCTATTTAGGGGTGTCCGTAAAATATGATTTCAGTTATTGATTCTACATGAAAACAACAATATGAGCTAATTTAAATAAAATAGAATATCTGGAGATTAGGAAATATTTTATGATTATTTAGGTTATGATAAAGTAAATAAGAAATAAGAATTTTAAAATTAGAGCTGAAAATAGAAAAGAAAAAATTGAATAAAAAATAATTTAAAATTTTGCTGGCAAGAATTACATAAAATATTGTAATTTTGTACCACAATGATTTCTCATTTTTGTCCTACTAAACTAGACAAATATTATTAACGGATATAGTGTAAGTCCACACAAGTGTGACCAGTTGAGTCTGCCTTCTACTATTGGTGATTTTAAAGACAAGAGAGAAGTGAAAGATACTAAATTTTCAGCATTATTTCCTGAAGGAATGATAAAGAGTTGAAGGAATATAGGCTTTGACTTTAGCAACTCTTGCAGACTGTAGAATTGTCCAGCTGGCTCCCTATTTTAATATCTTCACCTGTCCCAGTCTTGAAACCTTAGTGTTACCTTGACTTTTCCTTCATTCTTCATTTAGTTCAGCTCCCAAGTCCTTTTGATTTTTCACTTGTAGGCTTTCTCACAGATATGACCTATCTTCATCATTCCCTTTCTCTTCATCATTGCCTTCTTCCTAGGTCTCCTGCTTAGCCTAGTGAAATAGCCTAGTTGATTCTCTTTCTTATATGCTGTCTCTCTCCCTTTCAATCTACTTTCCATACCAATTCTCAACTGATATTCCTAAAGAACTATTTGTTAGATAACTCTTCTTAGAAACATGAAATAACTCTACTGTTTACGTTGACATCAAACCCCATCTCCTTTGTCCTGGTTGCTAATATCTCTTTGCCTTATGTCTTAGGTACCACTTTATTAATCTAACTTTATCTTCAACTCTCCTCAAATAAGAGACCATTAGTCTATTATAGACAGGCCTGCCTAGTCTACCCCCACACACATATATCATATTTATTTCTATTTCTTCATACATTCTTTTGTTCATTTTGTCTTCCTTAATAAGAATGCAACCCTCATTTAAATTTTTTTCTTTCTATTATATTAATTCACTCTAGAAATACTTTTCCATGTACCCAATATATATGCCAGACATTATTTTAATACTAGAGATACAGCAGGAAAAAAGAAAAAAAAAAAAATTCATTGCCCTCATAGAGCTAACATTCAGATGGCATATAATGGCTGTGTGTAGAGCCAGATGGGTGATAGAGTAATCGGGGGGATCATTTCATAAATTATAAATTATACGAATGTCTAACCAATGTACTGTATACTTGAAACTAATAATAAAATAAAATAAAAAGCTAAAAAAAGTACTAAGGAGAAATACAATGCACTGAAAGGAAATAGGGAGTTCCAGGAGAAGTGAGGAGAGTACAATCCAAAACAAGGTTTTTCAGAAAGGTGTCACTGGTGGTATGTGAAGAGAAGGGAGCCATGTAGATATCTGGGGGAAAGTGTTCCAAGAAGATAAGCCTTTCAAGTATGAAGGCCTTGGCTGCAGCAGAATCAGAAAGGGGATATTAACAGAGAGATGGGATTGGGGTGGAGGAAGTGTATATCATGTGGGTCTTGTAGGCCATTATAAGAATCAGGAGGGAGGCCTGACTGAGTCAGCAGAGAAGGGTCATAATACGGGATCTAATGAACAGCAAGGTGACTACAGTTAACAATACTGAGTAGTATACTTGAAAGTTGCTATGAGAGTCAATTTTAAATGTTCTCACCATAATAACAACAAAATGGTAACCATGTGAGGTGAAAGATGTGTTAACTACCCTTATTGAGGTAAACATTTTACCATATATACATGCACCAAATCATCCTGTTGTACACCTTAAACTTACACGATGTTATATATCAATTATATCTCAATAAAGCTGGAAAAAATAAAGGCCATTGGCTGCTGCTTTGAAAGAAACTGTAGAGGGGCAGGCAATAGGAAATCTTGTAAAGTCCATGATGCCTTCCTGATGACTCCAGCATACAGTGCTATCTGCTTTCATTTGACACCTGTACCCAGGAGGTACTGATATCAGGCAATTTCTCTCTTAGCAGGTACTTAGTAGTGTTTCTCTTGTAAACCTTTTGTCTCCAACAGCATTATAAGCCACTTGAAGGTAGGCACAGTACTTTACACTTCTTTTATATATTTCACAGGGCCTAGTATACATACATACTTGCCTACTGATAGTACTACTTTGAAACATTAAAAAATATTAGCAATCTCTCTGAAAATGGAAATCACAATGAGAAAGGATAGAATTAAGCCTAAGTTGGATGACTCTGAGTAAGAAACAGTGGAAATTGCTTATTCTTTTAACCACTTTTGATATGCTCACTCATCTGCCCACAGAAACCCTCAATTTAGCTAACAGCTTATAACAAACTTCCCTTCTTACTAAAATCTTTTTGCAAAGGCACTAAAAAGCGTATAGCTAAACTAACCAATTTCACATTTTCTCCTTATTTCTGCCTATTATACTCAGTGCCTTACACACAGTAGGCATTTTATAATTGTTTTATACTAAATTCTTAAGCAAATGAGTAGTAAAAAGGGACTATAGAAGAGAAAAAGCAAGGTGCCCAGGTAACTTGATTTTTTTCCCCAACAAATTATTAAAAATTAACTGAACAAGAACTTCCTAACTTACAAATAGGTTAAATTCTATAAGAACTACTTTCTGTGTAAAAGGGGATCAGCTCTATTGAATTCTAGTCCTTTTCTCACCATTAAATAACTCTAAGTCTCTAAATTCTTTGTACATATAGAAATATTGGAAACTATAGAGAATCCTTTTGCAAAACATTACTATAATATTATAGTTGTAAGTTGGTTGATTAGAACTTGGGATGCATTTTTTTCATTGAAAAATTCATAAACCTACATGGCCAAAAATGCAGTAAAACTTTTTTCACAATTTTTTTTAAAGAGAAAATAGTATTGTTGCACGTATTCAGCATTGTCACATTGCATCTCAGAGTAGAAGTTCCATGAAGTTAGTGACTGTTTTCCTCCTGTTCAGGGCTTTATCACTAGTGTTCAGCATGGTGCTGGACACATAAAGTGTCCAATATTAGTAGTATTAAGTTGAACAGACTTGCGAATTAGCCACTGACAAAGCCTTTCTGTGGGAGAGTGCACTCAGTATTTAGAAGAGGGGAGGGAGGCATCAGGAATACATAGTTGCTACCTTAACTGAGAGAGCTTGAGATTCTTAGCATAGGAATCTACAAGAAAGGGAAAGCACTGGACGATGGTGCAATGACTCCATTCTTAAGACTGTGGGATTCCCTGGGAACCCTCTTTATCTTCTCCATTGTTAGCTACTGACCCACCCTGAGCCATTCGCTTGGAAATTTCTTCCTCCCAGAAGAACATCTCCCACCAAGCTTCCTCTTTTCCCCTTTCCCCTAGTTCTTGACATATGGAACAGATAGCAGTTCTTACCAAGTAGCAGTGAAAAGGGGATATGGCACTTTAAGAGACTCTTTGTGCTGTCCAGGAAATGACTTTCTGGGGTATGGCTTTGGGTGACATTGATAGGTATGATTTTAATGAGATAATTTGTGTGAATTCATTCTGAAAATGGATAAAAACTATTATTTGTAAGTTAGGATATGGTCACATAGACATGGAGGCAAGGGATTAAAACAGAAAATAGGCATGATAAAAATAGTATCTGGCCATTCAGCTCAGCTGGTTAGAAAACAAGCATCCTTTTAGGTTTGTAGGTTTAATTCTTTTGCCAACCAGGTAGTTTTGCACAGGGGGAAAAATATATTCTATGGTCACAGACTCCACCTTTAACCCTGGCCAGTCATCTAAGCTGCTACAGGAGGGCTCAGGTAGAAGAGTAGAAAACGCATCTTCACTCCAGGAAAATAAACTATTATTAGCTTGTTAGACCATGATCTTCCTGGAAAGAAAAGAGTATATCTGGTAGGAATCTGTGGTATTATATAGGATCAAAAGGGAAAAAGTATAACTTGAGCAGCAGGTTGGTAAAAAGACATTTTAGGAACCTTATTCTTACCATGTCAGCATATGTGGTATGATAAAACGATGAACACAAACTAGGCTCATTTCTTTACAGCAACACTCTACATAGCTTGGATAGATGAATGAACATCAAAAATGGTTAAAAGACCAAGTACATACTCAGAACATTTGAAGGGAACCTTGTCAACTGTCTAGACAAAGCCTAAATGGAAAATGATGAAGCTAAAAGCTGAATAGCCTTTGGGAAGCATTATGCTTTAAGGTGTCTGCTTTGTACTAGATTTAACATCTCTAGTTAAACAGCAGTCTCACTGGGGACATTGACATACATATTTATTCTGGACTCTCTTAGCCCTAAAATGTTCATAGAAACTTTCAAATCCTTCTAGTGGCAAGTTCCCATTGTCTTGTTTCAAAAATAGTGAAAGACCTGTTTGTCCCACTGATGATAATCTTGTGATTTCTGAAGTAATTATCTCTTAAAAAGGGCATTCATCTACTATACATCTACTAGAATGGCCCAAATAGGAAGGAAGGAAAGGAAAAGGAAAAGGAAAAGAAAGAAAGAAAGGTAGGTCTAACAATACCATATGCTGGCAAGGATGCACAGCAACTGGAACTTTCATATACTGTTAGTGACACTGCAAAATAATACAGCCATTTGGGAAAACAGTTTGGCAGCATCTTACAGAGCTACCACACAGTTCAGCAATCCCACTTCTAGGTTTTAGTCACAAGAAATGAGGACATGTATTTCCACACAAAACCTGCACGCAAATGATTTGGCAGCTTTACTAATAATCACCAAAAACTGGAAACAACCCAAGTATCCAGAAACAGTTGAATGGGCAGAAATTGTGGTGTATAGGTACAATGGAATACTACCCAAAAATGAACTAGCTACTGATACACATATATAATCGGATAAATGTCAAAAGCATTAGGCTAAGTAAAGAAGTCTGACTCAAAAGACCTGGCGAGTGATTAGACAGATGTGGAGAAGAAAAGAGCTGTCCAAGACAAAAGTTTCTCACTTGGATTTCTTGATAAATAAAAATAGGTTAACTTCCCAAAAAGGAATAATGGAGGGAAAGACAGATTCTTGAGCAATGCCTCATTAAGAGTTGGGAGTAAGAAGGGCCAGCAGAAATTCAGACAGGGAAAAGATGAAAACACTAGTAAGACAACATGATAACTAAAAGAAGACAGTTTTAAAAGAACTAACACTACTCTGTGTGAGACACTGAACTAAGTACTTCACATACATTATCGTATTTAATCCTCCCAACCACCCACGAAGTAGTTATTTTAATTATCCTCATTTTACAAATGTGGAAACTGAAGATCTGAGGTAATGTGGCTGAGACTGCAGAGCTGGTAAGGAGTTGTGGAGATTTAACTGCAGATCTGTCTGACTTCAGAGACTGCTCCTAACAGCCTATATGATCAGTGCTGCAAAAAAGGGCTGGAAGTACAAGGTCAAAAAAGGGGCAACTCTCACAAATTAATGATTAAGGATGTAATGATTAAAGTAATTTTAAAAATGTTTCTATGGTGTTGTGATATGTTGAAAGTTGTAGAAAATGGTGCA
>NW_006441955.1:31465250-31501639 GCF_000325575.1 Pteropus alecto | reverse complement strand
CAGTATACAACATCTATTTAAGCCTAAAATATTGTCACTTGATTACTCTATAGGACATTCGAACCTAGTAAAGCATTTAGTTATTTGTTTCTTGTCCTGACATATCTGTTTCTTTACTGATACACCTTAATTATTCTGAAAGATAGCAGCAAGCAGCGGAATGTTATGGAGAAAGCAAAGTGAAAATTCATACTCGTTCCTGGGGTCAACAAAAAAGGTATACACACCTGATGTGTCCTTGAATAAACTGACTGCTGTATAAAAAATAAATTCCAAGTATCTTTCTAAGATAGATGCTGACATGTGACCCTTAGGTTATTAGATCATAAAAAAAAACCTCAGCAGAGTCTGATCAAAACCACCATTAAAACAGTTTTCTTTTAGCTGAACATTATTCATTAAGAAAAAAATAATGTTATAGAAAAGGTTTTTGAAAGACATGTTCTAATGTTTTTCTTTTGTAGAATTCGAAGAAAATCAAAGTGAGGGTAATAAATGCTGCTGATCAATGAATAGTATGACTTTGAAAGGAAGGGTAATCAGTAATATTTTCACTCTTTATAATGAAACATAATAAACTGATAATTATAGAAAAATGGGATTTCAGTGAGGACAAGAACTGCAACTTATTCACCTTTATATTGTCTGCATGATAGGACTTTTGACAATGTCCAATCTATACAATTTTTTTAATTGAAAAATTTCTAAATTTATGACATTAATTTATCACATCTACATTATTTTATAATTGTTTTGTCCACCATTTAAAAAGAAATAATAATTGAACATGAAAAGGAAAAATGGAAAAGCACTGAAAAATGTGTTAAAAAATCAAGAATAGGATTAAGACAAAAAAAAGTAAGTCAGGAGAAAATATGTAACGAGAAGATATTTTTGTTATTATTCTAAAGTTATGAATAAAACCAGATAAATATAACCAAAACATGGCTTGAGCTGACAACATAGGCCTGCAAATAAAATGTGTGCTTCTTAGGAATCAGTCCAAACCGGAAAGCACTTTTCATGTTTTATTTCTTACTTCCTGGGTTTCCTGGGGTTTACTGGGTTTGCACTATTCTTAATGTTTCTGCTAAGGCAATTGAAAAGCTATGTGATTAAATAGTTCTTTTACTAAATTTGATCGTTTTCTCCTGATGGCAAGTATTTTAATGGACTCCACAAAGTACTATGCCAATCAAAAATATATTTTGATCTTGGAAGCTAAGCAGGGTCGGGCCTGGTTAGTACTTGGATGGGAGACCACCTAGGAAGACCAGGTGCTGTAAGCTGACAAGGTCCTTGCAATTTGTGAGGTCAATCAAGAATATATATATATAAAAGAATATATTTTGAGGTATAAAGTATTTTAAAAATTGGTAAGGTGATATTTCTGTCTTCTTTACTTATCCATGCTGAGTAGGGATATCAAACTAAAAATTATTTTAAAAGATTCTAGTTATATTTACAATAGTTCTTAACTACATATATTTTCTCTAGTTGACTTTTTTAGGTATTTGTTTAAAATCGTGGCAAAATTCTATTAAAAATTCTCATAATACTTCTCACTTCCAATAATGAGACCCATTATGAAACTATTCAAACCCTTAAATGTTCATGTTAGTATTTAATAAATGAGATTAATCTTTTCAAGAAGCATTATACTCTTTCAATTGCAAGAACCCCAGCATATACCAGAGCTTCATTCTAAGTATGACTTTTGCCAAAAGCAAAAGTACTCAATATATTATTTTAATAATGAAAACCTCAAGTATTAGAAACCAAGCTGTGTGTGGAAAAAATAAATCATTTAGGTGAAAGGGTAACAAACATTCAATTGAAGGATAATGCAGCCCTGAGGGAAAATATGCATATGAATGAAGTTTATGAAATTGGTTCAATGCCTCTGCAAAGAAAAAATAATTAGTTTATTTTAAAGCTGCCTATAAAATGTTTTCAATATTGTGGTATGAATTATTTATAGGAAAATGTACATCTAACTTTAAAGCTATCATTTTGTTGAAACGTCTTGAATACTAGCGGTAAACTCGAAATAAGAATATATTGTTTTATGCATGTAATATTTGGGAGAATCATTTTAATTACATGCTTTTCAAAAAAGTTAAGATTTGTTATTCTGAATCAGAAATATTTCATTCAACTTTTTCTTGACAAACTTAAAAAATTAAAATGGCAGTGAGATATCAAATTAATTTATCAAATTTTATTTACACAGACTGCTCTTTAAAGATGACAAATACTTGAGGATGCATTACTTTGAAGTCATGATTGCTAATGAAAAGACTGAGCAAACATGTCTAAGCTTAAATAATTTTTAAAATATACTTTTAGTGTTTTTAAAGTTAGTGCAAAATCTTATTAGGGAAAAAAATCTGGATTTGAGGTTATATAATAGTACTCTACGTGCTACAAAAAACCAGTCAAATGGACTCACAAGCTGCCTATGTTGAGAATAATCCTTTTGAACAGTTTTCTGATTAGTACGCAACATAGCACAGACTCTAGGGGGAGCCACATAGAGCTTGGATACTGTAAGCAGGCCTGTAGTTTTACGAACTTTTCTTGAGAATTATGATAGAAACACTCTGACCTACTCCTCCCCTCCAAAATACGGAAAATGAGTGTTATTTATTTCCAGTTTCAGGCAAATCACTATAAAGGAAAATGAAGGATAATCACTGTATTTTAAAAAGTCTCCTTTGAATATATCACAATTGCAAAGCCAAAACAAGGTCGCCTAAGGGAATGTGTATTCTTTACAGCGTCTTCGCTGAGCAGCAGATGTACTGGGGCACCAATACTGAGTGATGGCTTCTTTGCTTTCTCAGTTCTCAGGCAATGACATGGTAAGTCACAATCCGGCCTCCAGGTTAAAACTTGGGGCTCTCCTAAAATAGTGTCATTTTCTTGTACGAGAAACAGAAACATAATAATGATAAATAACTTTAAAGAATATTACCAAAATTTAATCGACCTTGAATTTCTAAAATGGATATGACGATTATCAATTTATGAACACTAGAGGGCAGTAAAACACTAGAAGGTATATTTAAATTACATCTAAAAGTGGCAAAGACAAGCCAGTACTTTTAAAAAAATCAAAATCATAAAAATTTAACGAATTTATTCCTTTTTAGCTTGCTAAAGTACAAAGCATTCTTTAACATGTCACTTTAGGTATAACTTACTTTGCAAAATCCAAATAAGAAACATGTCCATGATAAAACCCTGGTTTCATCTCTTTCCAGGAAGTTATATTCTTTACAAAACGCACCTAAAAAAGGAAAACATACTCATTACTTAAGTACAATTTAAAGAAAATGAAACTTAATGATCACAAAATACTTTCCATTTAGACATTTAAAACCAATCACACCACACCAGTTTGACAATTATAGAGCTTAAAACACAGGTTTCTAACTAAAGAAAGTATAGTGTGTTCTATAACTACTAATTCATAGAGCTACTATCACCACACTCAGAAAAGAGTGAAAGAGTACCCTAAAAACAAAATCGCTAACAACACGATCACTTAAAATGCTGTATAGTGCATACATTCATGTGAGGTGAGGGGAGGGTGAGTACCAACACACATGCTGAAGCAGGCAGCATTTCAGTATAGGAATGCTCTAAGCAAATCTGTTTTCTTCTCAGAGACATGTTTTCACAATAATTCATTTTTATTAATGACTCAACAAATAAAACAAAAGTTAATAATCATTAAACCAAAACAATTAAAGAAAACATGATCAGAAGACTTTAAAAAGTTAAGAACAGATATCATAAGCTTGTCAATAAAAAAGATTCATGAAATTAGAGATGTGATATAGGTAAAATAAAATTTTAAAAAATATCTAAGTATTACTACTTTAATTTACTAGAATTAAAAACATACAAAGATTAGTTAATATAAAAATTGTTTAAGTGTAAATATATTTTAAAAATTTTAAGAATTGGTTAATATAGAACTTGATAAACCTAAGTATTACCAGTTGCAAAGCAGTGATACACAATTTCTCAGGGAAATGTATATTTTTGATAGGCAAATGTCTACATGATGAACAGTAAGTGGTTAAGAATCTCTTCTGGAGTCACGATAAAGTGTGGGGGTGAAGTAGAAAGAAGGTAGGGAGGGGTGGGGGCCTACCACCCTATACTAAACTGAAAGCATCTGCAAGCTATGACCTCAGCATCTAAAGCACAGAACAAAAGTTGAATACTTTTGACAATTTATCAATCTCTCATTTACATTTTAGAATAGAGTTAGTTACATGGAGATATACCGGAGAACTTTTAACTAGATTAGTCAATAAATTAATAGCAATAATAATGATGGCTGCCTCAGATAAAGCCTATTGGTAGGGCAGAGTAAGGAAACAATGAAAAAGGAGGCATATGTCAGAGCATGTGAACTAGGGGAATATCAAAGATTCTATCAGTAGAATTTTTTTAGGGGAAGCATTAATAACTCATATTATAGAGAAATAATGGAGTTTTTAGAAGGGAAATCAAATGAATCTTATTATCTTACACACCTTAAAAACTAAAACTTGGCTATAGATAACAAAATTATGTTGCATTAGAAAGTACACAATTATATTTTAGCAGATATTTTTAATTGTCCCCCACCGAAACAGAGAGCCAAATAAATATGTAATTTGAGGTTCTCATGTTCTTTCCTATTTGTTCTTCAAGTAAGGCATCAAATAGAATGAAAATATCAAATGGCAAATGAAAAAGAAACAGAAAATAAAAAATCAGATAACCCCCAAACTGAATCTTTAGAAATTCTTCTATGTTGAACACGGAAAGTCCTTAAAACTGTCACTAAGTGGTAAATTATTTTATACAAACCTTTGGTTCTATAAAAATAAGTCTAGTATTTCAGCCAAAATGAAGGGGAAATAGAAGGCAGAGAATAGGAATGAGAAGTCATGGTTCAAGGGTACTTAAGCCATATTTAGCAACTCAGCTCTATTTTCCAGAACTGAGATTTAATATGAATATGATAGTATAAGAGAAATAAAAGGAGAAGCTAGATTGAAGTCTGAGAAAATAGTGTTATATAAGCCATATGTTAGAGAAGATCATAGCAGAAACTTAAGAGTACAACATGGTGAAAGACTCAGGCAGAAATAAGAGTTAGGTATAAGTTTCAAGTATTCTTCTTTCTTCCACCATTCCCAGGGAAGGTCAAGATTAAACTAAACCCTCCTAGGAACACATGTCATCCAATGTGTGTCCTTCACTGTGAGATAAAGAGACCAGGAAGCTGGATAACATCTGGATGATTTCAGGGCTGCTCAAACTTCAATGTACAAATGAATCATCTGGGACTCTTGTTAAAATGCAGGTTCTGATTCAATCCGTCTGGAATGGGGCCTGAGATTCTACACTGCTATCAAGTCTCCACACGATGGCCAGGTCCATGGGTTACACTGAGGAGAAAGGCTTCAGCATATGTGGGCCCAGGAGCTAACTCTTGGTTCTATTACTGTGAGGCTTGTTTTTGTACTTCTTGCAAAGGAGGCCTGAGGTCTCTTTAGCAAGGATATACTCTCATATTTACTGTTTTTATGATATGGAAAAAAGTATACTGAACTAGAGAAAAATTTTAAAGACTATAAGCTATCACAATATATAAAACAGAAAGGGGGACATAAACGCTGCTTACTCAGTCTCCTCTTTCTATCCCCACAGTGATGCCTGAAATACATTAGAACCAAAGTATTCCAAGAAACACAGTTTGAAAACTAATGGCATAAGAAAAAGGGTAGGTCTTTAGTTGGACTCAGAGAAGTCTGATAAAGGCAGAGAACAAGGTATGACTCTTCCACTGTTGTTACAATCTCAAGCCCTCTTGTTTACAAAATCAGTATTTTAGAGGTGGAAGGGATCTACAATATCCTACACTCTTTATTTTATAAAGAAACTGAAGCCCAAGAACCACATACCTTAGATTTTGGTCCAATCATCCTTCTACACCATTAGTTAATTTCCTTAACATATTATTGTCCAATTTATACGAATAATAATAATAATAATAAAAGAAGGATTTGCAAGGAGAGCAGACATCATTCATATCATGATTCTAATAAAAAACCTTGACACTGAGAATTTCAGGTTTTATCCAGTGGTAAGAAATCCCCTCAAACCCAGTCACTAAAACTCCTCTACCTCCAAGATCTCAAAGTTCTGTTCATCTCTCTCTCTGAATTGTTTATTTTCCTCATTACATGCATTCTCATCTCAACTTCCAAACCACTAGGTTCACTACTCTTGTATTGGGCAACCATTTTCAACAATGACCACTTACTTATTCTTGCCCTTTTTATTATGTTGGGTAGACTCGGGGGTTGCTGAAGACGCAGGTCAAAACTAAGAGACGTGGTCTAAACGCCTATGTAGGACTTTGAATTTTATTTCCTAAATTCATTCTGAGGTAAATTCTGGTTGGTTATTGTTTCTTTTAAATTCTCTACACTCTTATTGTTAAAATCTCTAAAACACAGAATCTTTCTCTAATTCCCAACTAAAAGAATACTGAAGGCTACATACTTGATGCATATGTATTTTTTTTCTATCTCATCAACACTTAACTCAGGCAATATGTTAAAGTCTCATTAATAAAGCTGTGGCTGATTTACAATTTGCAATAAATCAAAAGATGCTGAGCTGAGATTTACCTTCCCTTTATAGGAAAGAAAAAAGCACTTAGCAAACAAATGAGGTCGATAAGGTTAAAGGGGCCTGTGGCACAGATCTGGAAAATAGTCTGAGCATTTTGAAGTGTCATTTACATACTACTGAAATTCTATACCATCCTAATCTCTTCTTCAAAAGTGATTTCCAAGGACATGATGATCTAAATAATTCTATTTCAAGAAGTATATCTGTCAAAGGTTTTTAAAGTATTATTTAATATTTATCCTCTTAGCACTCCAAATTTTCTGTCTCTACTCTCTTCATTTTTGTTTTTTTCCCTTTAATCAGTCTAGTTGCGGTTCCTGCTCCATCCATCACTTTCTGCCTTTTTACCTCTCCTGCACTACTTGCATTGTCTTTCAGTTTTTTTCTTCTGGTTTTCCTCTACAGTGAAGCATTCTACCCAAGATCTCAAGATAAAGCTCTGGAATACAGAGGAGTAAGAGGAAATGGAGATTAGGTGAGCAAGCTACTCGGTTCATTTTATGAATTCTTACTGACTATACTTGGCACTAAAGAAAGATAAAGTGATAACTAACAGCATTAAATGAATTTAAGGAAACTGAAGACACTGAAAACTCTAGCTTGGTAAGAAGAAAGAGAATTTCCATATTCTGATTTGAAATAGGTTATCGAGAATGTTTCAGAAGCAGTAGTTAAATATAGTAGATGAAAAGAGATGTTTATATGGCTGGCCTGGAGCAGATCCTAAACTGTGAATTTTATAAGATTTTATAACTGAAGCAGAGTCAGGCTAGCAAGTAATCAGAAAATACCTATAGGGAAAACACAAGCAATGTAGGGGGTGGTATTGTGATTTATTTGCTAGTTGAATCAGACCTGAACCAGTACTATAGGAAAAAGCTAAGAAAGCACCATCTCGCTAACAGTGTATCTAGACCTACATTCTTAAAAAGATTAATCTCAATAGTATGATTATCTATAATCACAAAAGAACTTGTTACACTATCTAAAAGTAGGAATGCCATTCTGAACATCTTGGCCAAATCCCAACTTTGTAATTACTACCTATTGAATAAATACTATTATTAAGTTGGGTAATTACTATATACCAAACTCCTACTCACGCATATACTTAAAATAAACATTCATTGTACAGCATGGGTAGTTTTATGAGACTAAACTAGAGAGGAAGTTTTCTACACAAAGAGGAAAACTGAGTAATAGATAAAAATAAAAGGTTCAACAGTAATAGAATATAACATCTTCACTAAAGTTCAGAACTGTGTTGTTCAACCCTTTTTTTTGTAGAAAGGGGGTGAGAGTGTTCCAGATCACCTGAGGTTAAAGGTAGATCATATCACTACCATCATCAGAGAGGCTCACTCTGCCAGTAATTATCATGATATTATGCTCAGCCAAGTACTACTTTCAGAATCTAAGTTGGCTGGTTTGTTCATTCATTCATTTAACAAAAAATTTATGGGGTATCTACTATGTCTCAGGCACTGTTCTTAAACACAGGGGAAACAGGACTGAACAAGACAGATAAGGTTCCTGCCCTTAAAGAGCTTATACTAGAGGAAAAGATAGACGAGAAACAAACAGTAATAGGAAAGATACAAAAAGAGTGCAGGAACACAATAACTTGGAAGAGGTATTTAATATATAGAATGACCAAACAAGGTTTTTCTAAGAGAATGTATTTTAAGCTGAAAATTTAAATAGATAGCATAAAGCAAATTGTGAGAAGCCAGGAGAAATGCACATTAAGAAGAAATGGTAAGTGCAGAGGTCTTGAAGTGGGAAAGGCTTGGTGCATTCAATGAACCGAAAGGCCAAGTGTGGCGAGGACTGGCTAAAAGGTCAGAGCAATAGACGAGGGCTTTATTAAAAAGGGCCGGTTGGCCTAGAAAAGGAATTTGGATTCTGCAGAGGAGGTAGGAATATCAATTTAAAGGTAAGTCCTTTTCATCCAAGAAAATTATAATATGCATCTTCCTGTAACCCCACTGAAAATCATGTTCTGGTTGTTTGTTATTCAAAATGTGGTTCAAGGCCCAGAAGCTTTAGTTTTGACATCAAGTGGAAGCTGTCAGGGAAGGTCATCAAGAAGATGTGGCTTCTGGTTTTGACCCACAGATGGATGGGGGCAATTGGAAGCTCCTATTCCCTCTCCTGTGCTTGGAAAGTGTGCTCCATTTGCCTTCTCTGTGCTAGAAGCTGCTCAAGTACACAGCCTTGAGACAATAATGTAATGATGAGATTATCTGGATTGTGTGAATGACTACACCTACTTAAGGCCCCCTGTATATGTGACTGACCCCAGTTAAGAACTCTATATCGATTTTTAAGATTTGGTGGGTGGGTGTGGAAAATTACTAGTCTTATGATTGCCCAAGACAAGCCTCATAAGTTCCCTTGATATTACACATGCCACCTACCAAGCTGGAGTGGTCTGCCTTCTTCATCTCTCCCTGCCCCCTACATATAAGAGCTGGTTTCAGATTACCTTCTGAAGAGTTTTAGAACTCATAGAAGCTTTTAGAAATTCAGAATATCAGGCTCCATCTTAGTCTTTCTGAATTAGAATCTGCATTTCAATTGGTGATTAGCATACAGAGAGGTAGAGATGTACTCTACCTATCTAAAGTGCTGTGCTGAAAAAGCAGTATCTGCAACTAATATCAGACCATGGGCTCTAAAGCAAATGACCAGAAGTCAGCTAAACAGTAAATTAAAAGGAAACGCAATTACTATGTTGTCCCCCAGAGAATGCAAATTCTGGGTATTTCCAATGTCTTAACAGAATGGGGTTAATTACGATCACAGACTTAAACATATGAGAGCAGAAAAGAATTAAGAAACATCATAAAAGATGCTGCCACTTACACCTATTTGAAATAGTTACTTTAAAGACAAGATGTATTCTAATGTAAAGATATTTTCATGATATTAGAAAAAACTTCATTTTCCAGCTAGAAGAGCTGATTGAGGACCTGTTTTCTGTCAATTCCTATCTATTAACTGAGTAAAGTCCATCTCAAAAATACTATTCTCATGACTGAATCAACCTTTTTCTTATTACTCAGTCTTCTCATGCCTTATATCCTCAAATGTTTACCTTTTCATCTCCTTGTTCTAACTTTTCCTCTTATTTTATCCCAACTTCTTAATTTTGAAAATTTCTAATCTATAGAAAAGTTGAAAGAACTGTACAGTCAACATCTGTATACTCTTCACCAAGATTCACCTTCGACATTTTGCCATTTTTGTGTATCTCTTCCCTGCCTCCACATGTGTATACACATATACACACACACACACATATTCTTAATTTTTCCTGAATTATTTGAAAGCAAGTAGCAGACATCTGTGATCGAGGATCCAGTCACAGACCACACCTTACATTTGGTTATCATGTCTCTTTTGCCTTCTCTAGTCTAGAGAAGATTGTCTTGACTTCACCTTCAACCCTGACTTTTTTGGTTATCATGATATTGACATTTTAGAAGAACTCAGAACAGTTGATCTAGAAAATATTCTACAACATGGATTTGCCTGTTTCTCAAGATGAGGTTCAGGTTAAATATTTTGGTGAGTCTATGGCCATGCTACCCTGAACAAGCCCTATCTCACCTGATCTTGGAAGATAAGCAGGGCTGGACCTGGTTAGTACTTGGATGGGAGACCATCTAGGAAGACAGGTGTGCTGTAGGCATAAAAAATAAAATTAAAAAAAAAAAAGGGATTGTAAACTGACAAGATCCTTGCAATCTGTGAGGTCAACCAAGGGTTGCCTCATCTAAAAAAAAAAAAAAAAAAATTTTTTGGTGAGAATACCACATATTGATGTTTTCTTTGAACAGTCCTCATAGTTCCTGCATCTATGTTTTACATTTCCAAGTAAATTATAAAAAAGCTCCCTGAAAGATGTGGCCTTGCTTTTTATTTCTTTGGTATTACTCACCCCCAAACATGTAGCACAATCTCTGTATATATTACATACTCAATAAATAAATGAAAACTTAAAAGTAGAGTTAACAACTGTTTTTAAAATAGCAGAATATGCATAACTATTACACATTGAAGAGTTTTATATAGGACAAAAATATTTAGGCTTTGTCTCTAAAGTTTTTGAGAGAATTATCCATGTAAACGGTTTAGCACAATGGCTAGTACAGTATGTACAAAATAAGTCTTGGTAAGAGCTGAGGCTAAAGGCACATGTTAAGCAAACTGGACTGCTGAGGTTGGAAGGTAAGGAAACAGAGTGTGGTCACCTGTTATACATATACCAAAATATTTTTAGGAGTAAACTGGGCTTTAAATGAAAGACTGGGACAACAGCAGATTTAATTAGAATCTCATTTTTTAAACCTCACTTCAGTCATATTGATTAGATAGTATTTCTCAGAGAAGAAAGAAGAGCAAAATAGGTCATTTAATTCTTATCTGAATAATAAAGCAGTTGAGAATAGTACACAAGAACAAAATATGGTATTAAAATCAAAGTATGTTATACAAAATAGGGTTCAGGGAATATTTGAAAAAATATTTTCAAGGCATCTGATATATTTAGAAGTTTACATTTAAATGAAGTTTATTAGATTGAAAGTGAAATAAAAATGTTATCTAATATGTCATGCAAAGGAAAGAGAAGCAGTAAGTATGAATTGTTTGAACAACTGCTTCAATATAGAACAAGAGACCAGTAAACAAATTAGATATGGTATATTAGAGAACACCTGGCATACAAGCCACTCCTAATTAAGATCAGATTCTGAACTACCAGCTGACATTTTGAAGTATGTCAGCTAATGAGTAAGACTATTCCTCTATTCTGCCCCACACAAACATGTTTTAAGTATTGTTTATTATGTAATCCAACTGCTTTTAAGATAGCATTTATGCTTCTCCTGCTGGTTTATATATAGATATATATTGATATATATCTCTATCTATCTATATCTCAACATCTATGTTGAGATCAATATAGATATAGATAGATAGGTAGATATAGATATAGATAAAATTAACAAGCGATTGAAAGAAAAACAGAAGCTTTGTCTCATCCAAATGCAACCGGGAAAAGGTATCACTACGTGATACCAATAAATGTTATGTGTGGTGAGTTTCTGTAGATTAATATTTCCCGAAAAAAATGGTCAATGTCATTGTCAGACATCTTGTAGCTGTCAGACAACTTTGTAATGCTGGACACAAAAAATCCTAAAAATTGAAAAAGCAAGCTAACTTTATTGTTCTAAAAAATATTATTGAAGAAATCTAAAATTATATCAGCATTAAGAAATGTCCCTTTTAAACCAAGATATATTCAGAAAAGCCTCATGCAAACAGATTCAAAATCTGTATAATAACTGATTATTTAGGATACTTGCCTTTGAGATACACAATATTACATAATGAATAGTTTTTATGACCCACTGAGCTAAACAAGCTCATGTTTCTTCTCGAGTATAGATGTGTTATTTGGTTTGGCTGACAGATGTTCTACAAAAAAGAGTAACTGAGGATACTGCAAAGAGCCATGTATTATATGGGCAGATGATATGCCATATACTATTGGCCTTTACAGACAGCTTTCTAGCAAGAAAGCGAATCAATGCTATTTTCTTTCTTCAGAGTAAGGGTTATAGGTATGCTAAATAATGGGATAATAGTCAATTCTGCAACAATAAAACAAGTTCAGCTGTTTTCAAATAATACATTCTAACTATATGACTATCACAAATACATTTCTAATAAGGCTACCCCAATATGGTATTTAAGCCTAGATAGTATTTTCAAATATTAACTTTTCTTCCCATGGGATCTAATACCCTTCAATATCTGTAGAAAGGACTTTATTTATTTATAATTATAGTTAGAATTCCAGATGTAGAGAAATGTGTGCTACTACTGCTAAAGAGATGATTAAATTTCATTTCATGAGATGATTTCCTCCATCTTTCTTAAAACTATTCCATAAAATTATCTATCCATCTGTTTATCTAAATTTTCTTGACAACTTAAAAGATAAGATTATGTTAAAATATTAGTCACAATCCGTTTTCCAGGAGATTATAGCTAATATTTATATGAACTACTAGTAAAAATAAGATGAAATTCAGGAGGATTGTGTCACAAAATTGAGCCATACAGAATACAGGTATCCATCAAATGAAAATTTCTCTATAATAAGTTGAGACAATATAATGATTTTTATTGCACAGTATCTTGCTAATATTTCATATTTTTAAAAGGATGCCACACTGAAGAATATCAATTTTCTCTTCAAAAATTCGAGCTATTTATTTATTTCACAAATATTTCATATGCAAGGAAATGCATCAAATACTGTGAAGAGTGTAAAATTATTAAAAAGTTTGGTTGATCCCTTCCCCCAGGAGACTTATAATTCATTAGGATCAGCACACATATCCCTTAAAATGCTTTGTCCCCTTGAGATACAAAATTTGAGTGAGGAAATGCCAGAAAACATTTATGCATTCCTTAAGTGGTATTTACCTGATCTTGTAGTGACATCACTGGATTATTTTTGGTAGTGTTGATGTGAAGAACATGGTATTTATTCTTTGCACACAGGTCATAGGCAATATTGGTAAAAGAGGTGCTTGCAGTTTTGGGGACTCTGTTATAAATGATCACCATGTCCTCTTCCTCATCTAAAGCTACATCTTGTCGAGGGCCATCCATCGTATGTCGCTGCTCAATTTCTCGGACTTCATGTCTTGCAATAGCCCTTTCTGTAAAGAAAAACAGGTATGAACTCAGTTTTTAAAGACACTATAAGTTATAAAGCACTGAAAACAATTCCTATTTCTGAAATATAATTTTCCTTTTCAAGAAGTGGGTAAGAGAAGTTGAAAAAATGTTCTGAGGACTAAAACTTCAGAACTACCTTTGAAGAATAATACACATGCATATAAAATAGAACCAAGGAATTAATGGTCATCAAATTTAGAATACCACAGACCAGAGAGTTCTTCGGTGTAATTCAGAAGTCACTCTACTTTCTAATAGAATGTCTATAGCCTGAACCAATTCTCAAACACAAAGAAAGAGTATACGAAATACTAAACTTCAAGTAAAAAATGCAGTTAGAAAATAAGTCACTTAAAATTTAATCAAACATTTTCAAATTTATTACTTAGGAATTAGTTATTCCCTGGTTTACCAAAATGTAGAAGGGCAGTGAATAAATGTTGGTGTAATTTTAGGTAACAAGAGTAGAAATGAACCATCACAAAACCTTTTTCTTGTTGGCGTTGCATTATAGGTAAGTCCTCACTATGTTTGTTCCTTAAATCTCATGATTTCTCTAATTCACATCTGTCTGCCATGTAGTTTAAAAAGAAGTTACATTTTACTTTCTACTACTCTCTAATATGAACTTCAGTTTCAAGTATTTTTACAGAATAAGAAAGCAAGAAAGAAGGAAGGAAGAAATGAGTGGAAAATCTCTAACAAGATTGCAAATTGCTTTGCACAGAAACAGGTGCTCACACAAAGTATGCACCTACTATGACCAGATCTTTGTGTTAGCTGTTAAACCTACCTTGAACACTCTCCCATCCCTGCCTGTTGAATTCCTCACCCTTCACAATGAGTTTAATCATCACTTGCAAGGGAAGCAGTATCTGATCTCCCCAACTAGATCAAATCACACACATAATGTATGTGTAAACAATACCTCCTACTACATATCTTGTATTTATCACAAGTGCAACTTTATATTATATGCGTTGTTATTAGTGCTTGCCTACCATGATATCCATGATTTAATAAAGTGATATGAAAAAGCACTAGGTGCAATAATACAATAACAACTTTAGGCTTCAAATACTGTTGGACCATGAATCTTAAATTTTGGTTCAGAAATTATGGTCACCATGCTGAGCTGAAGAGTCACACTCAAAGACTTGGATTAAAGTCCCAGGCCTGCTGCTCATTAGTGGCAGGCTTTCCAAACAAAAGCAGAAGTACCTGTGTTCTCTATGTATATGCATATGTGTGGGTCTTCCCCGCCCACCTTGGGAGAGCTGGTTGGAAATATGGGGAGAAAGAGATGAACTTAATATCCAACACACTGTTGGATTGCCTAGCACATTCAGGAGGTATTAATGTAGATAACTGGGCATATTAGGTTGAGAGCTGAGAATAAAGGTTCAAGTAGAAGAAAGACATCTGGCAAAAAACAAGGGAACGGGTGAAATTGATAATCTAGATAATCTAGATCAGGGGTCCCCAACTCCCGGGCCTTGGACCAGTACCGGTCTGTGTCCTGTTAGGAACCGGGCCGCACAGCAGGAGCTGAGCGGCAGGCGAGTGACCAAATCTTCGCCTCTATTTGCAGCCGCTTTCTAGCTCAAGCATCACCACCTCAGCTCCACCTTGGATCATCAGGCATTAAATTCCCCTATCACCGTGGATCATCAGGCATTAAATTCTCCTAGGAGCACTGGTCCCTGGTGCCAGAAAGTTGGGGACTGCTGACCTAGAACATGTAGCATGAAAAGAGACCCTAGAACAGAATCTTGGGAAATACCAACATTTAAGAAGCCATTAGAAAAAGACAATCCATAGAAAAAGGCTAAGAAGAAATAGAGAGAAAAAGGAAAAGGAACCAAGACAGACTTTTAAGAAGTTCATACTACATTTTATAAATTGACAATGTTTTCCAAATGAACCTATAAATCAAGGTAATGCATGATGCTGTAAACTTCTACATAGGATTTGGAAGTAGTCTCAATTTAATTTCAGCAAGTATTTACTGAAAGCCTACATACATTATTATTTCAATAATTTTAAAGGAACCTTATCTTCCAAACAACTTCAAACTGTCATCATAGTCTGAAACTACTATGGTTTGGTTCTGTCCACACACACTCCTTTTCCTAAGAGAAATAAAATAGTGTTGTTGCCATTCAAGTGCTGACAGAAGGATGAGGGCTTTCTCTAGCAGCCCAGATATGCACGAATTGCCTTTTAAATTAAGATTCACCTACAAGCAACAATGCTGAATTTATTTTCACTAGTTTTTCTGAAATCAAGTATATAGAAAAGAAGATTTTATGTGTTATTTCATAAATGGTATCCATTTTACCTACAGAAGACATAATGATTAAAGAAAAACTACAATATTAACAGTTTTAATAATTATCCTTTCTACTTAAAATTTTCATATGCCCAATAATTGTTTTGAAAATTAGTTAATTAAAAATATTTTTTAAAATAAGTCATTTAGTCTGTGGATATTTTACTTTTTAAGATGCTAAAACTCTAGCTAGAGCACAAAACTAATATGTTTTAAGAATTAATCATTGTTTTTGGTTCATTATGTGTATTAAATTATATGAGTTGTGTATCACATAATTTTTAAAATTTTCTTAAATTATGAAAAGGTACAAATATGGAGTCACTACTTTCCTCATTCAAATAATATATTTATAGGCATTTTCTATTTTTCAGTGTTTTTACTTTGCTTAAACAAAAAGAATAGTTATTAACATAGTGTTATGCCTAAAACAACATAAAAGGTAAAAGTTTAGAAAACTTTTTAAAATCGAATCTCAGCTAGTTGAACAATAACAGTAACTACTGTTAATGATAAATTACTATCTCTCTTCTCATCTGACGATACGTAAAACCAGTAAGACAATTTGCAACATGGCCATATTCTTTACTTACCAAGTATTTGATAATTCCAATTTCTTTTTTTAACTTTCTTAAGCTAAGATTGTTTATAAGAGATTTAAACTATGTATGCACAATGAAACGACAAAAATATGCATTAGTGGTTCACAATAATTTTGGGGGTTCATGAAGTCTTCTGTATTTTTGTAAAAATACAAAAATACTCTGAATATAGTTATTACAACTTCTTCTGAGACTCAAATCAATGGGGAGCTTTATTACAACACATTTATTGTGCAGAGAATGTAGGCAGTATATTTAAAATACTTAGGATGCATTTTGAAATAATGTTTTTTCATGTTTGAGTAGTGAATTATATAGTCTGCAATGAAAGCTATTTCAGAACCGCCACAAAATGTACAGCCTCCAATAACACGGGGTATGTTCTGAGAGTCATGAAATCACAGGCAGGCCAGGCACAGGCACCTCTGGCACTAATATGTGCAACACTGTAGATCGACACTGAACTCCATGGCAGTTCATGCTCTTCTAGGCTCCTGTTCAAAGTGGCACATATTCCAACTCAATGAACTTTTCCATGTGGCAGATTATCAATAAACTCGGGTCTTTTAAAAGACCATTCGTAATAGTAATAACTACCTATTTCTTCATTGACAGTGCATTAAAGGCCTCATTTCTTGAAAAAATATAATGATCAAGCTGTTAAAACATTGCATTAAATATACTAAAGTAAATTCTATACAGCATTAAATCATTAAGATGTATGTATCAGACTACAGAAAAAAATGAAGAAAAGCTGAAGAAAAGATCTTTTTTTTAACCACAACATATCTTTTAATACTTTTTTGAAAACATTAAGATTGTTGTTTTGGGTAACACCTTTCCTCTTTAAACATTTAATTAAATGTTCAATATATTAACTGACTTATAGAGAGGAATAAGTTGTACATTTTGTACAAATGAAAGAACCCATGATCATACCCCTCCCCGCAAAAAGATCAATTTTGTAATGGTCTCAGCAGAGAATAAGCAGTTCACAAATGTTCAAAAGGTATAGTATTTTGTATTGTGGATAACAGTTTAGGATTCGAGGGATAAAACAACAAAAGAGCAATAAATTACCTTGCCTTCTAATATAGAAACGTATGCATGTTAAATTAAAAAATATATAGATAGTTAGATGATAGGTAAAAAGAAAAAAAGTAAAAGGCAAAGAACATCAAGAAAAAATGACCAAATTTTAATATTTATAATTATAGGAAGAAAACATAGAAATTGGCAATCACAATATCAAAACATCAGTAGATAATAAGCTAAGATTGTTTATAAGAGATTTAAACTATGTATGCATAATGAAACGACAAAAATATGCATTAGTGGTTCACAATAATTTTGGGGGGTCATGAAGTCTTTTGTGAATATGATAAAAACTATGCACCCTCTCTTCAGAAAGGTTGACTTGTGCATTTCAGGGCTTCTTCTTAGAGCCCAACCATGAGCATGCCAGGTGGGAGGGTGGGGGTGGACAGGAAAGGTGACCCCATATTAACTACTCCTAAAAACAGAATGGACCCTAGGACAACATGGACTTATAGTAAACTGCCTAAGGGCATTAGTAAGTATACAGAAAAAAAGGTTACTCATGGTAAGGATTGTAGGCAAAGAGAAACCACAGAGGAAACTGGCAGTGTGTCTATCTGAGAAATGTTTATGGATGAGGGCGCCTTGGCACAAAAGTTGACCGGTCAGGACTTTCTGGCAAGTATGCTTATTTCAGACCTAGATAAGCTGGGCTGTAAGAGCTTGATGCCATCAAATATCTGAACTAAAGTAGATTTTTAGTATTTTCTAGACATAAATCTCACGTTATATGGATTCCCAAGTACTGTTATGAGAAATAATTTATTGCCTATAAATTGTGTACACAATGAGAAGTAGGAAACAAAAAAGTTGTACCAAAAGAAAGCTATTTATGAAACTATTTAACTAATTCTTTCTTCATGGTTCACTGTGAATGTACTACCCAGCCAAACATTATCTGATCCTTATGGAAATAATATTGTGTAATCATTATGAATTAAATAAATTAGTTGTCTGATTGAATACATCATTTTCTTATAAATATTTTTATCCTGAATGAGTCGCCTTGAATTCAATCACCATGGAGACTGACAAAATAAATTTCTATATGGAAGGCTGAAGGCTAAACTCTGAACACTGTCAAATGCTTTCATGTGTGGTTTCCAGGCAGTATACAAAGTATGCATGTGTTATCATTAAAACCTACAAGTATGTTTACATGGATCATCCTATAAAAAATGCTGATAGCATTTCTACTTCAAGAAAAGTGTTTCACTATTCCTCCTGCTAAGTATAACTAAGAACCCTGGACACTGTACATAAGACTAGCATAAGACTCTAAAAGGTAGAGAGAAGAAGATAGGGCCTTTGGGGACTTAAGGAACAACACAGTGGTAAGTTTTTTAAGTTTTCTTTTAGGGATTAGACTTCCACCCTTACAAGTCTATAATGAAATATTAAATGTCCTTGTTGAGGTAGTGTCAGAGAAAACCAAGTAGGGAGCCAGGACTTTCATCCCAGGCAGTCAGTAACAAGGCACTGCTGCAGTGTTGGTGGTGACTGAGCAAGAAGCCTGAATGTCCACTTCTAGATGACAGCAGTGAGAGTCCCTTTTCTTCCCTGCTTGGTGCTGTCAGAGGAGACATAGTGGAGCGTCAGGACCTTCACCATCATCCAGTGTAACAAGGCTACTCCCATCCCTATCCAGCAGAACAAAAAGCCTATCAGGTGTTGATAGAAGCCAAGTGAGAAACCTAGACTTCTACCACCACAAACTAGAACCCCTTTCTAATGTCAGAAAATGTCAACTAAAACAGAGAGTTTAAATAAGATTCAGAGTCAACATAATACAAAAATGTTTAGGTTTAAATTGAATAGTAATCAACATTTGAACCGGGTGGATCTAAACTCAATGAAGAGAGACAATCAAGAAATGACACCACCAAGATGAGAGATGTTAAAATTACTAAATATTTAAAGCAGTTATGATAAAATGCTTTCAAGAACAGTTATGAACAAGCTTAAACCAAATTTTAAAAAAACAGCCTCATCAAATAGGCTCAGTAATAAAATAGATATATAAAGAAGAACTAAATGGAAATTTCAGAATTCAAAAATAAAATAATCAAAATAAAAAGCTCACTGAATAGGATAATCGGAGTAAGGAAGAGAAAGAGAAAAGTTCAGTGAACTAGAAGATATACACAATCAGAATAATAATGAGAAAATACACTGGGGAAAAAAACAGGTCCTCAGAGAACTGTGGGATATAACAAAAGATCTCATACTGATATCACAGAGTCTTGGGAGGAGAGAAGAAAGAAGGCAGGGCTGAAAGAGTACTCAAAGAAATTATGGCTGAAAACTTTACCCATTTGGCAAGAGATATAAAGATTCAAAATGTTGAACAAATTCCAAACAAGATAAACCAAAGATATTTATGACAAGACACATCATAACTAAACTTGTGAAAACTAAAGACGAAAAGAAAAAAAGAAAATCTTCAAAGCAGCCAGAGAATATGAAGTGCTTACTTATACTTATAAGAGAAAACTGAAATAACAGCAGATTTCTCATCAGAAATTATGGAGCCAGAAGGAAGTGGCACAATGTTTTTCAAGTATTGAAACAAAAGAATCCTATACTCAGAGAAAATAATCTTCAGGAAAGAAAAGGAAAATAAGACATTCTCATATGAGAGAAAATTAAGAGGTTATTGCCAGTAGATCTACCCTAAAGGACTGGCTGAAAGAAGTTCTCTAAACAGAAAGGATAAAAGAAGGAAATTTAACAAACCAGAAAAAAACAAACAAAAAAATGGAAAGAGTCAAAATGTGGGTAACTACAAAAAAACTTTCTATTTCCTCCTGAGTTTTCAAAAATATGTTTGACAGAGCAAAAATTATAACGCTGTGTGATGTGATTGTAAATGTATGAAGAAGAAATATTTAACACAATTATATTGTAAATGGCAGTTAGCATAGGGATGTAAATGAAGGTAAGTTTACTATACTTCACTTGAATTAGTAAAATGATGACATCAGTAGACTATGACAAGTGATATTCATATAATGTATATAAAGAAACCATGAAAAAAGCTATATAATGACATTAAACTAAAAAAAACTATAGATAAATCAAAATGCAATTCTAAAAAAAATAAAACTCACAGTTATGCAGAAAAAAATTGAGAACAACAAAAAAAGAACAAAGACAAAAAATAAAAATATCAAGAGAAATTTTTAAAAATATATCGAAGTGAATGAAAAGGAAAATAAAATTTGTGGTAAACAGCTAAGGCAAGACTAAAAGGGAAATTTACAGCACTATGTGCATATATCAGAGAAGAACGGTCTCTAACTAACAATCTAAGTTTCTACTTCAAGAATCTAGAAAAAGAGTAAAATAAACCCAAAGCATAGATGGTTGACCAGAAAATTCCACAAAATCTTTAAAGAATTAATACCAATTCTAAACAATCTATTACAGAAAATAGAAGAGGAAACACTTCCTAATTCATTTTATGAAGCTAATATTACTATGATACAAAACCAAAGACATAACCAAAAAGAGGAACTTACAGACCAATATTCCTTAACAAAATATTACCAAATAGAATTCAGCAATATTTAAAAAGAATTATACACCATTACCAAGTAGGGTTTATTCCAGGGATGCAAAGCAGGTTTAATATAAAATCAATGTAATCTGTCATATTAATTGGCTAAATAAGAAAAAAATCACATGATCATATCAATCTATACAGGAAAGAGATATGACAAAATTGAACATGTGTCTGTGATAAAAACTCTCAGAAATATAGGAATAGAGGGGAACTTCCCCTACAAAAATATTACAGTTACCATGATACTCTGTGGTGAAAGACTGAAAGCTTGTCTCCTAAGATCAGAAATAAGGCATGATGTATAGTCTCATTACTTTTAGTTAACATAGTGCTAGAAGTGATAACTAGTGAATTAAAGCTAATCATTATCAACATCATCATCACCATCACCATCATCATCACCATCTCAGGCTCTTTTGTATATAGTAACTTGCTGTATAGGTTTGTACCTGAGGAGCAATAGGCTATACTATACAGCCAAGGTGTGTAGTAGGCTATACCATCTAGGTTTGTGTGTGATGTTTGCATGACAAAATTGACGCATTTCTTGGAATGTATCCTCGTTGTTAAGTAGCACATGACTGTACAGGTATTATCGCATGTTTTGATTCCTAAAGCAACCCTAGGAGGCACCATTATTATGAGGAAAGTGAGTCTCAAAGAAGTTAAGTGATCATCAGCTGAATACTGATGTGATACCATCTCAGGTCAATCTGACTCCAGGGTCTGTGCTCCACGTTATACTGGTTATCTGAGATTTAGTCTGTTCCAGTATTAGGAAGGAGTAGAGCCACACAGTTAAACACAGCACGATAATATTGTAGAAGTACCTGTATTTTTTGCAAGTACCTTTAAAATACATATATATATATTAGTTAATAATCATAGGTGAGCTGACTTCGAGACTTTACTCTCTACACATATCTCAATCACTTGAAATTAATACTCTGATAGAATGTGGGAAGTCCACCAAATATGTGGTTTCCTTTTAAATTATACTAAGATATTACATCTCAAAACATCCCTTACTTTTCTACAAACTTCTCAAGTGATTTATTCCTATTTTCATTTTCCATCTTGTACAAAATCAAACAAACGCCACTATAATTAATGCCAAAGGAGAGAAGAACAAAATACTTCTGGATTCAGGAATTGAGGGGGAAAACTTCTGGAAAAGATACACTGAGTAAGTTGAGCCTTGAAAGAATGGGGCTGGTTTTCAAAATGTAGAGATGGGCCATGATGGAAGGCACAAAAGCCTGCATAGTGGCAAAAGTAGATAAATAAGAAATATACTAGTATAATTTGATAATAAAATTATTTGATTAGAAAAATCTATGACAATTTTTCGGCTACACTGAAAAACATATAACTATAGTAATAACTGCTCCACATATTGGGCCTTTACTATGGACTAGAAGCAATGTTGCATATTTAAATGTTCATTATTTCATTTATTTTTACAATAACCCTATACCTATTACCTATAAGGTATTATAGAAATTCAGACTCTGCTCAGAATCCAAACCCTCAATCTATTTGATACCAAAGCCTATATTCCTAACCATAGTAATTACTATCTCAAATCACAGGAAGGCATAATTCCTAAGAAATCTGTATTCAATCACACGAGGTTAGTATGTATCATTTTAGGCACACACACAAAATAGAGTGCATCCAAAATGGGAAGAGCTAGATGAACAATACCACACAAAGAACTGTTTATAAAAAACGCAAGACATTAGAGAAATTCCACAAAAGTATTAAAAGTATCTTGAAATATTTAAAAAGTGATTGTGAAAAGGAGGTAGCTTTTCTGTTGTATTATTCCAGAAGACAAGATAGACTGGCTCAAGAGAGAATGGACTTTCAAATAATTAGTAGTGCAAAGTAAACATATATGCTGTTTAGGAGAAGGTAAGGTATCAGTTTCTAGAGATACTTTATGTAGAGGCTGCATAAGGACCTACCAATGGATGATGTGCAGAGGATCTCTGCATTGATGAGAGCTGAAACCATGGGACCTCTGGGGTCCATTACCATTAGATAAATTTCATAAAGCTATGATATCAATTTCTACTGTACAGTATAATGAGTTTCAGAGGACTCTTTCCACCCAGAGATCCCCAAGCTCCAACCAGCTAGGAAAAAACAACAACAACAAACAAACAAATAGAAACAGAAACAGGCCAGTGGAGAGTTTGGTGGCGTAACATTATAATGAAAGTTTATACAAGATGCAATGGAGGTCCCCAAAATAGGATAGATTAGAAAGAACTCATGGAGGAAATGACTGAGAAAGATAAGAAAGTATATTCTGAGTAGAAAAAGAAAGTAATTTCAGGCAGAGGGAAAGCATAAGGAAAGCCTCTGGAGTCATCATACTGCATTGGTGCATTTAAGCCCTAAAAGTGGTTCTTGATAAGCTTAGAATATGGGAGAAGGGGTAAAGGTGAGGTAAAACATGAGGCAGACAGTGGGCAGAGGCCAGATCAGTGTCTTCATCACAATACTGGGAATATGAACTGTATCCTCTAAGTCAGCAGTTCTCAAACTTATTTGTCTCAAAACTTCTTTATATGCTTAAAAATTGAGGATCCAAATAGATTTTGTTCTTGTGGGTTATATCTATCAATATTATATTAGAAATAAAAATAATACAACTTTTAAAATATTTACTTCATTCAAAAATAATAATAAAGCATGTTGGCAAAAATGACATTTCACAAAAATATTTTTTCAAAAAAAAATTTTAGTGAAGACAGTGACTTTTTAAATATTTTTACATATCTTTTTAAGTATCTGGCTTAATGGAAGACAACTGTATTCCCATACCTGCTTCTCCATTCAAAATATTACCATTTATTTGGGTTGAAGTTTATGAAGAAAATCAGACTCATACTGTAATACAATTGGAAAAAGGAATATTTTAATAGCCTCTGTTGATAATTGCAAGTATTCTTTTTTGATACTACACTAAAATTCAACAAGTGTTAGCTTTTTAAAGGTTTCAATGTGATATAAAACCATATCATTTGGAAAAATACTAGGTCCTGGAGTTATGGAGATCCTACGAATGTTAACACATTTAAATTATACAATTCCCCCACCCCTCCAAAAAATAAACCCGCATTCATTATATCACCACCACTCTCAAAAAATTCTCTAAGTATTGGGAGGCTGTCATGCTCATGGTGGCAGATAAACATTTTTTAAAACTGTTAACAAATACTGTCCTTGAAGTGACAAGTTTACTTTGTTCATTTATCAGAAAATGTCTGCCAACTACCCAAATCCAAATTAACATAGTTTGTCTGTTGGTCATTCTTTCAAATAAAAACAGTGTTCTATGAAAAAAGCAGCTTGTTGACCTTGGAATTCAAACAATATTGTGCTTCTCCTCAAGACAATCTTTGTACTTTGGTATACAGTACCAACTGTACTTTGGTATACAGAAGTGCTTGGTATACTTTCCATTTTGTCACATAATATTTAAAAAGGCAAGTACTAAATAGTCGAGATTTCATAAAGTTAACTGATTGCTTTTTAAAGGATATTCTTACATGACAATGTATTTTGGGGGGGCAGGGTGGCAAGGTAACTGTGAGTACATGGTGGTAAAGAATACAATGACTATTAGAACAATTTGGTACCACTATTGCTTTTCTATTATGAGTGCAAATGTCAACTAGTAAAAAATGCAAGTAACACCTTATAATTATTACAAAAACAATTGTGAACCATTTTTTGAATCCCTTGAAAGTGTCTTGAGGACTCCTAAGATCCACAGACTATACTTGAGAACATCTTCTATAAGCAATGTGGTGCCCTTTTTGAAGAGTTTTAAGTAACATCCCACGTGGGACTTCCATAATGCAAGACTCCATGATACCCCTTACAGTTGAGTATTAATGGCCTGAAGACATAGTGAGGACTAAGACCTGAAGGTGACTGCAATAAGGATGAAGCTTGGGGACTGGTAGGAGATAAGTAAATAGAATAGAAGCTTAGGTGAAATAAGTTGATGAAGGAATTGGAAGAGGTTAAGGTGTTGTCTCTAAGCGTCTGTCCTAAGGAAGAAGACGGTGCCATTCACTGAGTTTGAGAATTAGGGGCAGAAGCAGCAAGTGGGGCAGAAGAAAGGAATTCAGGATATCTGGAAATCTACATTGAAGTTCAAACTGAGAAATCAAACATGTAGGTGGTCTGTTGAAATGTCTATTTTCACAAGGGCTTTTATTTCAAAGTTATATAAGTCTAAGAGGTCTAGAAGATAGGGTAGAAAAAGCAACGGCAGAAAAAATCTGGATTGGAGAGTATAATATGGCATTTGTTCCCTGCCAGCCTCGTGGACAGCCATATACACCCATAGGTTTGAGTTTTTGGAGAAAGGGCATACAGGATGATAAAGGCTCTGTAAGACACAGGGGCACTGTTTAAGTTAGGAAAACATTAGCTAGTAGAATAATTAAAAATTCAATCGTGTACTACAACAGTAGTTCTTGTTCCAGTACCAGTGTGAGGGTTTCTGGCTGGTAAGGTGGCCTTTTACACAATGATTCAAGGAATCGGGGGCTCCTTCCTTCCTGTGACTTTGACATTCTTCCAGGAACTCAAAATCTTCTGCATCCAGCTAGCAGACACAGGAAGACAGAATGAAGAAAGCACAGTAGTTTCTTAACTATCTTGGCAAACATTAGTCATATGGCTATACCTAGTATAAAGTGTAGTGTTAAAATTAAAGATCAAAGCAGACTTTTGAGACCACCAGCTTTTTAAAGATTTCTTTTATCAACACTATCTATAACATATGTGCAATACAACCAAAAACAATCCTACCAATATCACTGCAAAATCATGTGCTTACTAACAAAATTTTAAGTGTTTTTGACCACATCGTCCACATTTAATATTTCTATTTAGTACATTTCAACATATAAAGCAGCTATAAGACATATATCCTTGCTTCACATTTTACTGATGTCTTTGAAATGCTGTTTGAGGGCTTGATGTTTTGTAATTCACAAAGCACATATTTGGGCCTTGCTACTGTAGAACGCATTCGATTAAAATAAATCTCTGCTAGCATTTTTTAAAGTAAAAATAAAGATATGACAATGTGGAAGATGTGAAAAAGGTGGAAAGTAAATTATTTAGGATGAGACTTAAAAATTGTTCTTAAAATGGAAAATCAAGGAAAAATACAATGAGGGACTAATTATATGTAAGCTTTGTAATACAGCTAAAATATTAATTTTAATATTAAACTGGCAAGAAGATTCAGAAATTCCAACTTTTAGCAGAAGTCCAAAATGCAATTAAAATAGATGTGTTTTGACTACTGAATACATACCAAGAAGATTAAAGCATTTTCAAAATCAAGAAAGAAATGCCAATACTGTCTACAAAGCTGAATTGTTTTCACATTTCAACAACTGCACCTGGTGCTCCATTGACTGGTAAGTAAAAAGAATAAGAAGTAACTAGGATTCAACTCCAGCTGGGTTTGGAGATCATTAACTAAAAGCTAATGCAGCAGCTGTTTGAAAATTAGAATTAGTGAGGCTGAAAACTTGCCATTATTTCAATAGAGCTTGACATACATCATATTATAGAGTAGTGGTTTTTAATTTAAGCATGCATGAGAATGACTAGAAGGATTTGTGAAAATACAGATTCCTGCCTTACCACCTTCTCCAGTTTCACTGGGGGAGTATAGATCATTTACTCTTAATGGGCAAATATCAATTTTTGTAATTATAAATAAGAATTTAAGAATTTGAATAATCTTGGTAGATCCTATTAAGTAACCTGTTTCTAATTTTTTAAATTGTCCTTAAAACCACTTTGTTTTATTTAGATTTATTATTTTCAGTTTAACTTAGGCTACAAAAAAAAAAAGCCAAAACTGATCAAATAAACTGTGATTCCATTAGAAATAAAATGGCCTCCAAATATGAGAAATTATGCTACAGAGTATTTTTCCATAATATGTTAGTTACGGATGAAATGGAGAATGATACCTACAGGAAGTTATAAACCATAGTTAACAAAAATGTATTATATAGGTTCCAGTGTTGTCCTAGTATGTTTTGTAATGGTTCCTACCGGTACAGTTTTTAGGTCACCCAGACTCTTACAAATTTAAGAGAGAGTCTTGGGAGTTAGGAGACTTGGGAATTTACCTTGGAAGACTTGGGAGTCCCTTGAGAATGCAAGGTTGGTTTAAGATTCAAATATCAATGCAATTCACTATATTAACAAGCTAAAAAAAGAAAAACCATATGATCATCTTAATACATGCAGAGAAAGCATTTGACAAAAATCCACATCCATTCACAATAAAAATCTCAGTAAACTAGGAACATAACTTCTTGAAACTGATAAGAGAATATCTTTGAAAAATCTACAGCTAACATCATACTTTATTGAAAGACTGGAAATAAAGCCAAAACGTCTACTCTCACCACTGTAATGATGATTTAAAGAAGCCAGAACCCACTTCCCCACAAAAAGCATACATACTATATACATATATACAGTAATAAACAACAATTTGCTAGTTTCATGAAGTTCATCTTTTGGTAAACTGATTAGTTTATGCTAGTTTTATTGAATATTGTAATTGCATAAATCAATAATACATGAGTGCAAAAATAGGGTTGCTGAAAATCAAACTGGATACGCTGGGACGACCCAGTAAAAATTGGTCTTAAATTAGATATTGACAAGACAATTGCCAGACTTGAGGGGAAAATCTGGAGATCTAGATTGCTTTGTAAAGATATTAAATTTTTTTGTTACATAAGTATTCTGATTTAAAATATTTAAGGTACAATTCCCACATGCATCAAACAACAATATGGGGGCTTAACCCCTTTTGAATAAAAAGAGTTCCTAGGGTCTTCTGAATTCAGTTTTTTCCTACTGTAAAGCTAATAAACTCCTGAAAAAGATGGATTTGCAAAACCAGAAAGAAGAGGAAAAACGACATAGCTCACCATCCAAACATAACCACTGTACATATGTGGGGACATTTCCTTACTGTTTTTTTCCTATGCTTTTATTAAATGGTAATTGTAACATATAAACACTGTTGTATCTTGCCTTTTCCCTTTAACTTATAAACATGCTAGTTCTCCCACATTATTGAAAACATTATTCCCAATAGTTGCATCTGGCATAGCCTTTCAAAATTACAGGAGCCACATATATACATTTGATGTCTCTAATGAGATACAAAAAGAGTCATTCCTTTCTGTTCTTGAATTGAAAAGTAGCATAATACTCTCTAGGTCCATCCATGTTGTTGTAAATGGTGATTTCATTCTTTTTTATTACTGAGTAATATTCCATTATATATATGTACCATACTATTTATCCATTCACCTATTGATGGACACCTAGGTAGCCTCCATGTCATGGGTATTGTAAATAATGCTTCAGTGAACATGAGAGTGCATATATCTTTTCGAACTAGTGAGTTTTTCCTTCAAATACCTAGAAATAGAATTGCTGGATTGCATGGCAATTCTCTTTTTAATTTCTTGAGGAACCCCCATACTGTTTTCCATAGTGGCTGCACCAATTTACAATCCCAATAGAGCATGAGGATTCTCCTTTCTCCACATGCTTGCCAACACCTGTTATTTGTGAATTTATTGATGGTAGCCATTCTGACAGGTGTGAGGTGATACATCTGAAGTCTATAATTGTGATATAAAGAGTCGTTCATTTCACTTCTTGAATTGAAAAGTAGAAATTAAAGATAGTATGGATTAAGAAGAGCTAAAAATTGAATTCCTTATGAATAGCCACCATAGGCAATAAATAATTGCTATCTTTTTATTTTTTTTTTTAAAAAGCCCTAACCTATTATTTCTCCCCTTTATTCTCATTTATTACCTCAGTATATTCAAATCTATAACAGCAGCTTCTCAGAAGAACTAAGACAACCAGAAAATTGCTGCTAACTCAAAAACAACCTATGGCAATTACAAAAGCACTTCCCACTTCACAGGAGAACAGTCAAAACAATTACCTATGTGAAGTTTTTAAAAGGAGCTCCAAAAACATCCCTCAGTTATGTGTTAAGACAGAAATATATCCTGACATTTCATGGTTGGTGTCTAGCTGCTGCTTTCCTATGTTTGCATTCTAGGGAATCAATAAAATGTAATAAAGATGACAGGAATGGTAATGGTGTCAGCTAGGAAACTAACAACATGTAGAGATATGTCTAAAAAGGTGGATACTGACTGTAATGGCTATTTACTTAAAAACTCCATTTTCTTATTTTCTAGTTCCATATAACAAAAATAATGCCACATTTCAACATTATGTGACTGAATATTTTGGCCTGTTGATTATTTACCAAAGATTTGCTCTAAGTCCAACTTTCAGTGGCTCTACATCAATTTTAAAGCATTTTACCTTAATTGCTCTGAGACTTAAAATACAAGGGTTATCTCCCAAATTTTTTAAGATTACTTTTGGAAATTTGGAAATAAAATTTTGGAAATTTGGAAATTAAAAAAATTATTATCACAGAATATATTATGGCACAAATATAGTCACCCAGCTAGAATACAAAATATGTATTTCATACATGCATTTTGTGGCTATGTACACACATCTGTTGATAAATACTAAAGCTAATATATAGAAACAGAGACAATATTTAGTAAAGTCTTATTTTAGAAGCATTTTTAGTGCACATAAAAACGTACACATCTACTTTTTTCAACAAGAAAGATGTCGTTTTGGTTCCAAATGACAATACTTATAGCAGGGCATAGACTTCCCATGCAGAATATAAGACAGGACTGTAACAAGAAAATATTTTCACTTTTGACTACATTAGAACGTAGCAAACACCAAATCTCCATCAGCTGGTTCTTCAAGATAGGAAATAAAATAAATCTAATAACTTGTTTTACACTAAATCTGGAATAAAATTGTTTTGTTGGTTATTAAATCAGTTACTTAAAGTAAAAGGCACTTTAAACAGATTTATTTGGTCTCTTAAAATGTTTCAAAGTAAAGGCTTCATTGAGAGCCACCTTTATAATAACCCTGTAGACCAGTCTTTACGATGTGAATCCTAAAAGTTTAACAGCTCTAAAATTTAGAAAACTTCTTACTATCCAGAATCATCAGGGGAAACAGGATCAATTCTAAGGATATATATCTAGGTTATTACCCATTCCTGTCAGCTCTTCTCCCCACAAAATAGTATTTAAATTATTATGAAGATCTTGCCTTTCTAATATCATTTCTTTGTCTTGTAGCATATGAGTTAGAAGGCACAACTAATGGAACAGTTTTCTACATGGAAAGATTTGTTATATGCATCCTCTTACAAAATATGTCTATTATTCCACAGGCAAAATCTAATCTTGAAAGGTGAAAAGGGAGAGAAATAGAATAATAACATGGATCTTCTTCACCTTCATTTTAAATGGCACATAAAGAGAGCTCAGTTTTAGACATGAGTTTAGCAAGCACGCAGACATTTAATTTTTTCATGTGGACTAAGCTTAAAAAAAAATAGCCTGAGAAAGAAATTCCTATGAATCATATACTTTTTACCTAGTATTTTAACATATTCCCTAACATACCATATTACAAAATACAGCCAAATATAATCTATTCAGTGATGACTGTGGAAATACATAATATCCAATGATACACTAATAAATCTTGATACTCTAGAAAAAGCAAATATTACATAGGCTTTCTTCATCAGGATGTTAACTTGCTTTGAAGGAAAGGGCTTATATGTTTAGGTACGTTTGGTGGGGCAATGAAAGAGAGTACTCCCTCTCTATTTAACATAGCTCAGGTCTTTCTATCCAAAAATATTAAGAGGAGGCATGGTAAAAAGAAAATGGGCTTTTCATTTTTATTTTTTAGAATACTAAGTTCCATAAAGTGCAACAGCAACTCAAGATGGATTAAAGGTAAATGTAAAATATAAAACTATAAAATTCTTAGAAGGAAACATAAGAGAAAATCTTCATGACATTAGTCTTGGCATCATTTTTTAGATAAAACATCAAATGCACAGTCAACAAAAGCAAAAATAGACAAGCAGGACTACATTAAACTAAAAAGCTTCTGTACATCAAAAGAAACACTTAACAGAATAAAAAAGGAACCCATGAAATGGAAGATAATATTTGCAAACCATATATGTGATAAGGGGTTATTATCCATAATACATAAGGAACTCCTATAACTCAACAGCAAAAAATACAAAAACCCAATTTAAAAATAGTGAAAGGACTTGAATAGACTTGTCTCCAAAGAAGACACTCAAATAATCAACAGGTATAGGAAAAGATGCTCAACATCATTCATCAACAGGAAAATGCAAATCAAAACCACAAAGAGGTATACCCTCTCACCTATTAAGATGAACATTATGGGGTGTAGGGAGGGAGGAAACAAGTGTTGATGAGGATGTGGAGAAACTGGAATCCTTGTATATTGTTGGTGGGAATGTAAAATACTGTAGCTGCTATGGAAAACAGTATTGAAGTCCCTCATAAAACTCCATATAGAAATACCATATGATCCAGCAATCCCACTTCTGGGTATTTATCAAAAAGAACTGAAATCAGGATCTCAAAGAGATATTTGCACTCTCATGTTCACTGCAGCATGATTCACAATAGCCAAGATATGGAAACAACTTAAATATCCATCGACAGATGAATGCATAAAGAAAATGTGATATGTATATAAAACGGAATATTATCTAGCCTTGAAAAAAGAAAAACATCCTGTCAGATGTGAAAATATATATGAACCTGGAGGACATTATGCTAAATGAAATAATCCAGTCACATAAAGACAAATACAGCATAATTCCACTTATATGAGATATCTAAAGTAGTCAAACTGAGAGAAACAAAAAGTAGAATGGTGAAGTCCTGTTTGTCAGGGACTGGGAGACAGAAAATGGGGAGCTGGTGTTCAATGGGTATAGAGTTTCAGTTATGCAACATAAAGTTCTAGAGATCTGCTATACAACTTTCCAGACTATCCGTCACATACAATATTCATAGCTTTAGTTCTATATTATTCAATTAATTTTTGAAATTATATTTTCAATTGACATTTAATTTTGAAATGTTCTCATAGCAGTAACCCTAAAAGTAGATGATAGATTAATATACAAGAATGGTTTAATTACTTAAATGTACTAGATACTTGAGTTTCAGGGCTGGTACTCTAAGCCTAAAATAAAACGCATGAACTGTTACATGTGTCATGTACTTAAAATGTTTATTTCACTGGTAGTGACGGACTTTGTTCATCTGCACATTTCATTGATAAATTTCACTATTTTCCTTAGTAGTAAAAGACTCATTATGAGATAATTGCCGAAAGTTAACACAACGTTATCATAGAACAGACCAAAACCACCTTACTCAAATTCATGATCATGACCTAACCAAATGCAATTTGACAATTTTTAAAACTGTAATATGAAGAGGGAGTATAGTTAAGTCCATGACTATTTATATCTAAAACACTAATGATTAAAATAAAGTATATTGATCCCTAATTCTATAATGCTTTTATTGTTATTCTTCTCCCATAAAAGCATCCAAAATCAAATCTACTAGATGAATAAAACTGATCAAGAAACAGGCTCACAATAAAATGTTAAATGAGAAAAGTAGCCACAAAAGTATATAGACAATAGGATGTCACTTTTATTAAAAATAAAACTTAGACACACACACACATAAACGCACACAATATGCTATGAGTGCAAATTGGTACAATAACTCTGAGGGCAATTCGGCAATAAAAAAAAAATGTGTGTCTTGTATCAAGAAATTTTATTTCTAGGCACCTATTAGAAAAGCATTTGCTGTGTGTACAAAGAAACATGAACACTAATGTTGACAGCTGAATTGTTTATAATGTGTAAAACAAAACAAAACAAAAACGTGGATACAACCTAAAAGTCCGTCAGCAGAAGAGTAAGTGAAAGATACTTCATATATGATACACAGTAGTTAAAAGACCTAATTTACAAATATCAGTATGGCTATCAAAATGAGTAAAAAATGCAAGCTCTAGAATGGCACATAAACTATGGTATCTCTGCAAATAAAAAATAAAAATATTTCTATGGTTACATACATGTGAGTAAAACTACCTAAAACATTAGAAAAATATACATCTAATATATAATAATGCAGTTACTTGTGAAAGAGATGGGATCAGAATTGGGCATGGTTGTCAACACAAACTTTAGCTTTATTTGAAGTGTTTTCTATTTTAAGAAATAATTTACATTATTTTTTAAAATGTAGCTATGGCTCAAAAGTCCAGAAGTAAATATGTACATGTTAATATTTGATAATTCTGACCTAATAGGAGTGATTTCTTTCCTTCTTTGTACTTTTCTGTTCTTTTAATTTTTAAAATGTTTTTTAAAAGAAAAATATCATGGACAACTTATGCATAGATTTATTGGCCCAGATAATTTTATTTTGTATTATACTTACAAACATGCAGAATAAATGGAATGAATAAAAAACATTTTAACTTGCACTTTCCAAAAGCAAAATATGTTGAATGAGTAATTATAACAGTTATCGAATTCATAAACCAATTTAGCAGCCTTCAATAGCTGTCTCACATCACAGGAAAGCATTTTTGACTTCTGGAGCAAAAGAGAACTATCACTGAGATACTCAAAATTCACAATGTTATATAATTAGTAAAAATTGAGGTATTTTACAAGCAGAAAATGAGCATAGTCAAATGACCAAAAAAAAAAAAAGCAAAAGTTTGGAGCAGATAAAGAAAACATCAGTATCCATGAACGTGATAAATTAGACAATCAGAGAAATAAAAGAATTTATATTACTCATTTCATTGGAAGAAAAAAAAGACACTTTGATTACCAAAATGAATGCTTTGTTTAACAAATATTGTTGAGAAACAAAGTGACATATAAAAGTGAATTTTTCAGATAACTGGAGCTTATTATTTTAAAATCAAAACCTTTCAATTTAAACTATTCTAATGACAATCTCTAAAAAATTACATACTTTCCTATGGTTTAAAACACATATAGTTTTCTTGAGAACTACTGGTCAACATTCATTCATTCACTCACTCATTCAACAAATTAGATCTGTCTTCAAAGAGCTTGCAATCTAGATATTCTTATCTTGATATTAAATACTCTGATCCAGGCAATTTTACAATTAGCTCCTCAATTGCATTAAAAATAAAATTCCAAAAAATAAAAATAAAAAATAGAAATATCTAAGCACTTTTTCACTTCATTCCAGTATTACCTTCATTTTTTCCCCCTAAATAAATCTTCTAGCCAAACTCTAATGTCCCTATAACCTAATCCATGTTTTCACATCTTTGAGTCTTTCCTCAGTAGTCTCTCCACTTAGAATGTCTCCCTCCAACTGCTGTCAAAAACCTACTCATCCTTCAAAGCACATCTCAAATCTCAACTATACTGTGAAGAGTATTTATCTTCCCAATTAAATCAACTGTGCTAAAAATCTAAGATATTCACTTTTTCCTGAACAACCTGTTTTACTTCTTAAACAACAGTACTGAAGTAAAATTTTAAATCCACCTGGGAGATAAAGATTTACATAACAAATAATAATTTATTTCAAACAAATTAGTCACGGGGTCACACTCAAGATCTTCAGTTGTAAAATGTAGACAATATCAAAACTGCAAGGTTATCATGGAACCTGTATATACATATAGCAATGATGAATACACAGTAGATGTATAAGAATTGAAAAATATTGTGATCTACACTACAAGTAGAAAACCAAGTCAAGAAGCCAGTTGCCAAATTATCATGATAAATTGTTCTTTTTTGGGCATGTAGGAACATCAGATAATATTCTAGGCCATGGAACTCGATATTATGATATCTCTGAGAAAAAAAGTAATTTGGAACAGGGCTCATCTATTTTCTTGGAGTTCATGGAAAGTAATCCTAAAGGAGAATAAGTTTTTCAAGGAAAGAAATTTTTGAAAAATTGTTGCTCTAGGGTAAAATTCATTCCCTATAAGCTTCTTCTAGCTTCTAAGAGCTATCTGCATTCCTTGGCTCATGGCCTCTACCTTCACCTTCAAAGTCAGCATCATAGCATCTTGAAATCTCTATCTCACTGATCATAACTAATGCCTTATTCTGTCATCACATCTACTTTTCTGAATCTGACACTCCTGACTCCCTCTTATAAGGATCCTGGGTATTACACTGGGACTACCTAGATAATTCAGGATAATCTCTCCATCTCAAGATTCTTAATTTAATCACATCTACAAAGCCCCTTTTGACATGTAAAGTAACATATTCACAGGTTCTGGGGGACAATTATTTAGTCTACCACAATGGAAATTTTTATCTCTTTAATTTTATAAAGATTGACATTTTAACTCTTTGATCCAATTTTAGTAATCTTTTAAAAGGAAAAGCTTACTACAAATATTTAGTAAAACTGTAATACTTTCCCAACTGATAGAATTTGAAAGGTTTTTGAAACTTCAAGTTTCTTTCAAAACGAGATTTTGATGTCTTAAAGCCTCGTTCCACTAGCCTGACACACTATATTTGCATTTTTGAAAATGTAGTTCATTAAATGGTCACACTTTATTAGCACATTTACAACTCAAGGATAATTTTAGTGACTAATTTAAATTCTCATAATAGAATTACAACAGCTTAAAGAATAAAATTATTAATCCATTTTTATTTTCTCCCCTTCAGAACCTGAGAAAACCATACATAACAGTTACCCTGCAGGCCAAAGAGCACAAAAATTGAAGTGGGGGAAAAAATCCAATTGCTCTAGAATACTGATTCTCCACTGCATACTATATACTGGCTATATCTGCCATCTAAGAGTTTACATTTTGTCATAAAATAACTTACTATGACCTTCTTCACTGGTATCTCATTAAGCTATCCTCACTACTAATTCCAATTCTGTTTTTGTTTTAACACTTTGAAACAAATTAAAGTGTGGGTGTTGTACTCATTTTTCAGCTTTAATCAAGATTCAGAACTACTTTTTTATATTTGAAAAATAATCCATGCATATTTGTGAACCATTACTCATTAGATAGGTAATAACAATCTGTTCAATTACTGTGTCTCAACTGTTTCACTCCTGTATCACTATTAAACTCATAATTGCTCACTGTGGTACTAAATATTTTTCATTATAAGAAATTACAAATCCACTTAACAAAGTATTAGCATTACGCAAACCGAAAAGTTTACTATTTTAAATAAAAACTT
>NW_006441955.1:31449292-31464226 GCF_000325575.1 Pteropus alecto | reverse complement strand
CCAACACTATTTATAATACTACTATCTTTAAATATAAAGGAGTTTTTAATTCATAAGTTTCACATCATACAATCAATTTTAAATGTTTTTCTATAATAGTCAAAACTTACTCATAAGCCTGGTATTCTCATTCCAATCATGAACAACACTTTTGGCATGAGTTAAGTGATTTACAGAATAATGCTTATTGATTAGCTGATACATTTAAGAGTAATTATTTTCTCAATTTTCTTCAGCTATCATTATTGGAGTCCTATTAAGTATATCACAGAATTTTTTATACTTTAAAACTAATTTGCAATAATTTTTAATAACTATGTGTAATTCAATTATCTCTTGTGACAATGAAGAAAGAATGGTGCATTGAAGCAGTAAATTATGCCATAAAATACACTAATTATAATATGGTGGTAAAGTGAAATGTTTTCCATTTTAGAATACCAACACCTAAACTTTTTCTTTGTTCTTTAAAAAATTGCCACCCAACATTTTTAGCCTTTCAAACTTTGCCATTTCTATTATCTAAATAACATTCTTCTATTATAATTTTAATTAATATTGCAATAATGATTTAAATCAGTAAATTTTAAACAATTGTATTAAGTATTCAGTCACAGAATTTAAGAACTAGGAAAGAGATCAGAGAAATGCTACTCAAAGTACTCCTGTGAGATCAAATAAGGACCCTGTGAATAAGTGTAAATTCACTTCTTCCTTAATCAATAAAGTCTTGCTACCAAAAAAAGAATTCATCCAAACTAAATAGTACACTAGTGCTTTAGTTGATTTAAATTCTGATACAAGTTCCACATGTCCTCATGGACTTGTAATAAAGTTGGTAAGTTGGCAGACAATCCATGCACCACACTCTGAGTAGTACAGTCTTACAGATCACCTGCCTCAGTGGTTCTCAACCCTGGCACCACAGGAAAATGATCGTGGAAATTTTAGAAAATATGAACACCTGGGTTTTACCTTCACAGATTCTGATTTAATTGGTCTTGGTTAGGGCTAGGGAACAAGTATTTCTACTGATCTAGGCCCATCCCATTTTGCAGATGAAAACAATGAGGCTTAGAGAACCAAACAATTCATGAGAGCTGAGATTCGAAGAACCAATTTTCAGTATAGCAGTGCCTCATTCACCACGGTTTTGCTCTCTGAGATTTCAGTTACCCAAAGTCAACCTTAGTCCAAAATATTTAATGGAAAATTTCAGAAATAAACAACTTATTAGTTTTAAATTGCATGCTGTTCTGAGTAGTATGATGAAATCTTACACCCTCCTGCTCTGTTTCACTCCAGACAAGAATTATCCCTTTGTCCAGCATATCCAGCATATGTGCTACCTACCCATTAGTCATTTAGTAGCACCTGTTATCAGATTGTGTGTGTGTTCAAGTAACCCTTATTTTACTTTAATGGCCCCAAAGTACAAAAGTGGTGATGCTGACAATTTGACTATGTCAAAAAAAAATTGTGCTCCTGTTTGTCCTGTGCATTTGTTGCTTTTAGGTTTATATCCCACATATAAATGATATTATGTGATTTTCAACTGAGGACAAACAGAAACTCAGGGACATGGACAATGGACTAGTGGTTACCAGAGGGTAGGGGGTGGGGAAGGAGGGAAGAGGTAGACAGGGTAAAGGGGTCAAATATAGGGGGTTTGGGGGAGGGTGAAATGGGTAAAGGGGATCAATCAAATATATGATAGCTGAAGGAAACTGGACTCTGGGTGATAATCACACAATAGAATATATAGATGTCAAATTATAATGTACACTGAAAATTATGTAATAGTATTAACCAATATTACCCCAATAAACTTAATAAATACCCCCCCAAAAAAAATTGTGACGTGTATATGTATATAGTCTATACATAGTCTATGTATGGTACGGTACTATCTAAGATTTCAAGCATCCATTGGGGGTCTTGGAACACATCCCCTAAAGATAAAGATTTCCCACTGCACCCCATATAGAAGATTAGTTGCAATTATTATAGCACCATTCTATATTCAGAATACTGGAAGAAAAGGAACACTTGTGAAAATTTTGCTTTCTTATTATTGAAATAAGAGGTAATAAAAGTATAAGGAAAGCATTACGACATTGTTAAATTTAGGTTATTTAAAGGATTAATCATATCTTCCTTAAGATATAAATAAATTAAATTCTGTTATTCAGGAAAAAAAATCCCAAAATGGATATTACTAAGTTAAATCGTGCAATCTCTTCCAAAATATTTACCAGGGGCTAAAAAGAAGGGGTAAGATTACGAAAGGTCTAGAAAGCTAGTTTAAGATTTGTTGATCATACTAAGCAAAATAAACCAGACAGAAAAAGCTGAAAATCACATGATATCTTATATGTGAGATATAAACCTAAAAGCAACAAATGAAGAGGACAAACAAACAGAGGCTCATGGGCATGGACAATGGACTAGTGGTTACCAGAAGGTAGGAGAGAGGTGGGGAGGGGCGAGGTAGATGGGGGTAAAAAAATTTTAAATCATTTCTTCAAATAAATAAATAACAAAAAAAGTTTTGATGAGGCAGGAAATAAGGATATACTGTATTACAGAGCAAATCAGTGACAAAGGAAAACACTCTAAGATCAGTGTGGCAAAACTGTGCAGTGTGGCTTACAGTAAGAGTTATACACACATACGCATGCACACACACACACACACACACACACACACTAAATAACTTTAAACCAATATGTGCCCATGGTTAACTGTGTATACAGGAACCCTAAAGATCCGAGAGTTGAGGTGGCCTAGGGATAGGTATGAACTGAGATGTAAAGCACACTGTAATTTTGTATCAGATGTCAAGGAAGTTATAGAACAACCTCAGGTATAAAATCTGAAGCTTGGATAATTTATTTCACAGGCAAGCCTTGTTTTTGATTGACTTCTTTCAAACAGCATCACAACTTATCAGAAAACATAAAAACCACCAAGTACTCCCATACCACCACCCACCACAACAATGAATTTAATCTAAAAGAAAACATTTGGGAAGGTTTGTTTCTCATGTCCAAACTAAAGCTATCCAGTTATTTTAACCAGGAATAGAACATTAGAGCAAATTTTTTGTTACATTTGGGTAAAACAGTGTTTGACTTGAGTAGAGGGTTAAAAAAAAAAAACTATACTTTTTAAAGAAAATATATTTTTCAGTAAAGTACAATCATTTAGAAAATGGTAGCAGTAAAGAATACAGGCTTTAAGAATATCGGCTTTCCTATTTTTAAACTTTTTTTTCCCATATAATTCTTTTCAACCACCCAGTTTTAAAATGATGGGTCAATATTACCATTAGTCCTGGGGGCAGAACAGCAAGATCTCAGTCATAGGCTGATCCACTCAAAAATAGTATGTTGCTATTCTCAAAATTAGACTCTGCAAGTGTCTGTATGTGTGTTCACATGTGTGTATATCCAATATATAGTAGATATCCACTGTTAAAATATCCAAAATTAGAGGTTTAACACACTTTCTAATTTTTCCATACTTTATTTACAAAATGATAAATAAAAGTGTTATCAGTTTCATGTGGAAGAACAGAGGGCAAAAGCTATTCAGAAAAAATGAAATTTCCCAAACTGAGTATGCCAACTGTAACAGGGAAAATGGTGTTATTTGTGGCAACGCTCTTTGATGGTTATCCAAATTATTTTTTTTTAAAAAGACAGGTGGTTATACAAATTATTTTTGTTAAAGACAGAATTATTTTCTTCCCCTAGTGAAGTCTTTAAAAAAAAAAAAAGCCAGAAAAATGTGTACGTGCTCTGATTTGAGGGTAATTCAAGCCCAGTGGGTTTCTACAGTCTAGCTCTCAGAGCTGGTCTGGAGGCACCTTTGTGAGACTGAGATTCCCTGGCACACAGTTTAGATAGAAATCACTGCCTAGATTACCTCAACTGGGAGTTTCATTTTGGAGTTCTCCTGACAGAAAAATCACTTGCCTAGTAGAGACATGTGAATGATCTACTTAAAGAAGTTACTCTCAATTGTTATCCTCTGTTTGGCCTTTCAAAAGAATCTTATTAGACCTGGCAGAAGTGGGAGAGAGGTAACAATGCCACAAAATATTCAGATATAATCTAAGGCGGTATTTCTTAACATTTTAAAAACTTATGTCCTATTCTGATAAACATAAAAAAAAAAATTTTGCCACCCTTCTCAATTGAGGATGTATAACTTTTCATTCCTCCTCATTATTGAACTTTATTCCTGTGCATTGTATTATAAAACAGAATCTTTTTATTGTCATTTTCCCAGTATAAAATTATTCTATGTTAAAAATGCCTTTTCTGACCATATCATCACCTATTACTTTGATCTACCTGTAGGTTATGATTCTAGTTGAGAAAGAATGATATAAGCTCTGTAGAGTTCTCATTCAGGTTTCCAAAATCATGCCTCTTTTCTATAATATTCAAACATGTTGCTTACTGTGTTCTTCCCTCCTACTGTTCAGTACTAAAGTGATTCCATTATAGTGCTTATTTTATAAATCTCCCAGATGTTGAGTAAATTACAGCAAAAAATCACAATAATTTAATTATGTAATTGTTCTTACTTGACAAAAAGAACGTGAACCCTAAATAAACAGTGTGAAAGCCGCTCATGAGAAAAAATACTAGTTAGAATTCTAGTTGGAGAGAACAAACGGGTAACGTAGGGAGCTGTACAGTGCTTGAAAATTGATCCTGGCATTCCAATGGTATTCTATAACCAAAAATCTGTACAGCTCTCAACTAGTGTTAAGTAAATGAACTCCTCATCCTCATGGCTAATAAAAATGTAAAAAAAAATGTTTCTACCCACAGTTTGGTTTGTTTCAGACTATTATCAACGTATACAACATTGTTGCGGAGGAATCATTATGATTAACATAAATTAGAAAATTAAGTTAACTTTAAATTTCACTATGAAAATCAACACATAATGAGTAGGTACCAGTAAATTTAGGATATTTTAGTCAAGAGTTTTCTGGTCTTTATACCTAATTTTTTTCTCTTAAGTTGGTAATTGAAAAACCTAGTTATATGTTGCCATTCATCCAGAGATGGTTGTGTAGGTTTCACATATCTAAAACCACCAAATATGCCCTAAACTCCACCACTGAAATGCCAACGAAGTTACAACTGTTTAAAACTGCAGAATTGATGACATGAAAAGATACATAAAAAAAATCTATGAAACTTTGCCAGTATGTTTTTTTATTTAATAAGATATTCCTTATTTAACAAAAACCACCACCAAACTATACATTTTGAATACTTTTATAAAATGCTTAGAATATTAATGTAAAATCTTATCTCCTCAAATAAAGGTATTAAGACAATTTACTAACATTTACTTAACTTCTTTAAATCACTACAGTGATGTGTGTGACTGATTCAAGTAAGTAACCCAATTCCTGCCCTCAGGCAAAAGAAAAAGTGTTTTAAAAGGATGTTTCTACCATATTTTTTAAAAACTGCATGCTAAAGCATGTTTTCAGAACAACTACAAGTATCCTCATTTGAAGACAAGAATATATCTCAGTGAAAGCAAAGGCCAATACACAACTGTGGCTTCACTGGGAACTATATAACTGAAATGTAATGGACATGTCTAGTTGTAACAGAGCTGTGGGTCTTAATGATATCAGCACATCTGCTATGGATACCAGTACATGGATTAAAAAAAAGCTCTTCAAAAACACAAAACTATTCTTAATAAAATATGCAATTATAATGTTAACTCACTTTTGTAAAAGAGGATAAGAACATATATTTTTAACATAGTATCTTTTAAATCATAAAGACTGCCTTACACCTAAAAGTCCACCATGATCTAAATACCAGAAAAAAAAAGACATAATTTTACCCAAAAGATAAATTTTTGATTCCAAAAATGAAGTCATATTTCAGGTTATAATTTTTAATTCATGTTCCATTCTGCAAATCTTAATTCCTTTAAGAATCACATACAATAAAGAAAGGAAAGGTTTTCTAGAGATGCATGAAACTTTAGGTCCAATTTTTAACAAAGAGTTGAGGCGGGAGTAAATCGTGTGGATTCTTAGTAAAATCAAACACCTTTCTGAAAAGAACACATCTTAAATCACTGATGAAAAGTGTATGTACAGCTAAGTTCCTTCTAGAGAGAAAAGGATTTTAAAATGCCAGTTTTCAACATGAAATGTATACATATAAATGTGGTGTTAAAAATATTACAAAGGAAATGTTCTAAAAAGTGATCTGTGTCATTTCTTAAGCTATTGTCTCTTAATTCCAAATTTACCCTTTATATTGTGCTTTGTGATCCTGGGGCTGGGGACCTGCAAACTATATTTGCTCATTCAACCCCCCCAATACCTATGTAACCAATTTCCTATATTAAATTCTTCTGTTGAAACGGACAGTGAATTTCTGTTTTACTGACTGAACCCTGGCTGATATAATCTCTATTTGAGATATTTGTAGCTATTTAACCTTAGGTAGTTACTTTAACTGCAAAATATATCTTAATTATTAAAATATACATTAAGTATGATCATCGTACTATAAGGACATTTACTACTTCCTCAAAATTCAAAATTATATTTTTTTGCTATGATAATTCAATCATACTGTACTTCACATCCCCATGACTACTTTGTAACTATCAATTTGTACTTCTTAATCCTTTTACCGTTTTTTTCCAGGCCCCCTAATCCCCCTCCCATCTGGCAATCACCAGTTTGTTCTCTGCATCTATGAGTCTGTGTTCATTTTGTTTGTTCATTTATTTTGTTCTTTAGAAGTGCAGCATGGGTAATATAGTCAGTAGTGCAGTGATAACCACGTGTAGTGCCAGGTGGGTACTTAATCAGAGGGATCACTTCGTGGGTTGTATAGATGTCTAGCCATTATGCTGTACACCTGAAACTAATATAAAATAATATTGAATGTCAACTCTAATCGAAAAATATTTTTAAAGATAATTCAATCAGACATATAAAATGTATACTTAAAACAATATGTAAAATAAAACTTACAAAATATCAGCTTTAGAAGGGACCTTAGAAAACAAAAAAGCATAACCTGGTATCCAAAAAAGTTCCTATTTCAATGGCAACAGTAGCCATTGAATATAACATGGTATTGGGTACTTTACCTTGCCTTAATCCTCACAGCAATCCTATGAGATACTTTTTATTATATTTGTTTCATAGTTAAGAAAATTCAAAAAGTTAAGTTTTTTTGCCCAAAGTCATAATAGTTCCTAAGTGGCACAGCAGTCAAACCTAGATCTGCTTGATTCTAAAAAAAAAAGGACTACAAATTTCTCCATTTCACCATTAATTCATTTCACTTTTAAACAATGACAGCCAAAAGACTTTATGACAATGCTCTTTTCATTGTTAATAAATATGAGCATGCTCTTATATTAGGCTGAAATCTGTCTCCCTGTATCTTCTATATTCATTATACCTATTTTCGTCCTTTCGAGAATACAGAACTAAATGAATGCCTTCTAATGACAGCTCTTTAAATATTAAAAACTTAACATTTCTTCCATTTATCCTGGTTTCCCCCTTCTCCAATTTCTTCAATGACATTTCCTCACTTAGTTTCTCTACATCGGATATGGTCCAGTAGTGTGACCCCAAAAGATATATTTAAATCAAAACCCTGAAAACATTAAGATGCACATTTATTTGTCCCATTCAAATCTGATCTTAGAAGTTTTCATCCCATTTTAGATAACCTTCTTTCCACCACTTCACAATAACTAACGAGGTAATAACTCTTCCAACATCCACATACGCAAGTAAACTTCGGGTCTATTTCCATATTTATTGTAGTTTAATCATTTAACATGTGTAACACTGTGTTACAATTTTTATTAGAGTCTTTTTTGTGTGCCACTGATAAAGTTTTTGAATGTTGTGCCCCTAATCTCATTTTTCTCAGAGCTCTGTATTTTTTACTGCAGAATTCTGCCTACCATAGTGATTTGTAGGAACACATATGTTAAATTATGGCAAAACTGACTGTACTCTCTCATAACAATGTATGAGGATGTCTGTTTTCCCAAACCCATTAAAACAGTATAATGGAACTATTTTAAATCTTACTATTATAGGCAGAAAAGGTACTTTAGAGTTAACTTACATTTTAATTGTATTTCATTATGAAGAAAAATTATCTTTAAAAAATAAAAATATCCTTTTTTTTACTTAAAACTAGTCAATTGCTTGTCAACTTAAAATAATATCTGTCAAAATAGACCTACTGACTTCAGACATTCTACTACTTTTCCTTTCTAATCTCAAAATAATTTTGGGACTCCTGTGCCAAAACAGTATATCTGTTCCCTCCATACATATAAATTATCTCAAAGTACAAATCTGTTACCTCCAGACTGTTCTGTGATCTTGAATGCTACGCATTATAAGAAACAGGACATCATTTCCTAATAGGCATCAAGTAAATGAGAACAAAACTTTTGGTTGAAATCTGTAGTCAGAGTTGATGGATCTGTGGTATTATTTTTGTACAAATGTACTTTTTGTATAAAAATAGTATTGTCAATAACCAACTATCAGATGAGTTTTATTTTTGTTCAAAAAATATGAATTTGACAAGCAAGCTGAGTACCCTAGCTTAAAAGGCTACCATTCTTCATCATCCCAAAAAGAGATTCATTGAAGAAGATGAAATCTTTGTAGGGGATGCAATTATTGGCTGAAGGAAGAAATCGATATGACATGGTCTCTGAAGGTCTAAATTGGGTGCTTCTTGCAAACTCAAAACAAGTTTGCTGGGAGTGAGGGTGGGGCATATATGTAGGGCCAGTGGGATGGGCCTGCATCCAACCATATCATTTGTAGGTAATGAAAGAACATGATACTAAAGACATATCACTGGAAATCTTCCAGTAAACATTCTCCACTAAATCCTTTAAATTACCTCTTAACTCTAACTTTCTAGCCAGTATCTGGGATAGGGAAAAGGGTAACCCTAGATGGGAGGAGAGGAATAGCTGGGATACAAAGAAATGTGATACTAAAGGTAAAGGAAAGGACTCTTGGGTGTATCTTTACAGAATGATGCACAAAAATGTTGATGGTTATACTTCATTTGGATGAAGGCTAAAGATCTTGTTATGGGCTGAACTGTGTTCTCCCGGTGATAATATGATAATATCTATTTGGTCTTCACCCCAGCTCCTGGCCAGAGATCCTAAAAACCCCTGGAATTTCTTAAAAGAATGAAAGGAGCATGTTTGTTATAATATTTGGTCTTTTGTCCCATTTCTGAAACAGCTCCAGAGCCTAAAGGAAAAACTCATCCCTTTTAATCACATCTAAATTTATGTTAATAAGGTGACTTTTGGAAAGCCCCTAGATAACCTCGGGATGAGGGCTGGTTGTCAGGGGAACCAATCATGTGAGTAGAGGGTTAGAAGTTTCAGCCCACAAACCCCTAGGAAAAAGTAGAATGATTTGAAGGTTGAGTTAGTCTTCATTGGCCAATGATTTAATCATTCATGCCTGCATGATTCTATTTTTTAAAAAATAACCAAAGGGGTTTTGGAGAGCTGCTGGACTGCTGAATACATTAAGGTGCTGGGAGGGTGGCTTACCTGGAGATGGTATGGAAGCTCACACTCCTTCCTCCATACTTTGTCCTATGTATCTCTTTCATTTGGCTGTTCTTGAACTGTATCAGTAATACAATTAATTATTTTATTATATTAACCAGTAATCTAGTAAGTAAACCTAAGTAAACCTCTTCTGAGTTCTGCAAGCCATTCTAGCGAATTATCGAACCTGAAGAGGGGTTGTGAGAATCTCCAATTTATAACTGGTTGATCAGAAGTACAGGTGACAACCTGGACTTACAATTGGCATCTGAAGGGGAGATGGGCAGACTTGTGGACTGAGCCCTTAACCTGGGGGGTCTGATACTAACTCCAAATAAGTAGTGTCATAATTGAATTTGCAACACCCAGTTGGTATCTGGAGGTTAAAGTAAAACTCACACATCTGGTATTGGTGATGTAGCAGAGTTACAGAAAGGTGAAGAGTTGTCCTCTTATCCTTCCAACCCCAAATTCATATATTAAAGTCCTAATCTCCAATACCTGAGAATGTGACTAGATTTGGAGATAGCATCTTTAAAGAAGTAATTAGGGTAAAATGAAGTCATATGGGTGGACCCCCATTTAATTTGACTGGTGTCTTTAGAGGAAGAGGAGATTAGGACACAAATACTAAGTGAAGACAGGGAGAAGACAGCCACCTATGAGCCAAGATGAGAGCCTCAGAAAAAAATCAACCCTGCCAACAGGGTTGATCTCAGACTTTTAGCTTCCAGAACGATTAGAAAATAAAACTTTGTTGTTTAAGCTACCAAATCTGTGGTAGTTTGTTATGGCAGCCCTAGCAAACTAATATAGACCTAAAGAAAAGAGACAATTAAAAAAAAAATCAAATTAGGAACTGTATCTAAAATCTGTTTGAAACTTAAGAAATATAGTGCTACTCAGTGATTAAGAGTGCAATAGAGCATCAATGGGAGAAGTATGATTTTCCTTATTCACTTTAGCAGTGCAACTACTAGAGCAGGAAACAGGTAAGCAAATGACCGAAGAGCAGCTTCTTCTCAGACCTGAGAATGAGAGATATGTTTATAATAGAGGAACTAAAAACCTTGAATTTACCCAACATTTTATGACACTCCAGGGACCATTATTGTTATCTCCTTTCTTCTATCCCTCGACTTTAGAGCCAAAGAGATTTAAAATGCCTAGAGTTCCATGTAATAAGGGAAACTTTTTATTTCGTAAATGTGAACATACCTCCAGAATAAAATTTAGCAAAAATTATATTGTCACATAATAAAAACTCCCAGCGTTAAGCCACACAAAATAACAAAAGATATTCTGTGCAGTAATAGAAAAAAACAATTTTTAAGGATATTTAAATTGACATACAATCTCCCTGACTGCCCGACTTCCATTATTAGTATACATATGAGCAAACTAATCAATTTCTATAGGAGTCAGAAAAAGTTTTTATTGTTGACGGCACAAACACACACTGTAGAGCAGATGCTGTCATCAAATTGTAGTATTCAGTTATTCTGGTTTGAAATTAAGAGAAGTACTTGTTTAAAAATGTTTTCTCATTAGAATGTACAATGATCATTTTAAATTCTATCTGCTGTAATAGGACTTTTCTATCACACTGCAATCTGGACTATGCCATAAACACTATTGTACTTGAACAGATGGAAATCAAAAGTGATATTTAGCTACAGATTTCCTGTCATATAGTTTTGCAAACTGAAAAAGGAGAAATCAACATTTGCAATCAGCTAAAAACAAAATACTATCTAGTAAGCTAAAGTGATGCTAATGTGACATTGGAATATAAATGTCTTCAATTTAACATGGCTTTTAGGGAAAAAGAAAATATTAAAGTGACATCTCACAAAGTTAGTAAAGATTGTGATGTGTGGGGACAGGGTTGAGAGAAGGGGTGATATGTAAATTATCTATAATAGATATGCCTGGCATCAAACATAATAGTTTTAACTGATCAAATGATATATATTCTAGTAATCTTACTATTTGATGGTTAAGAAATATCCAAGGGTATTAAGGAATACCCTTTCAATTAGTCTTAATTTCTTCTTATAAAAAATGGAATAAATATACCCGCAGCCTACTCTATGAAATTACTAAGGAAATTAATAAATTTATGCAAAGTACAAAGTACTACAAAGTGATTTTAATTCCATGTTTTTTAACTCATTAGTAGATGGATGTCTAATCTATTAACCACATGACATAAGATCACATTGCTGATGAATATAATCTTATAATCTAAAATTCTGAGTTCTGAATCTACAGTTTAAAAATCAACATAGTCACCAAAACTAATATTATGGTGAAATATATTCCACATTCATGTGCTGAAGAATGCAATCTAAAGAAGCATCTTAATTAGTAACTTATATGTATTAGACTTGCATGCATAGTGTTTCAGTCAAAGTCCAATCAGGAATTAGAAACCACCCAACAATTTGAACAGGGAAAGTTTAATATAAATAATTATTAACTAAACAAGAATATTGGAGTAATGAGAGACTAGCAACTAGGAAATACAGAGAACTCTAAAAAATATAAAAATAGCAGATATAAGAAGCAACTGCTACTCCTAGAACTGAAACAGAGCGAACAAGAAAGAACCCCATATCCCATGCCTGGCTAAGATCCAGATATTCACATAGCTGTGAATAGGTCACAGCTATGGCTCAGTGGATGTAGAAAAGTTGCTGTGGTCCCACACTAAGAGAATTTCCTTAACCCTAGGGTGTTAAGGAAAGCGATTCATGGGGAGGGTTCTTACAGAAAGCACTGTATTATGAAACCATTGGAAGAAGCTGCTGGTTGCCATATACTGTAGAAGTGGGACAATGCTGCTACTAGCACTGAAGGCAGCAGAGGTCCTTCTACAAAGCCACCTGGTGGTTGGAGGTGGGGGCGATACAGGGCGCAGGAGAAAGCTGGTTGCAGGGTGCTGCTAACCATGGTACACTGTATGAACTATTCATATTTAAGACCAATTTGAGGGGGACAGATTAATAAAATGCAAAATTTGAAGATTCAGATTTGGGTCTTGTTTTCCTCTGAAACTCAGGCTAAGTCCAGAGAAATAACACAGCTGTAAATAAAACAAAAACGAACACATGCACCTTATACCTAGTTACTAATTTGAGGGGGACAGATTAATAAAATGCAAAATTTAAAGATTCCGATTTGGGTCTTGTTTTCCTCTGAAACTTAGGCTAAGTCCAGAGAAATAACACAGTTGTAAAATAAAACAAAAACGAACACATACACCTTATACCTAGTTACCATGCAAATTACTGTTTTACCAAGTCTACCCTTGTTGAAATTCTCTTTGCCACCATGCTGCCAAGCATTGCCAAGTGTGAATAACTAGTATTCGCAATATTTCCCCTTGCCAAGTCGGTATAATATATTGGTTAAATGACAGTAAATAATAAAAGTGAAGAAAATGGTAATTTGAAAAAAAATAGACAGGCTGCTAGACACAAATTTTGTTCTTGGTTCCCTTCCCTCTTAATTTTAGAACCTTGGTCTGAAAACTGTATTCACTCCTATGTTGATGACTAAATCTTCATCTCCAGGCTAATTTCTTTCCTAAATTTCATACTCTTAAATACAACATACCATATGAAATGGCCAAGTATCTAAAAAATATGTGATAAAAATTGATACCTGCCCACCAAAAGAAACCTGAAAAAACCAATAACCATGAAAGAAACTAAACTGGCAGTCAAAAATATCCATCGTCACCAACACATACTGTGTCTCAAAGGCACCAGATACAGATTGTTACCAGTGAGTTTTACCAACTCTTTTAAAAAAGAGTCAAATTATAGAAGGGAGAATAAATGCCATTTTATGAGGCATTTAATACCTTACACCAACCTTAACAATGAACGTGGACACATATAGTACAATAAAAGAATCTTACATATCAATACCTATGAGCACAGATATAAAAATTCTAAGTATCAGCAAATTAAATGCTAATAATAATAATAGCTCATCAAGACTAAGAAAGATTACAATAGCCAAGACTTGGAAACAACCTAAGTGTTCATCAACAGATACATGGATAGAGAAAATGTAGGGTATATTTTTATAACGGAATATTATTCAGCCACAAAAAAAGAAGAAAACCCTCCACTTTGACAACATGGATGGACTTTGAGAGCATTGTGATAAGTGGAATAAGACAGAGAAAGACAAATACTGTTATGATCTCATTTATACGTGGAATCTAAAAAAAGCAAACTCGTAGAAACAGAGAACAAATTGGTGGTTGCCAGAGGTAGGTGAGTGGAGTGAGGGAAATGGGGAAGGGGGTCAAAAGATACAAACTTCAAGTAATAAGATGAATAAGTTCTGGAGATGTAATGTACAAAAGAAAAAAATATGTAACTATGTAAGGTGATAGATAACTAAACTTATTGTGGTCATCATTTCACAATATATACATATATTAAATCATTAAGCTATACACCTTAAACTAAATCAACATTATACATCAATGATATCTCAATAAAACTGGAAAAAAGATTAAGGGTTTATCCGAGGAATGACGATTTATTAATTGAAAAACTTCTCAGTATAAAGTATTATATTAACCAATTAAAGGAAAAAGACAAATTTCCATTTCAGTGCATATTGAAAGTTTAGTTTATCTAAAACCAAACTTCGTAGCTTCATCTTCAATTTTACTCCTCCTTCTGAGTTTTAAGTAATCAGATATGTACATGTAAACGTTCATATAGTTGTTTGTAAACTTTTCCCTCTTTCTCAGTTTTCTCTTATCCAGTTCCTCTTGATCATATCCCCAGAGTGCCTGTGTTACTAGACCAGAAATACAACTCTCTACTGGATTCCTTGCTCCCCAGATTCTCATCATCTTATGCCCAGATCATTAAAGAGTCTACTGAAGAGTCTCTCTGCCTCCAGCTCCTTTACTTTTAGATACTGAATGTTTTCATACACCTCCTCTCTTCCCAAAGGGAAAGCGTATTTTAAAAATACATCTACAGTAAGATTCACAAAAGGAATGAAAAGAAAAAAATAAAATGAGCAAAAGAAACTATGACAATCTTATGGGTCAACATACCCATCATAATTGGAAAGCTTCCAAGTACCCAAGGCAAAAATTCAATCTTTTTCAGAAATCTTCATTATCCAAAATGATGAAATATACCATTTCCTGAAAGAAGATGAAGATTCCCCCAAAATAAATTATCTTAGAAACTTTTCATATGTGAAATTATATAAGACAACAATGTCCTCAACAATAGTTCTCTGGTAAACAGG
>NW_006441955.1:31433064-31449215 GCF_000325575.1 Pteropus alecto | reverse complement strand
GAGAATTCACAAAGCTGGTTCTTCCAAAGACTTTCAAAAAAGCAGAAAGTTCAAAACTGAGGTACAGCTCAGTAATTTTATAGAACACAAGGGTGATCTGGTCCAAGTATATATTCTCCTATTAACCCTAATGGATCTAAGGAGAGGATTTACAGTGCCTGGAGGGAAAAATGGGTTGCCTGTTCTGTAGACAAAATATTTCTAAATTATACTCCTGAGAGCCTGAGGAGTTCTCCCAGAACACTGAAAAGGGCAGGTTGGTACAGGGCAAAAAGTGAGAGAGAGGACAAAGTAGGATTCTAATCCCCTTCGTAAATCAGAGCCACTCTACTTTTATATTTGTATACAGGCATGTGAGCTATAAGGTGTTATATGAGTTCCTCGGAAAAAAAACCTTGTGTTCTTCATGAACTATAAATAATTGGTCTTAAGAGGAAAAACAGGGTTAGTATGCTCCACTCAAAACCTACGCAATTTGAACCAGGGAAATAACAGACATAATAACAACTCTAATAAAAAAACATGTTAAATTCCTAACAAATAATTACTATAGAAAACAAAGAGCATTGTTTTTAAAATAGAAGTAAAGAGAGCCTGACAGAAGGGGATACAATAAAGAGGCAGCTGAGTTACGGAAAAAAAGGGCAAAGTGAATAAAAATTGTGGAGCACAGAGAAGAAATACTTCTAAGATAGAGCTTGCGGCCAAACAGAACCAAAAGGTAGACTGTGGAGCGAAAGGTTTGCAGGCATTCGGTTTCAACATTCAGTTTAATCTGTTTTGTAGTCAACTGCTACAACTGGGAAGTGCTGGGACATACCACTATAAACCAATTCTACTTCCATATTATACTGGCATCATTCCCTTCTTTACTAATTGTGTATAAGCCAAATTATTCTCTGAAATGAACAGTGTAGTAGACTATGCTGTGTTTCTGGAACATTTTATTTGAAAAAAAAAAAATCTACTGGAGGAAGGGAAATGAGAAGTTGAGGAGGAGAAGACAAAGAAAGAAAGGCAAAGAGAGAGGAAAGAAGGAGAGTATAAGATAGAGTGAGAGATTAATTAACTGATTGGTTAATTCAGAAAACAATTGCATTATACCATCTTCCCTAAAACTGACTTCTCCCATCCAGGTTTCTAATGAGAGGTGAAAACGTAATGACTTCAAGATTAAATATCACTGATGATAATCTAAGATTCCCAGAAGTTATGCTATTCTGTTTTTTAACTGCTTCTATCCAGAATGAGTTGGCACATTTGGCTTCAAATGCTGTTAAGTGAAAATATAATAACTAGAAAAAAACATTTTCATTGAGAAAAAGAGCTAAATTACTTTTCATTGGCTTTAATTTCCAACTCTATGACAGAAATTCGAAACTGTATCACTCCTAATCAGAAAGTTTAACTTAGAGTAAGATGTACCACCTTAAGTCATTTCCTTCTAAATGCCTGTCTAGAAAACACCTAACAAAAAAATTAATACCAAAGTAAGGTACTGCTGAGTAAAGTCGTGTTATAATGCTATTCCAAAATTTCATTTTGTGAAATCAATGTTGATGGTGATAGAAAAATCTATGATTTGGATACAAGCACCAATAAAAAGGTGAAATACTGATGGCGAAGTAATCCTCAAATGAAGAAAAAAATGTAGAGAACTTCTAAATATTATTGGCAGTTTCTATTCTCTAAAAGCATTGCAAGACAATACTGTGAAGAGGTGTGAATCAAATAGTTATAAATAAATACATTGCACATATACTGAAGGAACACTTTGATAATTACATGTTACTATGCAGATACGAAAAATGAACTGAGCAAGAATTCAGGCTAACCTTCTTTAGCCACTAAAAAATAAAAATAAATGCATATGTCTTAGGTATGCTACTTGCATCTCCAAAATCATGTATAAAGAAGACAGTTATAGCATCAATTCCTCAAAGTACATACTTGAGACCTAAATCTGTCATTTTGACAAACTACCTTTGGCTTTGGACTGTATTACTACCAAATAAGAAAAATTCTTGCCTACCCTGATAGAGGTACTTAATATGGTATTAAGATTTAAATTATGCTGATTTTGCTAGATAAGACAGATGGCTGTCCTATAAAATACAATACACAATGTCCCAATTCTATCATTGATGAGTGAATTGAGGAATAAAAAGGGAAGAGAATATGTCTACAGAATTAAATTTTTCAAATGGCATTAATACTGGGGATACAATTTTGGTAAAAAAGTAAATGTTAATAACTAACTGAATAGAAACGTAATGGAACTGGTGGCTGGCTGATGTGACAAAAAAGGAATTCAGGATCTCTATTTTATGTTCAGAATAATTTTCTGTTCATTAATAAGAATATTGGCATAGAGACAAACATATAAAACAATGAAACAAATAGTAGAGCCTAGAAATAAACCCATGCATATATAGTCAAATCATCTTCAACAAGGGTACCAAGATTACAAAATGGGAGAAAGACAGCCTCTTTAACAAATTGTCCTGAGAAAACTAAAACCTACAGGCAAAAGAATGGAATTAGACTCTCATCTTACTCCACAAACAAAAATCAGCTCAAAATAGATTAAAGACTTAAACTTGAGACCTGAAGTATAAAACTCCTACGAGAAAACATTAGGGAAAAAGTTTCATGACATTGGTCTTAGCAATGACTTCTTGGATATGATACCAAAAGCAGAGGCAACAAAAGCAAAAATAGATAAGTAGGACTACATCAAACTATAAAGCTTCTGCATAGCGAATGAAATAATTAACAGAGAAAAGCAACCTACAGAATAGAAGAAAATATCTGCAAACTATAATATCTGATAAGGGGTTAATATCCAAAATATATAAAGATCTCCTGTAACTCAACAGCAAAATTGCAACTCAATTTTAAAAATGGGCAAAAGACTTGAATACACACTTCTCTGAAAAAGATATACAAATGATATACAAGACATACGAGTATTGGAAAAGATGTTCAACATCACTCATCAACAGGGAAATGCAAATCAAAACCACAAAGAGATATTAACCTCATACCTGTTAGGATGGCTATTATTTAAAAAATAACAAATGATGGTGACAACATGGAGAAATTGGAAACCTTGTGCACTGTTGGTGAGAATATGAAATGGTGCAGATCTTACAAGAGTATGGAGGTTCCTCAGAAGACTAAACACAGAAGTACCATATGATCCAGCAATTCTGCTTCTGGGTATTTACCAAAAAGAATTGAAATTAGGATCTCAAGAGATATTTGCACTCCCATGTTCACTGCAGCATGATTCACAACAGCCAAAACATGGAAACAACCTAAATGTTTACTGATGGATGAATGAATAAAGAAAATGTGGTATATACATAAAATGAAATATTATTTAACCTTAAAAAAGAAAGAAACCTTGTCATATGCAAAAATATGAATGAAACTGGAGGATGTTATATAAATGAAATAAGCCAGGCACTTAAGTGTTATGTTAGCTACTTTGTATGGGGAGGATTGGCACAGAAGATTGATGCTATATAAGAAAAAATAATGAAACACTAGATAAATATCAATTCAACTACAACATAATGTACTAAAGACTGGTAAGTTTCATCTAAGTTTCATCAAATACTGCATGATTCTAGTTAGATGATCTATCTGAAGTTCACACACTCATAGTAGCAGAAAGAACGGTGGTTGTCAGGGGCTGTGGGGAGGAGGAAGTGAGGAGTTGCTGTTCAACTGTTAGACAGTTTCAGTTATGCAAGGTAAAAATGTTTTAGAGGTCTGCTATACACCATTGTGTTTATAGGTATAAATATTGTACACTTAAATGTTTGTCAAGAAGGTAGCTCTAATTTTGCTTTTTTTTATCAACAAAAGAAAATTATAATGTTGATTATATGTCCGTTGGAGTTTTACAGACTATCTTGAGAAAAGGCAAAAAGCTTGCTACAGATCTGCCAGCAATATGTGGTTCAGGTTGCTAGAACTGAAATGTATAATTTTACCAATGAGAAAAATTGTAAGCAGACACAACTTCCAAAGTGGCAATACTAACCAGAATAAAGATTGTGTGAAGTTACTATTAAAGGTACGTTAGGATATGTAAGCACAAGGAAGCATACTTAAAACTTGAGCAGAGAGGTACTGAGAAAGAAAATCTATTCTGACTGATAGGGTTGTACACTTGAGAGGAGCTTGAGGCTCATTTTCATGTGCAGTGACAAATGAAGAAACCATAAATGAAGCAGGGGTACAGGTGCGGGGAGCAGGGCACGGGGTGGGAGGACATGAAATAGAAACTAATATCCCAGATTTTGGATGCTATTTCAATGTGAAGAGTCCAAGTCCTCTGTGGAAATCTCAGAAACAAATATTACTTCAGTATTTAAGCCAAGAACTACTAAGGAATTAGATTTATGGAGAACAGTGTAATGTATCATCAAGCTTGAGGATATCAACTCTTAGTGCTGGCATGGGTTCTCTCATTAAGAGAGAGAAATAAGTAACTTAAGACCATATGCAATCAAACTCTACCCTAAATCCAACATTCTCTTAAATAAGACAATGGATACAAAAATGCACTGTAAACCATAAAATCAGAGAAAAGTTATTTATAGTTATATAGCTATGTTATTTAGCAAGATTTATTATTCATATAGCAATATTCATATATTTATATTATGACAGATAATCTCAGCCATCAGAATAGTTTTAGTATCACATATAAAATGTTAGTGCAATTATAGTTATTTTGTTTACCTGATAGCAAAGGTGAAATTTATCAGTCTTTAGTACATTGTATACTAGTTGAATTAATATTTATCTAATGTTTCACTATTTTTTCTTATATAACCTTTAAAAAGAAAAATGAATTAAATATAATTACTCAAAAAATTGTAATTTCCACAAATATTCTAACTGGATTAACACAAGGATATTCTGCTGTGATGCAAATTGAGAATTGGATTTAATTTTAGAGAGAGGACTGCATCAAGTAAACCAAAAATTGTTTCAATTCCTCTACCAACTAAACACAGCATTTATTATTACAATCATAACATTTGAAATGTGTTGACAACTCCTTAACTGAAACCATCAACAATTTGCGGGGGGGGGAGGGGGGCGGGGGGGAGGAAAGAAGCTATGTGTTTAAAATGTGGCTTATTAAATTTATCCTAACTACCCCAACTTTGTTTTCTGTCTATATGTAATATCTTGAGACCAATTTTCTTCTCTAATCTTAGGAAACTACCTGAAAGACTAATTTGAAGAAGCATAAACACCGTTTTTATCTGTTTTAATGAAAGATGGGCAGCACAAGAGCCTGGAAAATCGGAAACACATTAATATCAAGTCCTAGTCACTACATATGGAAAGAGCACTCTTCAGGTTTCGTTGGACTTCATTCAAATGGGATGACTTCAGCTCAACAATCCCATTAATCTGTGTGGATAAAAGAAGCACTTCTCCCATTTACAGTGGGGAGGGAAATATATTGAAAATTGTGAGAATATTGTTTCAAATCTTGTGTTGGTAAGATCTTAATGAGGTACAGTACTCATCTTTTATCAGTGGTAATATATTCCAAGACCCCCAGTAGATACCTGAAATCATGGATAGTTCCAAACCCTACACATACAATGTATTTTCCTATACATACATACACCTTACAGTTTCTCTTTGGTATATTCGAATTGTCAGCATTAGTACTCTTGGGCTTTGGAGCCATTAGTAAGTAAAATAAAGGTTACTTCAACGCAGCACAGTGATACCAAAACAAACAAGCTGATAACTGAGAAGGCTTCTAAGTGACTAACGAGTAGGGAACATACACAACATAGATAACCTGGACAAAGGGATGATTCATGAGCTGGGCAAGACTGAGCTGGACAGTTCGAGATTTCATCACACTACTCAGAATGACATTCAATTTAAAACTTATTGATTTATTTCTGGAATTTTCCATTTAATATTTTCCGACTGAGGTTGACTGCAGTTAACTGAAACCTTGGAAAGCGAAACTGCAGATAAGGGGTGACTACTGTAGTCTCTAAGGAGTGGGTCTCAAGAAGCCCACACAGAAGTGTAAGACCATTATTATGTTACCAAATCCCAAAAGAGACTAACAACTAAAATGAAACCTGGTTTTATAATACACAAAATCACTAGTACAAACCTCCATTATAGCACTTATGCTGTGTATTTATTATTAGTCTTTCTCAGGAGAACAACTCATGACCTAAACAATTGTAATCAGTCAACAGCCTGAATGAATGAATGATTTCGCTTTTTAAAGAACTCTTGAAAGATTCTACCTTCTGAAATGTACTAGTTGGTTCTAAACAAAATAATGCAAACCAAACAAAACAAAAAATAATTTTTTAAAGTAAAAATAAATTCAAGGCATCCAAGCTAGATGTAGGAAATGATGGAACAAAGAATGTAGAGAACTATTCAGGTATACTAAGAAACAAAACTCCACAATCTACAAATGAAGTAGCACCCAAAATATATTAAGATTTACCACAAGAATGTTTAAAAAAAAAATGACAAGAGGACTTATAATTAACCTTGACAATTTCTAGGATACCACGATTCATATTTTAAGCAGGTGGTTGCTAAATGTGTGACAGATATATGTACCCACTAAAATTACAGCACTGTCCTTTTTCAAATACTAACATCAAAAGCTTGATTAACATTATGTAAATGTTATATACATAAATACACTCTTATTCTGATCAGGACTAGGCAGAGTATTTCATTAAGATATGTGCATAATACCACATAACCGAAGTTAGTTCATATTGCTACAATAACGCTCCACAGTAATAACTAAGTGCTAAGTAGGTTGGCTTATGGAGGGCAAAATGAAAAACAAATATCTAACAGTAAAAATGAGAAAATGTGTATTATTTTTATCAAAGTGAAAGCATGGAAATCTACTTTGATTTTATGTGCTTTTATTGCATTTTAAATAATAAATAAGCTTTACTTTAAAAGCTTTGGTACTTTTATATCCACATGAATACCAGTGCAGAATATTTACTTTTGGTCTATTTACAAAAATATCTATCATGAGATATAAAAAAATAAAATACAAAGTAATTTGTCATTCTAAATTTCTCTATTGGTTCCTTAATCCCCTGAAGGGTACTTTATCAAAAAGAAGAGTGAATAAAAAGATACTTTTTTTCTACATAATAATGTAGAAAATAAACTTTCTGTTTTTGTAGTAACTCAAAAGAGGTCACCAGTATGGATATTATGCTCTGTAAACTAATCTCTCTACATTCGCCAGTGTCACTGATTTTATTGTTACTTCTAACTCCTGTTCTATAATATGTAAATAGTAATTAAGAAAAAAAATAAAAGAATCACATAAAAAGATTATATAGAATCATATAAAAGCTAAAAAAAAAATTCTGTGCTTCTCTATCATAAACAGTAGGAGTACGGGCAGTGTTTGAGGGTGGGGAGATAGAAATGTTAATGCCAATGAGATAGATTTCTTACTGTCCTAATATTAGCTGCCCCTCCTTTACTGGGCCTAGTCCTATATTTCCTGAGAAATATATTTCTTGGGAGTTATATAGTTCCTGTTTCTATATGACCTGCTTTTACCAATTAAATGTGAAAGTGACAAGTGCCAGTTCCAAGCAGAAACTTTAAGAGCCATTCTAAAGTTCCATCACCTTTTTCCTTCTTTTTCAGTCTAGGTCTCAGAATGAATACATAGAGCAGAGTCACAGCAAATCCACGATGTATATATAAAATGAGAATAAATAAGCCACTGTGCTTTTGGATTTGTTTTGCAATCACAATTTAGCAAAAGTTATCTAATATACACTTATCTATGGCAAGTGAGAAAGGTGCCCAATACAAATACAGACATTAAAGAGTCAAATGGTACATATCCAGGGCAACTGTTCAATATAAAGCCCATTTCTGTGTCCCTAAGTACTTTCCTAGTTGAATGTCAGAAGACTACTATAACAAGGCCAGCTGCTCCCCTTTACTTGGATGTCCTTCTGATGTCTACAGTTACATTTAATTTGAGCCTACTTAACTTTTCTTTCTACTACTGTCCAAAGATTACAGGAGGACAATAATCATTTATTAAACATGGAGTAAGGAAATGGCGAAAGGTAAAGACATAACACACATTGTATACAACAGAGGTAGTAGCAGCCAGCTGGAAATTAGTAATATTGGACAGCAATTTTCTAATACCAAATTCCCTTTGAATTTTACACTTGAGTAGCTATAAAATTAGCAGCTAGGTTTTAGTATTAGCTATTATGAATTTTTAATATAATGGGGCTTGCCTAACCTTCTTAAGACCTAACCAGACAAATATAAACAGTCATTCACCTACTCAAAGCCTTTTAAATTGTATTCTTCATTGTTCTCTAATAAATTCACCTACTTGCCATTTTAAAAGGCTTGTCAAAACACTAATTTATGCACTGGGCTAAAAGGTTACTTACTGCTGAATTTAGAAAGTTCACCAAAGAACTATGTTGAAGCTTTTAGATAACTGATGGTGGAGTAAATGCAATTAAATAAAGCATTCACATGTCATTTTTGCTCAGCAATTATATTTCAAAATATTAGTATATAAATGCTTTGTCAAAACATGGTACTAACAATCATTCTTCAGTTTTGCTTAAGTGCTAGATATAATTTAATTATCAAATTTCAAATATGAGCCATTAACTAATGGTATATGTCCTTCAACATGTCATACATTATTTTGCCCTAAGAATATGAGTTGTGAAAAGAAAAATAACATGACAGACTTCTCTGTAAGACTTGTTGAACTTGCCTTATTACTTTATAGTCAATCCATATATGCTGATTCCATCTAGGGAAGATTTTAGATAAGTTGACTTAACTTCTCTGGGATTTAACCAAGGAGATATTCGACTTAAACCATTTGTAAGGAAGACTGTAATTTTCTTTCTGATACAGTATTTTCTTTCCTCCAAAATTCAGAAATCTGAGTACCTTTTTTAAGCTACTATATGCTACATTTTAAAGAAGCAGTTTTTACTTTTAATTTTGCAAATAAGTTTAGAAAGGACAATTTATGTCATTTCATTTTACTGAAAATAAAGATAACAGTTGAGATTGTTGACATTTTTAAAAATAAATGCAAACAAGTAAACAAAAAAATCATATGTATAGCATTTAAAGGAGAATTCTATGCCATTACATTTAAATGAAAGACAGGCAAAAAGATGGGCACCAAGAGAGGAATAGTATTATGCATTAGCATTGTGCTTAAATGATAAACTGTGTCACGTTATAACATACTGTTTAAAAATACTGAAAAGCCATATACCATGGGATAGGCTTAGAATGAAAAAAATACTGTATACCTGTGTGTCATTGGAGATGCCAGCGTGCCAAGCATTCTGAATGAGAAATAACAATGAGAAGTTAAGTAAGAGTTGGTTTCCTCTATCATGGCTTCACCAGCCTTGCTATGATGGCAGTGCATGGGTACTAGTATAAGTTTCTCTCAGTGTTTGAGTACATCTCCTTCTGTGTATTCTCTTTAATACCCAGAGCCCTGAGCTAATCATTGTGGTAATGTTGGCAGAATCTACAAATTAAATATTTGGTAAATCTTTTTACTCATGTTCTAGGAAGCCAAGGACCACAAAATCTAAAGTAGATAGAAAGATGCACATACATATATATGTATCTCTTAGAATTTTAAATCAATGTATGTGTATGAGGTACGTATATGAAAGTATATTCTAGAATAGTGATCCCCAACCTTTTTGGCACCAGAGACCGGTGCTCATATGAGAAATCTAATGCCTGATGATCTGAGGTGGAGCTGAGGCAGAGATGCTAGCACTGGGGAGTGGCTGCAAATACAGATGAAGTTTCGCGCCCTTGCTCACCACTCTCACCTCCTGCTGTGCAGCCCAGTTCGTGGCCTGGGAGTTGGGGACTCCTGTTCTAAAATACAGCTTTCTTTTTTTATTATTATTATTTATGCCTACAGCACTTAGTCTTCCTAGGTGGTCTCCCATCCAAGTACTAACCAGGCCCGACCCTGCTTAGCATCCGAGATCAGACATCGGGCTTGTTCAGGGTGGCATGGCCATAGACCAGGGACTGTGGCTCCACTGGGGTGCACATCCAGGAACTTCTGCATGTAAAGCAGACGCGCTAACCTCTACTCTATGGAACCACGTCCACAGCTTTCTTTTTTAAGCCAAAGTAAATAGTCTCATAAACTCTGATGAATCCGAGTTCCTAAATTACTTCCATCAGCTTCTGGTGTGACCCATAAGGCTGAAGAAAAGAGATTAAAAGGTTATTTAGGTACAATCCACAAAGAATTTGTTGACCAACAAGCTCTTATATTATTGTTAGGAAAGAATTTGACCCTTCTTCCTAATGAATGGACAGAATTAACCACCTGGTTGAAAAGTACCACTTTAACACACTTTTATAAGATTGCTATTTCACTCAATTTATACTATAGAGGAAAAAAGTTTTAAGTTAAAAAATACTAGTAACCATATAATGAAAGGACTAGAAAAATTATCCAATTATACTTGTCTTTAACTCTAACTCAGCAGCTTCTAGTGAAGAAAAATCGCCAATAAAGGGATTAAGCCAATACCTTATTTAGCAAATATTTGAAGATTCATTTCAGATTATTTGCAATATGTTAATATTTAGAAAATTGACTAAAATCATTCAAATTTTTCTTAGAATACTCAGCATGACTTAGCTTTAAGGAGCAATCTTAAGCTTTAATAATTTCAAATAGAATAAGTCAACATAATGAAATGATTCAATCTATTTCATCTTGACCGAAATTTTCATCTTGACCATTCTAATTAACTAAAATCTATAATCATTTGGCTATTAATCATTTGTGCATAGAATTACTTAAGTGTTGCTTTTAATAAATAAAATCTCATGGCAATAGGCCTCATCAGTCAGTAGGCAGGCACTGCCTATCTATATATGCAAACCAGCTCCTATTGACTACTAAGTGCTCTGTGTGCATTATTTACTTTGATGTCCTTTATTTAAGAATTCCCTGTATATTTGGGTAGTGCTACAAGAGTGAACTAGCTCAGCAACTCCTAAGGCTCTCAGCATTATTAAATGTCTTCTGGATATTTTAGCAGCAAAAAAATAAGCTAAGTGGATTATGTCAACGCTACAATTTTCATTAATTCACCACTATCCCTAGATATTAGTGGTGCATTTTAAGATAATGGATAATACTATGAGGAAAATGGTAAGCATTTCCCCAAATCTCACTGGGACACTAAACAGCCTATTACAAAACTTGCCAGCATGTTTCAAGAATTTTATAAAAATATTTATCTAAAATTCTGTTTTCATAATAACAGATTGAACAAAAATTTCTCCTGTTCTACCTAATATTTAAAATAGTATGAAAACTCCAATTTTTATATAGAACTAACATGGTTCTAGTAATACTTTCTCTTCACTCAATTAAAAATATAACCTTTACATGGTAGAGGCAAAGGTACTGTAATCTTCCACTGCTCACAAAATAGCTAATAGAAACCCACTCTTTTTTGCAATTATCTTTATCATTAAATCTAATAAAAAGTTATTTTACTAAAAAATAATTATTATAAATACACAAAATTTTCGTAGTATGATTAAAGAAGAACAGGGATTAGCATGTGCTATCTTTCACTAATTACATTTTAGGAGCATTTCAGTTCTACTAAACGAGAATCTTTTATACATGCCACTAAAGCAATCTAAATATTCACATATCCAAAAAATAATGGCTTAAAATGGGAGAGTTATTAAAAATATTTATCTCACTCCTGTCATACAAACTATGATTGAGTGGGCTGGAAAAACATCGGGGGCAAATGTACAGAACATTGCCATTAATGTCTCTGCCCAATTAATTGTTACTACATTTTTCTTAAGATTTTTCATAGCTACTCTGCATTTTGCTGGAATCTTTTTTCCTCCCTAGTTTTCTCCATTAATGGAGGGAAACTAATATACATCCATGTAATTTTTAATTATTGACTCTAGGAATGCTACAGGGAGATCATGAATAGTGTTATTAGTGCCAACTGTATACATCATTGACATTTATTTAAACAAAGAACTTCTAATAACACTCAATTTTGGCTTTTAATGTAGTTAAATTTTTTTTTGTTAAACTATACCTTAATACTCACTATATCACTAAATATAATGATTCTTAAGAGTGAATGTTTAAAAATACATGAAAATAGATCGAAATACTTTCTTTAACTGAAAAGTTTAAGAAAAGTATAGAATCAGGTATCCTCCTGAAGTTCTCAAGTTATCAAGGCATAAAACATACAAAGCTCAAGAAAAATAACAAAGTAAACATATACAGAAGAGAAGTCTGCCTTTAAGTGGGCAAAAGGGAATTTATACATGATAAATGATCCTTCTGAATTTGAGTTTTATAGCAAAAGATTATACTAAGTATTAAAAAAAAAAAAAAAAAAAGCTTACTGGAGGAAAATAACTCTCTTTAAATATGTCAAGTGCCATCACATGGAGGGTCGGATTAGATTAGGTTTAAACTGTTAACTCCAGAGATGACAGAATAAAAATAAGAGGCACTTTTAGTTCAACTAAAAATTAGAGTTACTTAAAAATAAAATTATCCTTTATTAATGTTACTATTTCCAGAATTTTAAGTAGAGGACTAATGCTGGCCTATCAAAAACAATATGGAATAGATTTCTATATTGGCTGAGAGGGTAAACTATGTGGATTCTCTCATTCTAACTTATTAATCTTTAAAAACTTGAAGCTCTATAGCATCTTAGCGTTCACCATGAATCCACTGCTGATATTCCTAGATAGGATATTTATTCTTGCATAGTCTCCTATCTAACTATGAATCAATTAGTGAACATACTCAATCTGGTACATAAAATTTTACTTTGCCTTCAGATAACAGAAGTAAAAATTCCTTTTATGAAAGCTTATAAACAATATTTGCTATATGATATACTCATCTGACACAGAAGCATCTCTTTAGTAAATAATGGTATATAATCACAGTTTAGGTTCTAAAGTTAAATGTTTGAGATGTATGGCTGGCTATCAATAAATATTTTTTGAAGCAATAAATGAACAACAAAAAGTATTTGGAGACTATGTTTGATGTTGTTAGTGAATATTTCCTTAGCCACATACTAAAAATCTACTACTAAAAAAAGAAGGTTACACAAAGCTGCTGATTAAAAACCACACAAATATATATCTGACAGTGCCTATAAAGGTAACAACATCAAGCAAAATTCAAGACAAGCTTAAAGTTACAAAAATTAACTATTTTTGTTTTTACACGAACCCAGGATACGTGTCCCTAAGCACAGTTGATTAACTGAGTCAATGGTAGTTTAAGCACTTAATTTTATAATGCTATTTTATGAAGAGAAAAAAAAATCAATAGCTTTTATTCATGAATACTATATGTATTCAAAACTTATCTTTTAACTTTGGTTAACTACATATAAAATCTCATCTAGTATGAATATTAATGATGTTTCTATCCAACTTCAAGACTGTGTAAACATTATTCTATTTTTTCCTTCTAAACTGTAGCCTCAACTAATTCCCTAACACAAAATAGATGTAAGTCATCTTAAATAGCTTCTGATTTAATCCTAAGAAATCGACCATAACCAAGTAAGTGTTTCCTCAAAAATTCTTTTGAAGCAAGAACACTTTGCTTCCCCCTTTTCAAAGGTCCTTTACCTGACCCTCACTTACTAAAAACCCATTCTTACAGTCTGGACTGGGATCCTTGGAGTCCTAGGACTTGGGTTACATACTCTTCTTTGTTCTCACAAGTACTTAGGGCTCAAACCACATCTCTGCACCTACTGCTTCAAAAAGACAATGATACATTTGTGTCTTACATTTATACATGTTAAGCTTCTATAAGAGATTTTAATCAAAGAATTCCACTGCTAAAAAGTTTAAAGAGCTATTGCGCTAATCTACATTCTACACTAAGCAATGATTCCTAAAGGATTCCTCAGATGACCCCAAAAAGGTCCTATCAGGAGCAAAACAAGGATTTTCAGGATTGTTGGTGACAAAAAACTGAACTACACAGGTATTCAGTGGGAAAAGGAAAAGTAATTGGTGGGCAAGGAAAATAATAATTTTGTGTAATAAAAAAAATACATTAAGGGAGATACACTGGCTTAACATTTAAGAGTCTGAATAGTAGCTACACAGAAAAGTTGTCGCCTACCAAAAGATTTTGAAGCATTATTTAAAAAAATACAATAGGAATTGATACCACGAAAAACTTGTCTTGGTCTTTTTAAAAGTTATGCTTTATTTTTAAAATTCTTTATTCTAAGCTCTAAAGTTCTAAAAGGCTCTTTCTCTTAATTTTCAGACTACAACTGCTTTGGTCTAACAAAAACAGGCTTTTTTTAAAAGAAATAAGGAACTGAATCTCATGATACTAACAAGATTTACAATCTTTACATTCGAGATTACATGAATGTTTTAGAGAGAAACTTGGTTCAAAAATATAAGCAATGGATTATGAGAAATAATCTATGAACAGTAAATCCAAAGGTATTTGTAAACAGCATCTCTCTTCTAAATGTCCCCACTAAACATTTTAGCATTTTAGGAAACAAATCTCTAAAAAATATTTTTGCTCTAGCTTTTCATCTATTTTTTCTATTCCCCAAATTACTATAAGATTATCAGGGTTATGCTCATTTGAATAAATACTTGAGACTAGGCTTCTGGGCACCTGCTCACTGCGTACTCCACACAGCTCTTACTTTCTATACGCCTAGGGGGTGGAGGGTCTGGGTGACCAGAGGGTGGGGGATATCTGGTTGATGATCTCCAAGCAGGAGTTACTATGATTCTGGTCTCTTTCGCTTCTGTGCTCATGTTGACTACAGAAACCCCTTCCCCAGCTGGGGCTGAGGCTTTTCTTCCTCTTTACAGCATTCCTGGCTCACATGGGACCACCCCCTACCCCCACCCCTAAACTACTCACTAATAAAGACTGAACCACTTCATCAAAAAAAAAAAAAAAAAAAAAAAAAAGAAACTAAAAAACACTATATTGCAGACATTAATTTTGATTCTTAGTGACTGGTATCTTAAATATTTTTTAAATAGTAAGAGTATTTGGCTACACTTTGATAAAAACAACTGAAAGTAAAATTGTTAAAATTGTTTCAGTAGTCATAACTCTGAAAACGGGAGTATTTTCTCAAGTGCAAAGTTTAGTACATTTCTACTGTGCTATACAACTGAAGCACACAAAAGCTATGAAAGGTAAAATACTTGGTATGCTTTACAAAAAAAAAAGTTGGAAAAAAATGCTTAGTGAAATTTGGCAAAATCTTACAAGCTTTTCAACATACAATTCTACATTGTCCCCAATAATCCATTAATCACAAACTACCAAGTACCTCCTACTCTTTGGATCATTTTTTATAACGAGGTATTTTGTGTTAAAACTACTCACACGCACAATCTGATGCCAAATGTTGTCATGTAATCCAAATGCTAACCTTTTATTACAAATTAGAAGTGAACATAATTTGGTAACTACATCTTCAAGCTTCTGGACTTTAGAGTAAAAAGCAAAAGCTGAGAGATATGCTCTGCATACCATTTTGGCATAAAATAGAAACAAACATTTAACAACTGTCTCAATTTTCTTTCCTATTAAATAAGGGGTATGATCTGTAATGTTCTTCCATTCTAAAACACTTTGTTAGTATTCATTAGTTTCCACTTGTATAATTTAATTTAACCTTAAGAAATAACTACCTGTCCATTTTATGCTAAGTAACCAAATGTAAAATGTTAATTCTTCTTATGTACCTAAGGATGAGGGCACTGATTATTTGCTTTTTAAAGAACTGTTCTATTGCCAGGGTTTTCATTTTGTTTTGTTTTCTGATGAGTCAAAATTTAAGACCTGGTAACTGCATAACATGGAAACCATGTTAACTATAAAATATAGAAACTTAAAAATTAAAGTTCTTAGTCAACTAACTGGCAAAATATAATTACTAGAGTACTAGTTTCAACTTAATGATTTAGAGTAATTATTTAATTTAAAAGATGCATTCCAA
>NW_006441955.1:31430480-31433008 GCF_000325575.1 Pteropus alecto | reverse complement strand
CATAAATTCCATCTCGTACAGAAAGGATAAAAGGGGTTACAGGAGCCAAGAAAAGTGAAAAGATTTGGAGACTATGAGACTTTACTGGGACTAAAATAGATATAATTAATAAAAGGAAGTTAAGGGGAAAAAAGCATAGTTTGAAACAATGATGACATTCTATTTGGAGCATGATGGATGTCAGAAATATAAGAGCCCAGGTGAAGAAATTAAGGCTGATAATGGTTTGAAAAGTCTACAGCAAAATGATGAGAACTAAAGATGTGAGACTAGAGTGTCTGGTCAAGATGGCAGAGTAACAAAATGTTGTGCTTGTCTCCTCTAATGACCACATTAGTATGACAACTAAACTACAGAACAACCATCATTGAGAGTCGCCTGAAGTCCTACAACTGAAGACATACAAGAGAGGCCACCTAGAGACTGGTAGAAGGGGTGGAGACGAGGAACAGGCTGGTCCCACACCCCCATGTACTGGCTGAGAATCAGGAGGGATATTTCAGCTGCAGAGGTCCCCCCCGGAAAAGCCCCACATTGGACTCCCTGGCCCAGGGTTCCAGTGCCAAGAAAAGAAGTCCCCACAACTTCCAGTTGTGAAAACCATCAGATATTGTAGCTGAGTGAGATAGAAGGTGGATGGAGTATCAAGAGTTACCCTTAAGGGGCCTGTATGAGGCCTTACTTGCTGATGGACTCACTTGAGCTCTAGCAACGGGGCAGTTGTCCCAAAAGCACTAAGGACATAGCAGGAGGAACAGGGTTATCTGGCTTCATGGTGAAGGCTGAAGTAGCATCTTTTTCCCAGACAGAAGTGCTGGCAGAATTCATTATCTCTTTGTTGAGCCCTTCCTGCTCTCCGTGTGCAGACACAGGCGGCTAACAGAGCTGAGTCTCCATCAACCTGGCTAATACTGGTTACCATGCCCAGGTGATTACCTGAGACCCCACTCCACCCAACTTGCAGTACCACCCAAGCCTCTTCCAGAGGCTTTTCCATACAAACAGCCAGTCTTGGCTCATGTTGCGAAATCTCCTAAGATCTCTCAAAGGTTTGCAAAACCCAAACACGCAGCGTCTGGCCTTCAAGTGCCCTGTACCTCTTTCTGTGCAGCTGCAAGCCCAGCACTAGCAGAAGCCATCCTTAGTTCCCATCTTGACTTCTTGAGGCACCTCCAAGCCCAGCGCAGGTAGTGGCCACCTGCGGATTGCTTGGTGACTCTTGCCAGGTGGCTCCAGGCAGGGCACAGGCTGCAGCTGAATGCAGCCTGCACTACCCAGCCTTGATATCATTTAGAATTGAAGAAGAGATAAAAAGCTTCCCAGACAAGAAAAGCTAAAAGAGTTCATCAACACCAAACCAGTATTACGAGAAATGTTAATGAGACTTCTTTAAAAAGAAAAAGAAAAGATCAAAATATTAAAAATAAAATGGCAATAACTACATATCAACAACTTAAACGAAAATGAATTAAATGCTCCAATCAAAAGGCAAAGAGTGGCTGAATAAATAAGAAAACGACATTTACATATGCTGCCTATGAGAGACTGACTTCAGATTGAAAGACACATACAAACTAAAAGTAAAAGGATGGAAAAAGATATTTAGTAAAAATGGAAACAAATAAAAAAAAGCTGGGGTAGCAATACTTAACACCAGACAAAACAGACTTTAAAACAAAGGCTTTAACAATAGACAAAGAAGGACTCAGTAATCCCATTTCAGGGTATTTATCCAAAGAGCCGCCAAAACAGTACTTCGAGGGGACATTGCATCCACGTGTTCATTGCAGCATTACTTACAATGGCTGAGATGGGGAAGCAACCTGGGTGTCCATCAATAGATGAATGGAGAAAGAGGAGGTGAGACATATACACAATGAAATGCTACTTGGCTATAAAAAAAGAATGAAATCTTGCCATCTGCAACAATATGGATAAATCTAAAGGCGATTGTGTTGAGTCAGACAGAGAAGGACAAATGCCATGATTTCACCTACATGTAGAATCTAAAGAACAAAATAAACAAAACAGAAACAAACTCATGAGAACATTTTGAGATATATATAGAGAACATGGTTGCCAGATGAGAGGGGAGTCAGGGGGGTGGGTGAAAAAGGGGAAAGGATTGATAAGTACAAATTGGTAGTTACAAAATAGTCACAGGGATGTAAAATATAGCATAGGGAATATAATCAATATTATTATAACTATGTATGGTGTCAGACGGGTAATAGATTTAAGGTGAGCACTTCTTAAGTTATATAAATGTTTAATCATGTTGTACACCTGAAACAAATATAATAATATTGTATGGCAAGTGTAACTGAAAACTTAAAAAGTTATTTAAGAAAATAAAAAATAAAGATGTAAGACTAGATAAGCAGAAAAAAAGGGAGCATAACAAAAGACATGGTAAAACCATTAGGAACAAATGTTTTTTAAACAGTATAGATTATATCAGCTTCTGATATCCCTTGAAAGCTTTAAAATACCTTGATCTCTGTGCTTTGTATTATCTTGAAATCTCT
>NW_006441955.1:31384745-31430467 GCF_000325575.1 Pteropus alecto | reverse complement strand
CTTTCCCTTTAAGGGTTAGGTAGATTCAATATAAGCACCAGGAAGACAACTTTTAGATCAGTACTTTTCAAACTTTAAAGTGTATAGGACTCACTCGAGTATATTAAAATACAGATTAAGAGTCAGTAAATCTTGGATGCGGCCCGAGATTCTATATTTCTAGTAAGTTCCTAAGTGATAGCCACAGAATTTCAGGAAGGAAATTAACAAAATATTATACTTAGTGAATTTCATTGAAAATTTCAATACAAGATGTCTGAGACATGGCAAAGATAAATTCTAATCAACAGAACACTAACTTTTTAAAAAGCCATCTTAAATGTGAGTGAGTGTGTGTGTGTGTGTGTGTGTGTGTGTGTGTGTGTGTGTGTGTGTGGAAAAGGAAAGCTAAGAAAATTCAAGGCCTCAAGACCTAACAAAATCAATCTTACAGAAAAACCACTAAAATGATAATTCCTACTAGAAGAAAACAGAAATGACTTCCGTGCTTTTGTAGTAAAAGCACTACAAAACAGTAAATAAAATAGACATATTATGCACTTGATAGAACAACAATTTGTTTAGTGTTTTGCTTTATATATTGTCTGGAAACTTTCTAGTGCAATAGACATATTGACTTAGACAAGTACTTTAAAAAATACTTTAAAAAGAATTCTCAGCAATAGCTTTGTAGAAAATTCATTGACCTGTAAAACACATGCTCCTGAGTGCTGTATGTTCCTGTGGGCGCTGAATGCATCTGGTCACGCATTAATTGTGTTGGTCAATCCTGAGAACATTTTAGTGCTTAAGTCGAATTTCCCTAAGCATTTAAATGTCAGTTATATATAAGAGTAAAGATAAATTGAAAACTTTTAGTTACATTAAAAAAAAAGACTTAAAGAATTATGCACAGACCAACATAAGAATAGCCTTAACCACAGAGTACTGTAGCAATCAGATAAAGGCGAATGAAAAGTTAGTAAGGGTCACACATTGCTTTGTTCAGATAATGTACAGTTATGACCCAAAGATGTATTATTTTACTCTCTAAAAACTCAAGCAATATCTGCATTTAGGATACAGTCTAACTCTTATTTTATAAGATATTTTATAAGATAAAAGATCAGTGGCCTACTATTTCTTTAAACAGATTCTTTTTCATATTTAAAAGCTCTTAAAAACAAAGTAACTATACACAGGTGAATATATCAGCAAGTATATATATTTTAGATAATGGTGTAAGCATGCCACATACTAGTTGTTTATGGACTTGAACTCTAACCTGTATCCGTCAAGGCTGCTGAAATTTCTGCTCAGTTCTTTAGCCTCATAGTCAATGTTGCCTGATGGGTTTCCGAGTACAGCTCTGGGCCTGGTAGTTATTAAACTACCATACTTGAGGGAGAGTTTATAAGTGGATATCATACAGAGAATATTCAGTTCTCTATAGTTCTCTGGCCTCTAAGATTTGGCCTCAGTTCCCAGCTTCTTTGGAGCCTTAATAACCCAGTAAAACCGCTGCTCTCTCCATGACCTCTATCTGGCGTTGAGAATTAGAAAATTCCCTCAAGGAAAAAACAATAAATATGGAGATCACTTCGTGAACTTTCCTATTCTCAAGCATCATAGCCCCTCAAGTCCAGCTTACACTGGTTGCTCACCAAAGCCTTCAATTAGTTGTTTTATATACATGGCCTAACTTTTTTAATTGGTTTAAGCAGGAGGTTTCACTTGATAACAAGCTAATCAACACAGCCTGACCCAGAAGGCTTAGTACCTTTATTGTGTTTTTCATTTCTAAAAACTTATTCTGGTTCCTTTTCAAATCTGTTATTTTTTATGGTTTCCCTGCAGATGTTTTCATGTGTACCATAATTTGTAAGCCCAGTTGTTTTAAATCTGTATCAAATAATTTCAGTATCTGATATCTACAGGGTTCTGATTCTGCTGTTTATTCTTGCTGGTTCTTGCTCAATTGTCTGTTTCTTCCTTTGCCTTGTTATTTCTGACTACTTGCTTGAAATGTATTGGTAGGGGTTCACTGTAAGATAATGTGCCTAATCTATAGCTTATATTTGCTTTGGGAGACACTACCAGATTGGACCATCATCTCCAGCCAAGTTGGGCTACATGTACCTGAGGCACAAATGTGTATGAAAGGCAGTCCCTTTCATACTTCTTTTTAAAAAAATCTCTTTTCCTTTTATTGTCATCTTCTGCTCAGCATTCAAACATTCCTCTCTTCTAATTCCTATCTAGTTACAAGCTATTACACAAAAAGTGACTATCTTTTCCGAACTTAAGTATTTTTAAAGCATTTTAAAATATATTTTATCTAATATATTTCTTTAATTTCAGTGAAAAAGTTGATATGAATAATTTAGCTTACCATTTTAATAAACCAGATACCACTGTTGCCCACTCATCATCTTAATTATCACCTTTTCAGAGATCTTCTGTGAGCATTGAATCTAAAATCACTCCCAATCACTCTTTATCCTCTATTGTTTCCTTCATAGCACTTATTACTCTATGAAATTATCTTGTTTACTTATTTTTTTTTGTTATTCCTGAATAGAAATATAAGCTCCAATGAAAGTCCAATGAATCAGGAAATTTGTCTATCCCGTTTAGCAGTGTATCCCCAGAATTTATCTAGCACAGTTACTGACACAGTGTACTTGTTCCAATATATATTAAAGAAATATGTTAAATCAATAACTAGATTACAAACCTGAAATTTTCAAATAAACTAGTAAGCCCCAGGGGGAAAACAACCTTTCATTTCATTTCTCTCTTTAGACAAACCTCCAATTGCTAACAGCTTAGTATCAAGTGGCCAAATTCAACCCCTCTTTTTCTTCATATCATCTTTATGTTGCCAAGGAACTGCTAAATACAGAGAGAAATAAAATACAATGTTTGAGTTTTTAAGAGCTTTCAAGTATCTGACTGTGGAAATGACTGTGGATTATATCCTGGTAAATACATTAATATTCATCGGAACTTTTAAATACTAAGCTAATCATAAATGTACTAAGAGTAGCTATTTATATATAGAGATGTTAATGCTTAGGGTAAATGGCTTACAATATATTAAAATTTTTATATTCAAATGTATATTTTTGAAAACAAACAGGTCAATTATAAAATCAACTGTAAATTTTTGTTTTAATTTCTCAATTGAGAAAGAAGAAATCCAACAATTAAATAACTATACAGGCATGGGCCCTTTCATCTCAAGGAAAATAATGACAGAAAAGAGAGAAAACTTCCTACAACTTTATCAAGTTGAAACTTTTTAACACTTATAATATCTTTTATGTCAAACAAATTAAGCAAGCAATAAGTAACTTTATTATTTATTTTGAATTTGTATAGTTAATGCTACAAAGAAAGTTTGTCAAAAGAAAAATAATTATAAATTTGAAGTATTTACATTCCTATCCTAAGTACTCTTACTCAGTTAACAGAATTCCAGTAAACTTGATTTAAGAAGATAATATACTTTCTGTTATTTGAAGATACATGAGGAAAATACTACAAATCAGGGTGTTAAGCAATAAGCATGCATTTTTAGTTTATTAATTCTTCAAGAAACAATACAGTTTCCATTTTATAATAAAAGACAGAGCCTAAAATAGCTTTACTTCTCCCAGCATTAGGCTTAATACTACATCCCACTACAAAGTCACATCTTACAATTAAAGATTATAGTATGCTTTCTTTCTGAAAAATGTACCAAATGTTTTAAAAGAAACTGAATGCCCCCCCTTCTGAAAAATGTATCAAATGTTTTAAAAGAAACTGAAATCCCCCCACCCAAGGGGTGGGCATTGTGGGGTTGAAAATTTCAATCTCACATTACAACTTTTATCACACCCAATTTTGTACCCTAGAATTAGCCAATAGTTAATTTGGAGCTGTTTTCATTATGTGACCTAGTAAGTTGTAACAGGAATTTTTTACCCATAATGGAGAAAACATGCACCTCATCCAATTTCTCTACACAACATACACATATAACCATCAAATAACGCTGAAGAACAAAACATAAAACTGCATATTCTGTGGAACATTACTTTGTATCACAAACACCAGTTTACCAAATTACATCAAGAGAAAATGCAATCATATTGAATAGATTATATGATTATAAAATGATTATATTGTTTTCCCTCTTGGTATAATATGGCAAATGTGAATTTATGTAAATGTGCAATGATGTTTCATAAGTAATGTAATTCACACAGAAATGGGACTAAGGTCCTTTTTTAACATACTTCTTTACATTTATAAACTGTAAGTATCAATACAGTCATGTGTGTTTCTTTTTTTAAATACTGTTAAAATACAAGGACATGACTTATAAAATATAGATGGATCAAACAGTAAGCATGTATACCTTAGTGATAAGACTGCATTTATAAGACCCTAAGAAAAAGGTATATAACCAATTTTTAAATTATCTAGAAATAAAGACGACAAATTTTTAAAATAGCATGCTCCAACGGACATGTAAATAGGAGCAAAAAAAAAAACAAAAAAAAACCACTGCTGTCTTTTTGCATAGGGAAAACAACTTTGATCTAAATACTGTAAAGCATGTGTAGTAGATATAGGGTCAATCCCTTCATCTTTCAAATACTCATACTGGTTTTTAGATTTCTAAGTATAGTTGCTTAAATTACCAACAGAACCTTTTACCACAGAGGATTAAAAAGCTTTTGAAATGAAAGCCAGTGAATGTAAAGGAATAGAAAATTAAAGTATTACAAAACTCCAAGTAACTTTCCGAGTATGAGTTACTCAAAATAGCAGTTTTCTAGATAGTTAAAATCTAATCTCTTTGCTATGCAAAGCATATTTAATAATTTTGGTTACTAAAATACATCTTCCTCTTAAGAGTATTTTTTATTAAATTTGTTGAGGTGACACTAGTTAATAATATTATATAGGTTTCAAGTGTGCAATCCAATGTCATATGTATACAGCATCGTGTGCACCACCCAAAGTTAAATTTCTTTCTGTCACCCCTTTACCCAAAGTTAAATTGCTTTCTGGACACCCTTTACCCTTATCTATCTCCCCCGTCCTCACTTTCCCTCTGGTAACCACTAAACTGTTATCTGAGTTTTTGTTTGTCTTGTTCATTTGTTGCTTTCAGTTTTATATCCCGCATATAAGTGAAATCATGATTCTCAACTTTTTCTGACTTATTTTGCTTAGCATGATAATCTCCTTCTTAGAGTATTTTGAACATGCTTTATCCTTTTGATACTTAAGGGCAGCATAATATAGCAGAATAAGACTAGGAGTTCAGGATATGCCACCCTAATATATGCTGCCTCGGTTATTACCTTGAGCTGCAGACACTTGAAAAATAGCAAATGCAGTGTGAGGCTTTCTCTGAACTTCCCTTACCTTCTAAAGAAAAGTCTTCCAAAAGAAATTCCATTATCATAAATCCTCTCCCCAGGAGTTTCATCAACCAGGGAGGACTGACTCTGACTCATTTCTGGCGAGGGGACTCAAAATCCACACCACACCCAGACAGACTTTTTAAGAAGCTATCCTACCTCTCATCTACTCTTCTAACAGCCCATTCATCTGTCCTAAAAACCATTTACTCACTTAAGAGGTCCACTTCCCTTTTCTCCTTTCCCTATTAAGATAGTATTTAGGTCTAAATTCTAAGCTACCTCAGGGAATTACTTATTTTTCTCTGGATATTTCTCATGTATACATGAGGCATACACGTTAATAAACTTGTTTCTTTTTCTTTTATTAATCTGTTTTTGTTGTTGTTTTATTACAGAGGTCTCAGCTAAAAACTCAGAAGGGGAAAGGGTAAATTATTTTTCCTCCCCTACATTACATTAATATGGGTATCAAAGGGCTGGCTAAACTATGCTGGGTATTTTTATACATTTTCTCATTTCATTCACATAACAACTCTATGACACAGGTCTTATCATCTCTATTTTGCAGAAAAGAAAACAAATCCTGGAAAGGTTAAGTTTCTTGACAAGGAAAGTGGTACGCTTGGGATATACACTTAAGCATGTTTAACTCCAAATACAAGTTCTTTTTAAAATAAGTTATTCACGCAATTAAAAAAAAAACTATTAACATTATTTTTATCTGACATGCATATACACAGAGCTTCAGCGGCAAAGGTAGGCCCACTATGCACTGAGTCAAAATCTGGAAAGAAGTGGAAGATAGAGGTTATGTTATACTCTAAAGTTGCCTTACATTGCTTAGTGTAAATGAAAAGCGAAAGTTATTTGTGATATAAAATAAACTGCAATGGACAATGGATATTTAAGACAATGGACCCATGTCCTTCCGAATTCCCTATCCCAAGAGAATTGGGATTGATGTTGATTAAAGAACAAAACAGAAAAGAGTAATTTGTATCTAGAAGACTGAGGTGAAGAGAAGGTAGGGGACAAATAAAGAACATAAAAGTCAAAAGAGGTGAAAAAATAATCGAGGAGTAGCAATGAGTTATATTTTTTTAAAAGGAGACTTGTTTGAATGCTAATAATTTATAGGAGGCAGAACCTCTTAAGTGAAGAAAAAAACATCCTTGAGGTTAAGGCAAAAAAAAAAAAAATCCTATTAAGGAAACACCATATAGAGAGGAAAGCAGATTCTAAATATTCATTGAGATGTGTTATGTTGGCACTTGCATTCTGGCCTTCTGAAATGCTCGTTTTAGAATTGACCTGCAATTTCCTCTTCTCACAGGAATAGGTGAGGCAGGAAGAACTCCTGATCAGACACAATGATGTCTCCTACCAACCCTGCCACCACCCTTCATCATCTTTGCTTCTAATCACAGTAATCAGAAGATTTAGATTTTTTAATATTACTTTATATTTATATGTGACTTCAGAAGGAAAGCCTTTGATCTTCACTCAGACCTCCATCCCCACTGCAGATGAAGCTGAAGTGAGAGACTAGCAATCCTTATTTGGATTAGCACTGGATGTGGGAATGTATCTCTTATCCTAGAAATCTGGATTGTTATGGGGCATGGGGTAGAGGGAGGGCAACTCAGTGGCCACAGACTCAAAAAGCAAAAAGAGAGATTGTAGGAGTTAGCAAAAGGCAGAGTAATGCTATAAATTTGAAGGAAGCGGGTATGTGCCTGGCTAAATGATCATGTGACTTCTCTTACATATTCAGCAAATGAATTACCTGTACTATGCAACACCTATATGCATATATTCTTGAGACAATTTTAAGACTTAGAAGAGTATTCTGAGTAGCATGAACATATTACAAGGAAAAAGAATGATGTGTAAGGTCTCAAAAGAAAAGAGCAAAAAATATATACAGGTGCCAACAGGCAGGCTTACGTATTAAGTATAAACAACATCTGCTCTTAAAAAAAAACCTATTCTGTGAAATTCCTCAGAATTCTGTTTGAGAATATCTGTCTGGGAAATTAAAGTAAGAAGAGCAAGGTTAGTGTATGGACTGCAAGAAATATGAAGTAGGTCTATTAATTTTGAATATTTATTTTACAGATAAAGCCTGAGATCCAACATAATCCCTCACAGGAGCCTCAATGTAGTCAAATCATGACCCAAGCATTCTTAACAATATATCTACCCATCATAAGCCGCATCTACAAAGGAAATAATCTTGAGGTTAATATTATCTAGCTTTTAAAACACTGACGGGAACAAGAGGAAGAAAAGTTGGTGGTCTTTCCTTTTCTGACTTTATGAGAAATAAATTGCTCCTGATATTGAATACTTATTATGTGGTCCATGTGTCCAGGTTACAGAGATCTGGAATAAACCTGTTCACTTCCATTAATTCTCCCGGTTTTTATAGATCAACATCACTTACAGGGCAAGCAACATTTAGCCAAACAAACAGGATAAATCAGAATGTTCCTTCTACTAGAGAGAATACATAAAGAGCAAAGAGTTGAGAGAATTTGAATATGGAAACTAAGGAGAGAGCATAAGTAAGGATTTCTTGCAAACTACTCAATTATCCATAACGGTATAATTGAAAAATTGAAATACACAGATAGACAAACCCTCTAACTCCAACCGTTATCTTCTAATATAGCAATCACAAACTTTCTTCAGTTGCTGATAAGTTATAAGACTAATTTAAGTTTTACTACCATTTACTCCTAACCTCTGAAATACTGACAAGCACATAAAGACAGGTAATAGGAATAAAAAACAGAAGTTCTATTTTTTTTAATTTATAATTTGGATAATCAGTCTTTGAATAAACAATGAATTCACTTCATATGTCTACTATGAAAAGAGTGTTAATATTGAATATTGTTTTTTTCCTCCAAGTAAACAATTTTTCAAAAATATCTGTATCAAGTAATAATGGTCCTTCCACAAAATCAAAAATAAAAGTAACTTTTGAAATTTATGTTCAACTGCTTTCCTATATTTTTAGACAAATCACATCAGTAAAGATTCCTATTCTACCATGAATGAATACTAGAATTTATACAACATTAGTAAAAAGCTATATCCAAAGATTGAGAAGTAACTCCATACTCTGTTAAATTAAAAGGTGTAGATGTGTGTGAATGGCCACATGCACATGGCAGTAAATACAGTAGTAAAACTGAAAGTAATTCCTTTAGCACTGTGGACGAAAAAGGGGCCAAACACTAAAGCTGACAAACTCAGGGAAGCCTGCACGGAGCCTACAAGCTCAGAGACCGAAAATAACTATATAGGATGGTCTGAACATAAAAAATTCCTAACTAAAAGTGAGTCATGGCAGATAGTCAAGTCCTAGGACTGTAACTACCTTGACAAAGGTTGATTTTTACCTTAAATGAGCCTGTCTATTGTCTTTTTGCATCTAAGATAACACATCTTTAGAATGTCAGAGTAATCTCTTTTCTGGACCCCTCAGGGAACAACCAGAGCTTGAGACCACAGACCTACTCATTGTCGTCTTGTTGCTCACATAATATCTCTATGTGCTGTAAATGTTAACTATCCTATACCTACCAAGGTAAAAGAAGTATGTGTCTCTCTATTTTACTCCTTATCCAATCTAAGAGATTTTCTTGCTTTGCTTCCTCCTGCCTCCTTAATCTACCACCAGTGAGTTTCACGTAATGTTCAGACACTGTTATAAGGCACTAGAGATATATCATATGGAATAAGACAGATGATTTTTTAAAAATCCAAATGAGTAAATAACATAGTACAGTAAAAGATGATAAATACTAAGGAGAAAAATAAAGCTAAGAGGACTGGATGTATTCAGATGAGTCAGGATTGCAATTTGAAACAAGATAGATAGGGAAGGTCTTTTACTGCAGTAGTGTTGTTATTTAATAGAAGACTTAAAGATGAGGAAGTAAATCATCCAGGTATCAGAGGAAAGGGTTCCAGGTGGAAAGCACAGCAAATGTAAATAAATGCCCTGCAGCAGAAACATGCCCGATAAGGTCTACAACCTTTCTGGACCAAAGTGAATGGGGACAAAGTAATCGGAGATAAGGTGAGAAAGGTAATGTCAGAGTCAGATAGTTTATGGCAATGTGGATCATAATAAGATTTAGGTCATGGCAGAGGCAAAATGATCTGGAGTCAGTATCTGTGGTAGCAGCCTCTTGATTCTGTGGCTTTAAGATCAAAGCAGAGGGAGCAGCTCCTTAAGTCTTTCTAGTTCTGCAGTGTGGTTTTGAGAGCCCTGTAAGCTAGGCCTATTCCTTTAGCCCTCCCAACAATTCCCTATGCTATAAAACCTCTTTAAAATCCCTGTGTTAAAACTAGCTACAATAGATTCTTTTGTCTGTGACTAAGCACCCTGGCCAATACAACCCTAATAATGGAGGAGTCTCTATGAACTACAGCTTTGTAGTCAGCCAGGAAAACGCAGTCCCAGGCAGAATAGGGAGTATGTATCTACGCCTAGTGTAAGTAACAAAAAACAAAGGTCATGGGAGTTGGGTGGTGTATTATTTTTCTATGGATACCACAACAAATTACCATAAATCTAGTGGCTTAGCAATACAAATTTATTCTCTTTACAGTTCTGAAGATGAGAAGTCCAAAATAGGTCTCCTTGGGCAAAACTCAAGCTGTCAGCAGGGCTGCATTTCTTCCTGGAGTCTCTAGGGGAGAATTAATGTTCTTGCCTTTTCCAGCTTCTTGAAGTTGCCCTCATTCCTTGGCTCATGCCCCTCTTCCATCTTCAAAGCCAGCAATGGTCAATTTCTCACATGGCATCATTCTAACACTGTCACGCCTGTCTCCCTCTTCTACATTTAAAGATCCTTGTATTCACAATGGGCCTACCTGGATAATCCAAGATAACTGCCCTATTTTAAAGTCAGCTGATAATCTTAATTTCATTTGCTACCTTAATTCTCTTTGCCATGTAAAGAAATATATTCAGAAATTCCAGAGGTTAGGACATAGATATCCTTGGGTGGCCATTATTACATCTACCACAGGCAAGAAAATCTGAAGACAGGCTGGGTGTTTGAATATTTAGGATGCAACAATCCTTAGCAAAAAAGCACCAACCTAGTGGAACTAATTCAGCCCTGAAGTTGACAAAGTATGCAGCTAAGGTAACTGTAACAAAGATGGGCCAGGAAAGGCTTGTTTTGTGAATTTACATGTATACACATTTACATTAAAAGTTCTTTTAAAAATCCACTAAACGATATAAAACTTAAATCACATATTAAGTAAATCATTTTCAATAAATTTAGAAGTAAAACAGTATTTGGCAAATACATCAGAGAAAATAAGCCTTGATTGTATAAATTGGGCTGTTCTGAAAAATCTAGGAGGAGGCTTTAATTTTTAAAGAAATAAAGCCAAGTTCATTAATGCATTACAAACAGATAATGAATACCTTAATATGCCAGGCAAAGCCCATAAATTTAAGATAGCTTTATAAAAGGAGACTAATTTGTGTTACTTTTTAAATAAATAAATAAATACTTTAAAAAAAAAAAACAGGTGTTAATTCCTACCTTCTTGGTGAACAGAAATTGTAGGTTTCCTTTGTATGGTTGGTGTAGTTCAAAACTGCTTGGTGTGTGTGGGGGGCGGTGCGGGGAATGGGTGAAGGTAGTGTAATACCACAAATTTCCATTTATAAAATGAGTAAGTCCTGGGAACTTAATGTACAGCATGTTGACTATAGTGAACAATATCGTACTATTTGAAAGTTGCTAAGAGACTAAATCTTAAAGTTATCACAAGAAAAAAAATTGTCACACTATGTGTGGTGATGAATGTTAAAAAAAAATTTCTAATAGTATGAATTAAGGTAGAAGGGAAACAAGAAGTAAAATATTGTAAAAGGTTTAGAAGCTTTCGCCCTTGAAATTATGTTCTTCTTACATATAAAATCACCCTAAGCTAATAAGACTGAGAGTGGCAGATATTTTGTCAAGCAAACATTACAGGATTTTTGTTTGAGGAAATTTAACCTCAAACATTCAAAAAAACAATTGTTAATATGTACCAAGATTGTAACTAGAATTATTCTGTGAGAAATACATATAATTTTAGAAACTATTTGACTAAAATGCCAGAAGCAACACTGTAGAATAGGTTTAAATTAACAAATTCCCATACTTTCATCTGAAAAGCATTGTAGCAAAAACAAAACTGGCTTAAAATTAACCAAGAACTGATGTTACACAGATTTATAAACAACTCTGAGGAATTAATTTGCATTAAACAAATACAAGAACCTGATTTATAGAACAGAATGCCAATTTACAATATTAATTAATGGACAAAGGCAAGATGGGAGTCTCTGTCCCTATCTTTCAATAACCATCTCAATAGTCATCTCCATATAAAATATATGTAATTTATACATATAATATAAAACCTATATAAAACTATAATATTTAACTGCTAATTAGTAGATACTAGTAATTAAAGAGTAACATAATGAATGGATATCAACATTTAGGGAACTGAGAGAGTTTTCTATATCTTTTAATTTTCTGAAAATGCTAATAGGATGCTTAATAAATAATTTATCGTATCCAATTAAGAGTATTATCTGTAAGAAGCAGCATAACATTTCTTTTACACATTTAACTCAAATGAAGCTATAACAATCCGTAAGAAAATAGGATTAAGATGAGTATATCTTAAATCTCTCATTTTCCTTTCTTTTCAAGCCCTAATTAATCAATTTACCTCCAATTCTTCTAACTTTAATGGGATGACAATGAGGGACAATGACTTTTGAGAAAAGCTTTCTCCTATATTTGAGGTGACAAAATGATTTCAAAGCTAGATATCATGTAAACTAGACAGGTTAGGTCAATATGTAGCTAGTAATTTTGAATTAGACATCAGAATTCTATGAATATATCCATTGCTAGACCTCATTGGAATTTTATCTTAAGATTCTTAGTAACTCTGTTTTAAAACCTCAAACATATAATATTAACTTATGACTTTGGAAGAACTGAATAACATTGCTAGACCCCAATTTTCATCTATAATATCTCTTTTATAGGGTTAGAGACACTGCATGCTAAATGTCTCATGCAATGCTTGGTAAATATCAGGTACCTAATGAACAATTACTCTTCTTTAGAAGGGGCATTTTCTGTACTTAAGCGGAAAGAGCCACTGAAGGGTTCTCTAGTAGTGATGGCCTTCCTTCAACAGTCAGAATGCCAGAGTCCAGGATGAAAGGGAGTGAAGAGGTGAGGGTCAAGTTTACCAGCTGACCCTCTTTCTTTCTTTCTTCAAAGGCATTGGAAAGTTTCAATTGCTGCCATGGCTTCTATCTCTGCTCTTCTGCCACAGCAATACTGTTCCCTCTCCAGAACCCCTTCCTAAATAAAGCATTATTCTATTACGGGTTTCCCCCACTATCTGAAAGTAGAACCTTCCTATGAAATATTTCATAAGCCAAAATGGTGTAAAGCAAAGAAGTATTTACAATTAATTTATATGGAAAAAATTCTGAGCATTCTCAAACTCCCAAAATAACCTACTAAATACACTTAAGTACATCCAGCTTTATGCTAAGCGTAACGCCCTTATGAGCTCTCTTAGGTTTTTCTGATACCTCAGGGCACATCTTGCTAAAAGAAGCACAAAATAAATTGAGATAAAGCACAGGTGCTCACAGATACAGTTTAAAGCTATTGCATCTTTATGCTGAGATGCTGCGTGTAGTTCCTGGGGAAGGAGTCTGGCTGGGCCACTCTCATTGCTAGGGATGTGCTCTGCCTCTATAATGCTTCACTGCAAGACAAATACTATATGCTATTTCGCTTTGTGTCTTTTTCATATAAACAAAAATCCTCTCCAGATTCATTTCAATTTGCAAAAACAGGTGCTAAGCAAAATTGCATACTGTGAACTTTTGAAAGGTGAGGGATACCTGTATTTAGCAATATTCTATACTTGTGCTGAGAGGTATTCTTAAAATCAGTATGTGACATCAATTCATAATAACAAGGTAATTCAAAACCCAGTAATATTTTATGGTATTATATATTACTAAAGCACTTTATTTAGCCAGATAGAACTGATTATAATGTATTTTCCACAACTTCTTTTCCTGATAAAAATGACAAGTTTCCATTAATAAAAACTAACTCCTTTTAAAATGGTGCTTCTTATTTAAGATAATCTGATAGTGCTGGATGATAAGTGACTGAAGCTAAACGACTTTCTTAGAGATAAAATTAACATTCCTCTTTGATCACAATAAACTTGAATTTACTTGGCATAAATTCAAGGTAGACAAAATGTTCACTGATACCTAGCATTCTGGGTCAGGTTTGGCAACATAAGTAGAATTAAACAGCATCCCTAAATTCTTCCCCTTTATTGCCTGTGTAATTATTCACAATTTCTAAAGTAATAATACATGCCTACTGTAGAAATTTTAGGAAATTGAGGGGAAAAAATGAAGCAGTTCATCATCTAGAACTACTGTTATCTCTTTGTTGACATTATCTAACAGTCTCTTTTCATAAGCATTTTAAAAAATGAAGTTATAGCTGTTATATATACAAAATTTTATAATATGTATATTTAATATTACCATTTTCCCCGAATACTGTATACACGTCTTTGAAGCCACAATATTTTGTAGATAAATTCCACAAGAGTTATTACATCTTATTTTTGTGTTCATTAGTTTTTTGGTAGTCTCTCCCATTAGACTGCAGGTTACCTCAGGACAGGGGCCATGATTTTCTTATTCATCACTGCACATTCACTGCTTAGTACAGTGCCCAGCATGGAGTCAGTATGTGTTCAATATATTTTTCTGAACAAATGAATAAGCGAATGAACTTATTTAGCCATTCTCCTATTACTAGAGATAATTCTCCTTTAAAGCACAAATATATTCGGGTTTTCAGGCCATAGTTTATGTAGCAATTTGCCTTTTCTACTGAACAAGATTTTCTAAGGAAAACAATAAATCCAGTGAAGAGAAAAAAAATCTCAAGCAGAAGTAAAAACAAATAAGTATACACTTCAAGTCCATTAAGATGACTGTTATCAGATACACACACATAGAACAACAACAAAAAACAAGTGTTAGCAAAAGAAGCAAGGATATAGAGAAATTATAATCCTTGTGTGTTGCTGGTGGGAATGTAAAATGGTGCAGCCACTGTTGAAAATGGTTTGGTGATTCCTCAAAAGTTAAACATAGAATTACCATAAGATCCGGCCATTCCACTTCTGGGTACATATTCAAAAGAAGTAAAAGCAGGGATTCAAACAGATATTTATACACTCATGTTCATAGCAACATTATTCACAATAGCCAAAAGGTGGGAGCAACTCATGTCCCCTAATAGATGAATGAATAAACAAAATGTGGTATATACATACAATGGAATATTATTCACCTTTCAATGCAAAAGCAATGAAATTGACACATATTACAACAAGTATGAACGTTGATGACTATGTTAAGTGATATAAGCCAAGCAAAAAAAGACAAATATTGTATGATTCCACTTAAATGACACACGTGGAATAGTCAAATTCATAGAGACAAAAACCAAACAGTGGTTACCAAGGACCAGAGTGAGGGGCAGGGAAATGGGGAGTTTTTGTTTAATGGGTATGGAGTTTTGGTTTGGGATGATGAAAAAGTTCTGGCAATGGATAGTGGTGCTGGTTGTACACGATATGAATGTACTCAATGCCACTGAACCATATACTTGGTTAAAATGGTTAAAAAAAGTACATTTTTATGTAATGCATATTTTATCACAATAAAAAATAAAATATGAAATAAAATAAGGATAATGATCCCTAGTGGGAAAAAAAAAAAACCCCTAGGAATAAGTATTTTCCAAATAAAAGATTTCACCTGTTAGGTAAAGCACTGTTAAAAGGAATTAAGATACAGTTCAATATCTACTTTACCACTAACAATATATTATATTCTCAATTAAAAATAATTTCATCTATTATTATACATGTATAATTATTCAATTTGGAACATAATTATGACAAAATAGATATTCTCAGTGTTCACAAATTTTCTGCAAGATGCCAAATTATACAACCCAAGGTTTATTAAACATTCAACTACAATATCATTTGATACTTTAGATGTTAGTCTTTTTAAATACAGTGAGTCTGACTCTTGGCCATATATGGATAAGGATGCAAGGAAATGAACATTTCTCAAGGATTTCAAAATTGATATTCCAGACCTAAAAAACAGAATAAAAATAGCCTTTTAATATTAGGTATTTCCCACCTTTTAAAGTAAAACTTGTCTAATGAAGATACATTTTAATTTGCTCCACCTTTGACACTGCTCAATGTCATTTATTGCCTAGAACATGCATGGTATATAATAGTTAATAAATTCTTAAAATTCCCTAAAAACTTTAAAATGTTTAGATTTCTCTAAGATTTTTATTAGCTTTTATATGTGTTTTAATAACACACAAATCAATGCTCTGAACTTTTCTTCGGTTACATTTTAATTGCTGGTGTACACCTCTACATTTCTGCATACCTCAAAAACAGAAAATAACTGTTACCTTCAGTTAATATATTCATTCCCTCAAGCAATTAACCTTAAAAGCATTACTAAAGAGCCAACAGAACAGAGAGACAAGACTTGATAAAACCATGACGCTGTCTTGCTTTCTCTTGGGCTTGAGATGAAAGGCCTTTCCTGTTTGAAAGGCTATTTAAGTAGTGAATGAGTATCCTCATTTAAATACAAGACTTTTGATATTTTATTAGATGGTCTTTCACATGCTCAGATGACCAAGGAATCATAATTCTGTCTTGGTAAATGTCACCACAATAGCTTCATTATCTCAAGGCGCACTATAAATATGTAGTATGTCTTAAAGCTGTCAAGCCAGTATGATACAAAATACCTCAAATTAATCGAAGACATGTCTGTTGGCATTACAATACACTCAGATACTGTACATAGCTCAATGTATATATTAAGTGTCAAAATCACACAAATTGCGAGTAATGATACTTAACAAATAGTCGTATGCCAAACAAAGGCCTCCCAAATAAAAGAATGTTACTTTCAGAGGTACACACAATGGAGTGAGAAGATTCTCCCCAGTAATTCTGTCTGATAAAACAAGTAAAGACAAGACTGCGTTTTAGTTTGGGGTTAATATCCATCACACAGATGATTATTAGTCTGGCAAGAGTTGAATTACTATTATTCCTATAAGAAATGTTAATGTAAAAAAAAATAGTTAGTTTTCAAAAATCATTTATACTAACCAGATTATGATGTCATGGTTTTCAAGAGAACAAGCTGAAAAATGAGGGACCATGCAGCATAGAAGGCAATGCTCTTTTAAAAAAACACGATATACAATTTTATAAAGAAAAAATCAATTTACACATCATCTCATGCCCTTTAAATAATACTTTCAAATAAAAGCCTTTCATAATACATAATTTAGATATGTTATTCATTGAATTAGTTAAAAGCGATGTTAAATTAGGCTATTTTTCTTCTTTACAAACTGTTCTAGCTTTATCTTGCCTGTTTTTAATTGAGAAGAATCAATTCTAATTATACCCAACCAAAGCCAATAGTTTCAGAAAGCTTCAGTCTCTCTTAACTTATATCCCATTACAAAGCATTCAGCATTGTCCTAATGAAAGCTTTGCAACAGCACAGTACATCCTTCCCACTCATGGGAATATGCAGCCGGATAGATCACTTCAATGGCAAAGATAAAAGATGAGATAGCAAGTTACTTTGCCATGGCAACAAATTTTAAAATTCTAAACAGATCACTTTCTCTTATTTAAATATAAATGCAGTCTAAAGCAGCTGCTACAATGACTGACAATTCCTCAATCAAAATCTATCACCATGAAGGTTTCCAGCTTAGAATGTGTAACAATATCTGATACTCAACAGAAACAGAAGCTTAAAATCATTCCAAACTGTTTCATCTATAGATATCTAAATTGCAGCATCTGAGTCTAATCTTTATCATGTGTTTAGTAATAAAAGTATACTTTGGTTTTATTCTAGAGAATTAGGATTAAAAAAAAAAAATCAAAGATACATTTGCCATGACATTTTAAATGTAGGTTTGTAAAGCTAGATCTCATGAGAGCTATTTAAATCTTCCAAAGGATTTGATCAAAATGTATAGCCTTTAGAAACAGCTAGTAAAAGACTGTATTTTTAGTTATTAGCCCTTGTACCCTGCCTTAGGTCCCCAGAGTAATATAACTGAGAACAAGATTTATAAGATTTCTCTATCAATGATTTTAAATATAGATAGACAAATAGATGATAGATGATAGACAGATTTACTGATTGCCACAAGTTACATTTAAATGAGTAACATGATATTTGACAGAAGGTATAAAATATATAGTACCTTAGAATGAACCTAAATCTGAGGCAAAAATCTAATCCTGATTTCTTACTTCAGATTTAAATAGAACACATATTTGTAATTTATCTACTACAGCTCAAGGTCATTTTGACAGCATCAACAAAATTTTATTAAACACCAACTACAACATGAGCTCTACCCTTGCCTTTCAGCAGTCTATCATCTAGTAGCTTACCTACAAACTTAGAATTTCTATTTAAATATATTACAGCCTAAAAAACTATATGTCACTGTTTGTGTTTATCCTTTCAGCCTTTGATCTATCTAGGGAGAGTACTACCAACTAAGTTTACTTCAATCAGAAAAAAAAAACAAAAACACAAAAACAAAATTAAGCTGCCTTTTATACGCTGCCAATTAGCATTTTGAGCACTACAAAACCTACAATACTTCTACCTTTACCTAGCATCAAAATAAGAAAAGTCAAAATTATAAAACACTGATCCCCTTTCCATAGACTACAACTTTTAAATTACATGGAAAGTAATAAGATTTTAAAATACACATATAAAAATTATTTCTCAACTGTACAGGTTCATAACAAGTCACTCCAAGATGTGAGTCTCTTTATTTTGAGCTTAAAGCAACTGAGACTCTGCAGGCTCATGAGAAACTTTACAATGCCCTCGAAGAATTCAAATTAGGGCCCTTGCCCATAATAAGAGTTACCACCAGAAATAACTTTTTTTGACATATCTATATGGCATGGCAAACTACTAATTACTGAACATCTGCTCTTCATATCTTCCTGCAATGACCTTTCTTGCCTTTGAAGCCCCAAGGCACCTTACATCATCCTTAGCTCAGAATGTCATATACCTAATTTTCCCTTTCTGTCTTTGAATCTCTCACATATATGAAGTTTCTATGTGTGCATACGTAGTTATATCTGGTTGTTTTATCTTGTTAATGTCTTAAGTAGATTTAATTATTAGACCAGACAAAAGAACCTAGAAGAGTAAGAGGAAAGTTTCTTCCTCCCTCACAGTACCAAAGTCCTTTAAGTATTCTTGGAAATGATAAATATAAAAATTAAATACACACACACATGTGGGTATGCAAACAGAAATCAATCTTAAAAATTAAATATTACCAAATGAAAACTTCCAAGAGCTCATCAGAATCCAGCCAGTTCCAGAGTTGCAAAGGGAACAATAAAATTCTGTACTCAAAGAGTCCTAAGAAGTTGATTTCTGGTAATTTGATCCTCCAGATAATCACCCCCTACACACACTATAATCAATTTAAAAGGTTCCAAGACCAAAGACTTTGGATTCTAAGGAAGCCCAAGAAGATTCACTGAAGAAAAAAAGAGTAAATTAAAAGTCTTACACCTAAGACATGCTAAAATGTGAAGACTACAGATCTGAACTCATTGTTTTGCAAATACTAAGGTGTCACAAGGCTCCTCTGAACTAAGGGAGAGCTACATAATTTCCAAAACCCAAAGACTTTTAAGGATTTCAAGTAATCATATTTTGCATCATTACATAGAAAACCTGGTTCAAGATAAGAAATTTGGTTTTTAAGTTAATCTCATTGAGGTATAATTCATATACAATAAAATATGCTAACTTTAAATGTGCAATATGATGAGTTTTGGAAAATAATTAAGATATAGGATATTTCATTCATCTCAAAAAGCTCCTTCAGCCCTCTTTGAAGTCAATTTTTTCAATCCTTGGCCCCATATAACCAATGATGCAATATCATTGAAGATTAGTTTGCCTTTTCTAGAATTTCATATTTATTCCTTATAATAATTCTGTGAGATAATGTGAGGATCAGTGATGTTAAGCAACTTGCAGAATTTCACGCAACTCCACGATGTGAATTGAAGATGTGAAATACGGTCTATCCAATGTCAAAGCCTACTGTTAGGTGATACTATAAGATTTGGGTCTTAAATATTTTTATATTCCTGACATTTTACATACCTGGCCTCTGAACAATGAATTCAATTTATGGAAACTGACCAAGCTGGATGGGACTAAAAACAAAGAAAGATCCATTTTGAATGATAAATCAGTAAGTCTTTGGTCATTAGTGAAAAGGAACAAGGAAAGATTAAAAAAAAAAAAAAAGTCCTAGGATGTTATTTGCACAGTCTCAAAATATCTCCCAAAGGGAAAGACAATAGCTTTACAGTGCAGAAATCCAGCAGAAACTACCTTAACCAAATGTTCAAGATCAACATCAGTAAATAAGACCTATTGACTCTTCATGAACGCCATGATTAAAGACACACATCATTTCTGCAGTATTGTCAAATATGCATAACTTCAGTCTAATCGTGAGAAACACTGGACAAATCCAAATTGAAAAATAAAGAAAGTCTGAAGAACTATTAAAGATTGCAGGGGAATAAATACGAAATAACAACTAATCCAATGTGGGATCCTGGATTTGGATATTGATTAGAGATTAGAAGAGGGCATTAGTGCAAAAAACAGGTGAAATTCAAATAAGACCTGTAGTTTAGCTAGTAGTATTGTACCAATGTTAATTTCTTTGTTTTGATAACTGTCCAATGGTTATGCAAGATGTCAACAATAGATGAAGCTGCTGAGAGAGATGAAAATTCTACACTATTTTTTTTGACTCTTGTAAGTCTCAAATTAGTTCAAAATAAAAAAAGGTTAAAAAAATGAGACCTTGAATATTTTTCTGCATTCAAACATACTCTGTAATATTGCAGTAATATCCAAACTTATGATGAAACTACATATGGTCAATTTTTATTAAATTCAAATCATGTCAACATTTATTAAACATCATCTCTATATGTTAGTATAGAATGTGATGACATGGTGACTGCCTTCAAGCTATTTATGATTAATAGGTTAGTTATGACAAATACAAAAAGTTGAAGGTCAAAATCTTAAAAGAGCTAGTTCAAAACACAAAACCAGTTATTCCGAAAAGTAAGTTTTCATATTTTCTAGGACCAGAATACTTTTGCTTTTTTAGTCTTTTAAAAATGAAGAATTCTGCTGCAGACAGACTATTAAATATAAGTACTAGATCCTCTCCTTGCACAAAATTCCTACAAGTTCTTAATAAAAACATGAGATACCATGGAATAAAATCTTAAAGTCCTAACCAAACACAATGTAAATATAGATACACATTGTAGGAATATTGTTTTGTCTATAGAGAACAAAATGGCCCAGGCTTACATAGGAAATTATCACTTCCTTACTCTAAGACTGGGATTGTACAGAAGCTACCATTTGTATTCAATTTGCATATCTTCATGGCCATGCTATCTGCCAAGTCTAGGGGTAGACATATGACCTAAGCTCAGTCCATCATAAAATCCCATTCCAGGTCCAATTTATGTATTAATTGTATTAGGTAAGCTCTTTTGGTTTAAAATAAATTGAAGAAATTAAAAATAATAGTGGGAGGCCGTCAGTTTTATTGAAAAGATTGGAAGAGTGGGGTAGTTCACAGAATTTTATTTGTCTTTTCTACCAATGTATCTCTAGTAATGAAAACAATGTCTATCATATAATAAATACACCCTCAATAAAAATCTGCTAACTGAATAAAATTATTTAAAGTAATTTCTGGGTAAGAAATTCCTGGGTAAGCAACTGGCCCAGTTTATTTCAAGAATCTACCCCTCCATCAATCAACTGATCTAGGATCAGTAGAAGCTATCAGGAGACTTTTCCATAAAAGAGACATTTGTAAATGATGCTAATTGGCACCTATTAGGTATACGAACATTAAAATATTTGACTTGTAAATTATTCTATCACATCAAAGAAAGGTGTATTTATGCACATGTTAAGGCCTCTAGATTTGTATATTTATTTGCAGCATTCCTTAATTTACTTGTATAATTTTCTTATGCTTTTTCCCCTCACATAAGTAATAGGCAAAAGCTATATGTGAACCAAAATAACTTTAAACGTGGACAATCACCCATCACTAGCGAACTGAATAAAAAGCTAAAATTAGGCTTAAAATATTTTAATTTTTATTTCATTAAGCAGATTTATTCATTCAGTTTTTGATTCATAACTGACCTATATTTCTTTCAGGTTCTTCTCAGTACTGTTAGATTGCTTATATAGAAAATTATCTTAATCATGTTTATTTGCATTACTACATTATTAATTCTAAAATGTGCATTTGTAGAGTAGAATGAATAAATAACCTAAACAAGATTTAATCATTTTTATGAAACATTAAAGTTGTCTCTTTAAATACTTTTGATTAAAAGATTATATATAATTGTCTTCTCAGTAAACTAGTTTAAAATAATTGTTACAGCTAAAATTCAAAAGCCAACTAAACAAAAAACAATTCATCAAATTATGTTTATAAATTTATAAAATTAGCTCTTCTACTTCATAGGATCATAATTCTAAATTTTGGTAATACCTATACAAGTATCTATTTGTTTATAATAAATGTTTTAAAATACAACATAATTATAAAAGTCTAGCCTTTAGAAAAGAAAATCATTAAATCATTCCAACCTTTAAATTGAGAAGAATTATGTGAAATTAGCTGAGACAGAATCACTTGCAGCTGCAAGCTCCCCTCAACCCATACATCTCTATGCACATGCACAATTGTTTGTAAAGCTACTTCAGCAAGTTAGAATTAAAGAAATGGTCTCCATTAAACAAATTAAACATTTATGTCAGAAAAAAAAGGCACAGAGGAAAATTTATCTTAAAAAGAAATCCTAATTGAGGTTTCAGAAGAAACTAAGTAGATAGATACTTGTAACTGGTTATAGAATTAAGAAATAAAATTTTAAACCTGAAAGACAATTTTAATCCTGAACAATTAATGTAACTTTGTTTAGAAACAGGTTTTTAAGAGAGAACTTTTGTAAGGTAGAGCAAAGTAAAATTGTCAGATAAGAGAAGTACCCCTCTATACTTAGGATTTTAGAGCACAAAATGTGAAATCAAACTGTCTTCAGGTCCTGGCTGACCTGGTATCTAGAGTAAATTATTTAGCTTCGCTAGGTCTCAGTCTCCTCATCTATAAACACTTCATAGGTTTGTTGAAAATATTAATGTAATAATACACACAAAAGGCTTGGAACTGTGTTTGGCACATGGTCCTCAATACAGGTTAGTGATATTTTTTTAATTGGTAGATAAAGTAAGGGGAAACTTTTACATTACATAAAGACACTGCTATGGCATTTTTCTAAGGACCAAATAGTTTTCCCCATATAAAGCTCAAACCTGGATTAAAAATAACCATACCAAACTAATAAAATAATCCTCATAGGAGTTGGTTCAAAGAGGCTCCTTTTAACACTCCTAACCCAATTTTTCAAATAAAATTAATGAACTACTTCTAGGAATTAGAGAGATATATAAAAATTTATGTAAATGGTTGTTTATCATAGCATTACTTACAATATTGAAAAACTAGAAATAATACAAATGTCTAATAATAGAAGACTATGTAAATTAGTTATCAATGACTATCACTACCACAACCACCAAAATCATCATGGTTAACAATTTTCAAATGATTATTAAATTCCTGGCACTGTTCTTAAGTGCTTTATATATATTAATTAATTTAATTCATTACTCTATAAAGGAGATAATTTTATTTTCCCCATTTAAGAGAATGAGTGACAAATATCTTACCTTAAATAAATGGCTAGAGAGGGAAGGAACCAAGATTTGAACCAATGTAGTTCCAGGACCAATGCTCTTCATCAATATGCTATGCAGCTAACATTGCAAAAAATTAGGTTTCTATTTTGATTGGACTGGGCTATATCTTATATCTTCAGTACTCTCAGAGAGCTTGTGTTTTGTTTTTAATCTTGGCTTGCAACATCAATCCAAATGTTCAGTCAAAATAAAGGAAGATAATATACAGATGATTTTCATAGAACTTTGATGTGGCCAACAAAGATGATAATAATCTTTAAATCACTGGTTATTAATCTTGGATAAATATAAATAATCATCTGGAAAGCTTTTAAAGCATATCAATGCCCAGGTCCCAACCCCAAAGTTCTAGTTTAATAGCCATCCTTATCCTGGTCCAATTAAATCAGTATATCTGAGAATGAGGTCTAGGCATAGTTTTTTTAATTCTTCAGGTAATTCTAGGTGGAAACAAAGTCGAGAACCATGGCTTTAAATAGTGCTGATTGTGGGAGAGAGAGAAAATTTACACAAATTTTCAGCAGTTCCTGTCAGCAACTAGTAAACAGATTAAGTAAGGGAAACACTAGCAAGACAAAACAAAACAAAGCAAAACACGACTCCAGGACAAGTATCAGAACCAATCAAAGTCATGAGATTAAAAGTAGTAAGAGAATAAGGTCCATGGCACAGTTACTTCCAAGATCAATTATCAGAGCTCTACCCTTTGGATAGGAGCAAGCTGAGGTGCCAGAGTTCCTTTTTAGGATACTGGTCGATTGTTGGTATAAATATTAAAATGTAATGCCCCTAAACCTAACCTCAGAAAAACTTAAATCATGTGAAAGAGGACTTTAGAAAAGGGGTCAGTGCTTTGGGCTGAGACTCCAAAGGACTGTACCTAAGAGTAATCAAGTGAATCAGAAATAAAATAGCCCTTGTATAGACTATAGCAGTCTGGCTTTAAGTCACCTATGTGGCCTAGAAAATCTCAAGTCTCAAGACTGAATGTGATTGTGATTGCTAGTACCTCCACGTGCTGAACCTGGGGAAGCACAGGAAAAGCCTCCATGGAAGAAAGTAATAATGTCCAAGGCTTCAAGTTACCTCTATAAATAATTTTTTAAATATAAAGCCCAACATACAATCAAAGGAGACAAGACTACCTAACACGAACCGACAACAGGGGGTGAAAAAAAGCACTAAAACCTGCCTACCAGGACTCCAGATACTGGAATTGTCTGTCATTGATTGTAAACCAACTATCTTATGTTCAAGGAGTTCTTTTTTTTAAGACTAGAAAAACTTGGCAGAAAACTAGAAAATTCTAAAAAGCAACTAAGCAGATGTGAAAAAGGACCAATCAAAAATTCTATAATGATAAAACAGAATAACTAGAGTTAAGAATTCAATGGATGAACGGAACAGCAAGTTTGCTACATCTGAAGAGAGACACTGAACAAAAAGAACTATACAGAAAGAAGAAGAGAGACAATAATGGAAATTACGAATGAAATAGAGAAAATAATGAGATATTCTAATGTAATTTTAAGAGTTCAGAGGAATAAAAAGATAACATGAGGCAGAGCTAATATTTGAAGAGATAATGGCTATGTATTTTCCAAAAGTATTAAGATGCCAGTCTACAAATTCCAGTAGCCCAATAAATAGAAAGCACGATAAAGACCTACATTTAAGAAAAAAATACAGACATACCTCGTTGTATTGCGCCTCACTTTATTGTGCCTCACACGTGTTGCACTTTTTATAAATTGAAGACAAGACCCTCCACCCTCAAAAAGATTACAACTTGCTTTTTTGTGGTGGTCTGGAACTGACCATGTAATATCTCCAAGGTATACCTGTAAAGGATTTTGTCAGACAAAAGAAAAAATATCCTAGAAGTGGTATAAGTGGAAATTAACACTAAATAAAAATGGACAGTACCGGGGCACCTATGGAATGAAAAGAAATCAAACTAAGGTATGTGAATGCAGAAAAGAAAAAGAAGGAAGAGAAATGAAGAAAGAGGAGGTAGAGAAATATGTATCATTTCCAGAAGTGAAAAAAATCTTAAGTCTCATAATCTTAGTTCAAGACGACTACATAGAAAAGATCAAAGAATTAAAAATCCCAAATTAAACCAAATCCCAAAAAGCACACAAGACATGGTATGAGAATACATGGCCTATCTCTCTTCACCCCCAACCACAGAATTTTTAATAAAAACCTAAAAACAAGCAAATTAATCTTTAAAGAAAACATATTTTAAAATCTCATCTATAAATTTGTGGTTTAAATCTTAAAACACATTTTACCAAAGAAATAAAGTATAAATGGTAGATCAGATTCCTAGGCCATTCTATAAAAACACATCTTACCTGAGAATTGAAATGACAATGACATCGTACTAATTTTTTTTCCTAAGGGAAAATGTTTTAGAGTTTCAATGTCAGGAAATTTTTTTTCAGTTGCTCAGATACCAAGAGTCTCTTTTGTCCTTTTCCTTTTCTCACATTAGAAACTTCCTATCGAGTGGATTAGGGAACCGGGGTAGGATATGTAGGTACTGGTAGTAATTAGAAAGTGTTTGCCTTGCTTTTGGAATGAAACATTGGAGGAGAGAAGTCAATAATCGTGAAAGGGAGTGGAATGATGAGGTCATGGGGTAAATAAGGAGGAAAAGGAGAAAAAATAAGTAGTTTTTCCAAAAAGAACTGAGAAATAGATGTTCCTACCTAAAGGATACAAATACGTCAAGAAATCATATATTTGGAACAACATTACTTATATTGAATTGGTACAAAGAAGAATTTGATGAAAATATGCTACTCCTTCAGCAAAAAACTCAGTATTCTATACTACTCAGTTGAATGGTACTGATTTCATATTCATGTCTCTGTGAAAACAAGAGAGAATTAGTTTACAACATTTATTTTTAAAAGGGTTGAAATTAAACTTCCAAATATGATTTAACATCTTAAATTTTAAAAACTAGCAACATAAAATTGTTTTGTTTTTTTAAGTGAACTAAAGATATTTAAACAGTCCACAAAACTAGAGGAGATTAGAGGAACCACTTATGTTTTAAAGACTTGGAGAAATAGGTAATCCAAAGACAACCTAAATGAAAACCATACAAACATCCAGGACTTCAAGAACTACCAAATACTTATATATGCTTTGGATATTATGCAAAGCCTATATCTGAATAAATAAATCCCAGAGCAAAAGAAATAAAATGAAATAGTCATATATTAGTGGACTGATTAATATGTCACTTAAAAAACTAAAGATCCTAAAACTCAGTCAAGGATTAAATAAAGAACTATAATTATACTGATAAACCTAGCAAATGTCTCAAGTGTTAGCTGCTTTAGTATTACATTTCCAAGGTCCCTAATAGTTTTTTAAAAATCAAGAGAATCGATTAGATAAATTCTCAGTTAACATGCTCTAACAAAAAAGGCAATAAAATTTACTATCATATTCCTTTCAAAAGAAAAGTAGAGGTCCTGTTCAAATAACTCCCTATATACTATAGAGTTCTAATCCAAAACCCTAAAGGATGAAATAAATTCTATTATTTAAAAAAAAAAAAACCCAAATTTAAGTTTAGTAAGAGAGATTTGTACCATAGGTTAAAGTGTAAAAACAAAAGCAGCACCAATATTATTAGTAACAAAATAATTAATGAACAAAAAGTATTGTTAAAAAGATAACAATTATAAGTGGTATTTAACAACAAATTTTTTTCAAGAAGTACATGATAAAGATATATTTCCCATCATGTTTCTAATCTAATTAAGAAATAATATTAGTATGAGTGCTTCCCCAATACTCATTAGTATGAGTATCTCCCAACAGCCAAATTTAGGCAGAAGCCTATGGGCTCAGCCACTGAGCTAGAAAGAAGGTGAAAAATGAGAAATGAATCTAAAAGCAAATAAGCAAATGGTAACACAGAGCATACCCAAAAATCTCTTCTGGAATTAGTAGATATTATAAAGACTTTATATTTTATCACTTATTCATATCATATCCTTATCTAAACTACACCTTGCCTGAAGAGGGTAGAAATAGTTCTACTTTCCTTATTTTAATGTTATTTATTAAAACTCCATTATGAGATCTAAGAACATAAGGACTATATCTAAGTAGTTCAAGCCCTACAGGGTTCGAAGGGTCATCTATCCCAGTGGTTAGATTCTAATCACTGGCTAGAGATTTTAATCACCTAATAATTTTTTTTTAAATGCCCCAAACGCCCCCAAATCCCATCTCCAGTCCAGTTATATTAGAATCTCCAAATGGAGCCCAGTCATTGGTAGTTTTTTAAAACTTCCCAAAGTGATTCTAATGTGCAGCAAGGCTTGAGAACCACTGGTCTAAGACATTGCTAAATTCTAAGGATTAAAAACTAAGATGCTCAATGACACCCTAATGTCACAGCCAGAAGAGGGCAGCAAGGAGCTATTCTGGAAAGCCACAAATGGAAAAATAATGTGCTAAGAAGCTGTACTCAGGGAAAGATCCACCCCATGGAGATTTGAGTGTTCTGGGAGAAATGCCATACTTCAAGTGGGAACTAATGAATGGTAAGAAAGCAAGCTGAGATAAGCCAGCAAACAGACTGAGATGAAGGAAAAAAAGAGAGCCACAAAATGTCAAAGAAGTGCCTGGCACAAAAAAAGACCACTCAATAGGTGAAAAAGCCTAAGATTAGAGTGACTAGCAAGCAGAAGGTAATTCTCCAAAATAAGGCAAAAGTAAGAAAAGTTTCTTAAAAACTCCATCGTCCACAATAACGATCCCGGCTGAACTAGAAAAATCATGTGAAACTTGGAAGGCGGTTTAGGAATTCACAAAAATAGAATAACTTTAACATAAAACAGCCTTAAAAATTTTTGAACGGCATAATACAAAGAGCCAATATGAGGTGTCACAGTGATTCTCAATGAAGAATATATTCTCAACTTAAAATTAAAACTACAGAACTTATTACCTTTATCAATGGGTATATGACTTCCTAAGTCTCTTCTACAGGATGCTTGAAAACAAAAAACTAGATGTCTACCGTTTTCCATACCATCATCTTTTTCTAGGAGTTGGTAGAAGAGAATCACAACCTTAGAAGAGATCAATCACCAGAGATTTTCACTTGTAATTCACTTGTAATCACAAGTGTCTAGCTGACCACAGAATCCAGGTGAGCTTAATATCTTAACCAATCAACTGTGTGAAATTTCTTATTTTATAACAGTATTGACTCAATCTGTATTACCTTAAATTACTCCACGGGCAGCCTCAACTCTATGTTGAGGCTCTTTAAAATGTGCACTGCGAGTCTACGGTCATGGCATCATGAACGTGCCCAATCTTGTCTGATCTTGGAAGCTAAGCAGGGTCAGGCCTGGTTAGTACTCGGATGGGAGACCACCTAGGAATACCAAGTGCTGTAGGTGTTAATAAAATAAAAATAAAATAAATAAATTAAATGTGCACTGCTAAGTTTACTGCTTTTGTAATACCACAATAAAATTCCACGTACTGAATTACGTTTAAATTTCTTGGGAGTAAGGACTGTGCTTAATTCATCTTTGTATCTCTCAATATTTAGCACAATAGATAATATATATGGTCCCAATGAGATCTTTTTCCTTCTTTTCATTATGACATATATCTTACATATATTACAGTGCATAAAACTAAGTGTACAGAATATTTATAACAGAATTATTCATAATTCCCGGAAGGCAGAAACCCTGATATTCCTCAATGGATAAATGGATGAACAAATTGTGGTATAAACATAGAACAGAACGTTATTCAGGTATAAAAAGGAACAAAGTGCTGATATATGCGACAATTTGGATAAATGTCAAAAACATTATGCTAAAAAGTCAGACAGAAAAGGTCACATACTGTATGATTCCTTTTATATGATATATTCTGAATGAGTAAATCCAGAGACAAAATCAGGTTCAAGGTTACAAGGAGACTGAGGGAAAGGGAGGAATGAAAAGTGATCACCTAAAGGAGATAGGGTGTTTTTATGGGGTGATGAAAAAACTTTGAAACTAGAGAGAACTGTTGATTGCACATTATTAATACATAAACACCACTGAATTGTACGATTGTGTGCTACGTAAATTTTACTTCAATAAAATATATTTCAAGAAAACCTATATATACAATTTAAAGTTATAAAATGAACATCTATACAACCAACCACCAAAATGGGAAATGGAACTCTTCCAGTAACCCAGAAACCTGTCAAGTGTTTCCTCCCTTCTCGATAGAGATAAAATTATCCTGATTTTTAATAATTATTTCCTAGCTTTATGTTTTACCATCTAAGCACCCATCCTTAAACAACATAGTATAATTTCATCATACTGCATAAAATCTTTAGCCTTGCTTTCTTACATTCAACAATATATTTGTAAGATTCATTTACATTGTTGGATGTACTCATAGTTTGTTCTATTGCTTGCATAGTGAAGATTTTTTTTAATTAAGATGTTATGCAGTTAAGGTTTCTACATGTCTTCTCGTGGTTTTGATAGCTTATTTCTTTTTACTGGAGAATACTCCTTCATTGTATAGAGGTATCACAATTTATCCTTTCACCTATGAAGAACATCTCGGTTGCTTCCAGGTTTTGGTAATCATGAATAAAGTTATTATAAACATCCACGTGCAGGTTTTGTGTGACTGTAAGTTTTCAACTCTTTGGGGTAAATACCAAAGAGTGCAATTGCTGGATCATATGGTAAAAGTATATTTAATTTTGTAAAAAACTGTTGGTGCCCATCGAAATGGCTATACCATGTAGCATTCTCACTAGTAATGAATGACAGTTCCTATTGTTCCATTTACTCACCCCAGCATTTGTTGTCAGTGTTTTGCATTTTCTCCATTCTAATAGGTATATAATGGTATCTACCTCATTATTGTTTTAATTTGCAATTTCCTGATGACATATGATGTTAAGCATCTTCTCATATGCTTATTTGTCATCTGTATATCTTCTTTGGTGAGGTGTCTGTTCAGATACTTTGCTCGTTTTTTAATTAGGTTGTTTTCTTATTGTTGAGTTTTGGGTACCAGTTCCTTATCATATGTTTTGTCAAAGATTTTCTTCCAGCCTTTTTTTTTCCCCAATCTTTTAATAGTGTCTTTACAGAGCATTAGTTTTTCATTTTAACAAGGTCCAATATCAATTTTTTTGTTTCATAGATTGTGCTTTTGGCATTGTGTCTAAAAAAGTCATCAGTAAACTGATGATAATCCAGGTTTTCTATGTCATCTTTTAGGAGTTTTACAGTTTTAAGATTCAGGTCTATGGTCCACTTTGAGGTATTTTTTTGTAAGATGTAAGATCTGTGTCTAGATTCTCTTTTTGCGTGAAGATGTCCTGTTGTTCTGGCATCATATATTGAAAAGACTACCCTTTTCCCCTAACTACCTTAGCTCCTTGGTCAAAGATCAGTTGACTATATTTATGTAGGTCTATTTCTGGACATTCTATTTTGTTTCATTGATCTTTCTGTTTATTCTTTTACCGATACCACAATGTCTTGATTACTGTAGTTTTATAATAAGTCTTGAAGTCCAGTAGTGTTAGTCCTCTGACTTTGCTCTTTCTCCTTCAAACTGTGTTGACTATTGTGGGTCTTTTACCTCTCCACATTATCTTAGAATCACTTTGCCAGTATCCACAAAATAACTTCCCAGGATTTAGATTGGGATTACACTAAATCTATAAGTCAAATTGGGAAGAAATGGCATCTAAACTATATTGAGTCTTCATATCCACGAACATGACATATGTTTTCTTAGATCTGTGATTTTTCTTTCATCAGAATTGTCATTTTCCTCATTTAGATCTTTTATATAATGTTATATTTATTCTAAGGATTTTAAATTTTAGGTACTAACTGTAAACGGTGTTCACTTTTTGATTTCAAATTCCAACTGTTAGAGTTATATCTATTTCATATTTTTGTGTTAATATAAATGGCACTGTACTTAAATTTCAATCATTTACTGCCACTATATAAGAAAGCAACAGACTTTAGTACATTAACCTCATATCCTGCAACCTCTCTAAAATCACTTATTAGTTCCAGAAGGTTTTTTGTTGATTCTTTGGGATTTTCTATACAGATTATCATGCTATCTGTAAACAAAATTTTATTTATTCCTTTCCAATCTGCATATCTTTTATTTCCTCTTCTTGTCCTACTGCATTAGCCAGAATTTCCAGGATGATGTTGAATAGGAGTAGTCAGAGGGGAAATCATTGCCTTTGTTCCTGACCTTTACAGGAATGCACCAGCTTTTTCACTATTAAGTATGGTGTTAGCTGTAGGTTTTTTGTAGATGTTCTTCATCAGGTTGAGGAATTTTCCTTTATTCTTAGTTTCCTGAGTTTTTATCATATACAGGTATTAAATTTTGCCAAATGCTGTTCCTGCATTTATTAATATGATTTTTCATATTAGCCTGTTAACAGTAATAAATTATATTATTTTTTTAAATGCTGAACCAGGCTTACAGACATGTAATAAATCCCACTTGGTCATGGTGTATAATTTTTTAATACATTTTTTATTCAATTTGCCAATATTTTCTCGAGGATTTTTGTAGCTATAGTCATAAGAGATATTAGTCTGTAGATGTCCTTTCTTATAATGTCTTTGTTTTGGTATTATAATACTGCTGGCCTCACAGAACGAGTAAGAAAGTATTCCCTTGGCTTCTGATTTCTGGAAGAGATTTTAGAGAATTGGTCTATTTTTTCCTTAAATGTTTAGTAGAATCAAGGACATTTAAAAAAATAAAGCATTTAGCTTTTCAGATAGAAATGTGGAGGCAACAGTAGTTGCCTAATTTTAAACTCCCAGTATCTTCTAAGCAATGGTTCTAATACTTTAAAAGTCATATCTTTGTAATCTTTTCAATAAAATTATGAGTTATTAATTCCCTTTTAGTTTCTTACAAGAATTTTTTTAAAGTGAGTTCAAATAAAGCAGGTACCTTGACCATGGTCATACAGCTAGTATATGTAGAGCTAGTGCTTTAATCCAACGATAATTAATTCAACACTTCTATTTCTTCCAGATTTTATTATTATTATTAAAACAAGAGAAAAGACAAGAGAGAGAGATGGGAGGTAACATGTTACATACTCTTTATACATTTTGAAAAGAAAAAACAGTGGTTATGAGTAAGATTGTCCAGGTTTAAATATTAATTCCATCATTTCCCAGATGTGTGACTATGGGTCATTTATCCTATGCAAGCCATGTATCCTTCTCTGTAAAATGAGATGACTAATTACTTTCCCTTACATGGTTTAAGGATTGAATTACTAGGTTAAATAACAATCTATGTAAAGAACTTAAGTAAAAGTCAGAAATTTTTAAATAACTTGCCATTGCTTTTTAAGATGACAAAATTTATTCGAAAAATTTAGACTCTAGTTCAGAAATTTGCTCATTACCTAAAAATTCACTTTGTACATACTGATAATTTAGAATCCCCACTCACTTGCCAATTTAGGTTAATATAGCCCCCTTCCTAACATAAGGAGCAAAATGTGGCAGATCTTTTCACATTACCATGTGTAATTTCAAATGACAAAACTGTAAATAATTTCAATGTTAAATACAATGTATTTTTACCATCCAAAGATTTGGGAATGAGAAGAGAAGTTCTACTATACTTCCTAGTTCCTTAAATTCAACTCGCAAGGATCTGTATGTAATTAAGGAGAAAATGTTACTTAAAGTCTAAAGAGAGAAAACCATATAGCAATATAAATCTTCCTAAATGTAGGATAATGTACAACAGAGACACACCAAGCACCATAAAGTAAGGTGATATTTTTCCTGGTGGCAAAATCTTCTTAGTGACACTCTATAAAGAAACCAATCTTTCTAACTACAGATTTTCCTTTAAAAAAAAATCACAAGTCAAGAGAACAGAGCAAAAAGTCAGATCACAAAAACTGACTGGAAGTAAAGGCATCAAAAGGAGATAATCTGAAGGGAAAAAAAGTTCCTTTTACCATCAGTTCCTTTTGGGCAGGTTGACATTGCTCAAAATCAGATTTTCATAGGAGCATTACTGATATTTTTCTATAGCCACAGTGGCCAACGGGGAATATCTGTTTTAAACTATCTTCCAATTAAAATATGTAGGCCATGCTATGTTTTAAAGAACTTTGAGGACTCGACTGATTCCTTTTCAGCACTGACTCAGACATACAATTGTTCCTTCAGAAAAACCCTGCTTTACCTACACGTTCTCTATTCGCCTACTATCCTATGATTGTGGAACAGCCTTGGACTCAAAGGAGATTTTCTTTTTTTAATCTTAAATTTTAAGAAAAGTAAATTATCATTTGAATATTTATTCCTTAAAGCAACAGATCTTCTAGTTGATTACCCAAAATAATTGCTGCTCAAGCCCTTTCTTTGCTCAGTTTTTATCAACGAGACTTAAAGTATATATGCATGCATATATAATTTATAAATATGTGTTTTATATATGTAGAGAGAGAACATTTATTTGAAGAACATGCAGATCAACCATTCCTTGATATACTCTAGGTTTTATTTTTGGAGAAAAAATATTTATTTAGTTCCCTACCCTTAACCCCCAATATAAATTACACCTCAGCTTTTCATTCAATACTCCTTATTTGAAGCCCCATTCAAGAACTCTCTTTCGGAAATATGTACCAGGAAAAGTTTTGCTCCCTTCAAAGAACTAGTGTATTTTATTTTTGGCCTTAGACAGAAGGAAACTCTCAGAATCAAATTCCCAGCTCAAATTCATCAAGCTGTATACACTTAAGATTTATACATTTCACTGTGAGTAAATTAAAACTCAATAAAAAAAAAAAATCAGTTCAACTTTGGTAATGATTGAGGACTCTAAGATAGCATATGTGGTCTAACTGTTCCTGTAATCTTGACTTTCTACTCTAATTTATATTTTACCCCAATCTTAAAACTCTTTTCTTCTTTCATCTATTTTGTTTTCCACTGAGATACAGAGGAGACCTGAAAATGCCCTACAACATACAAGAGAAGAAAGCAGAAGAAAACAGACTGGGGGATTTTGACATAGCCAATACTAACCAGTCAATTCTCATCAATTTCCTAAATAGAAGAATAAAATTCATACTGGTTCCTTATAGTGTACAGGATATTTATAATTATTTGAATGCATAATTAAATAATTTAGTAAGCCTATAAACAATGAACACATATTGTGCATGGAGAAATTATTCTCAAATAAATGTCTTTTTGTCTTAAAATCCCACTTGAGAATCTTCACCAAATATTATTTGCAACAAATATTGTTAAAAAGACAGAAACAGGCAATCCCTAACTGTGTCTACCTGTAGTTTCTTACCTGCTGAAACACTGAGAGCATATGTCAGTGGAAATTGCTCTTGAGAGAACTGATATGGAAATATATCTCATATGTATTTCAATTTGCCATAAAAGGAAAGAATGAACCTAATCTACTGCAATTAAACTCTGGCTGAAACAAATATTTAAACACATAAGCTACTAAAACATCATTTATGTTGTTTTCTTGCCTGAAATGCCTGTCTTCCTATTAGTTGGTTAAACCACTTAGAACTCATTATCAGAGGTTCAGCTCAACACCACCTTCTCTTGAAAGGGCTATAGAAACTTAAATCCATTCCTAATCATAAAGCAGGAAAGATGAAGGGGCATTTCCTAAAATTGTCTACTAAGCACACTGAATAAAAAGCCACATCTTTTACTCCAACTTTTTATTTTGAAAAATTTCAAACTTAAAAGCAGGTTGAAAGTATATCAAAAACCCTTACATCCTTCATCTAGCTGATTCAGTTTCAGTGGAGGCAAAATTAGTTCTTGGAGGGGAGTGACAAAGGACGTTACAAAAAGGTCGAGAAACCTAGACTTACCAATCGCTAACCATTTTTCACATTTGCTTTCTCTCTTTGTACACACACACACATACACATACACACACACTTTTTGGTTGAACCATTTGAAAATTACTTGCAGCATCATGACACTTGACTCCTGCATGTTAACCTGTACCCACCTAAGTGCATGAGTATTTTCCTTTATAGTCACAATACAATTATCACACTCAGAGGATCAATTAGTAGTAGCAGCAACAGCAGCAGCAGTAGTAGTACTAGTATATAACATTTTCCATTCTGTTTCTTCAATCATTCAAATAATGTCCTTTATAACTGTTTTACCCTCCAATCCAAGACCCGATAAAGGATCTAACACACAACAGTTAATTGCCATGTCCTTTTAGTCTCCTTTAATTTCCCTGACTATCTACTTAGTCTCTCGTGATATCAATATTTTTTAAGGGTCCAAGCTAATTGCATTGTAGAAGGTTTCCTATTTGAATTTGTCTGATAGTTTCTTCATCAAATTATCATTTTTTTTTGAAAAATTGACAGAAGTACCTACAAGAGTGAAGTTGTACTATTCTTTTTGGTTGATCACATCAAGAAACATATAATATTAGATCAACCTATAATATTGAGTTAAATTTGAGCATTTGGATAAACTAGCAAAATTTCTCCATACCCTGTCTCAACGATCTTACCCAATGGTTTCAATGTCTTCTGTGGTGCTTATTCTAATTACAGATTTTTCTATTTCTGCAATTCCTTCTACATTTATTAGCTGGTTTGAAAAAAAAAAAAGTAAATGGCCATTTTCCAACTTTGGACCTAAAGGCCCTAAGTTCTGAAGGCCATGGGAAGGTTAAGAGGAGTGATTCTTTGGTATCCTGAAGAGCATCTCTACATCTTACTACCTTTTATATGGGATTCGGTTTAAAATTTCATGACTAAAGAGTTGTACTAATTAGAGGATAAATACTGAAAACCACTATAGCTTAGAATAGTACTGTCCAACACAATTTTCCGTAACAATGAAAATTTCTACATCATTAACAGTTGCTACTAGCCACATGTAGCTATTGAACACTTGAAATGTGGCTAGAAGCACCAAGGAACAGAATTTTTCATTTAAATTTAAATAACCGCATGTGGCTAGTGGTACTGTATTGGACAGTGTAGGCTTAGAGAATGTCACTTAAAAATTTTTATTGTCATTTTTGGAGATAGTTTGCTGCTTAAATGTAAATATATGCAACACAAACTTAATCAGCTTTCAAAAATAATAATATGGTAAGAGGAGTAACAACTATCATTTGAGAACTTTCTATATACCAAGTTTTAGATCAGCTGCTTTATACACAGCCTCATTTAATCCTCACTATGATCCTATAATCAAACAGTACACATTTTTGAGAAATGTTTCATAATTAAATCACCCACATAATTAGAGCAGAATTCTCCTGAACAAAATACATTTAGAAAAACTAGGATCAGTTAAACTGTTAATTGAATCTGTATTTTAATATGCTAAAAATTATAATACCAGAGTAAAAGCATTAGTTGGAAGAAACCAATAGGTAATGAAAATCTCTAATAGCTAAATATTTTTTTAAATTTAGCGATATCTTTACTATTTTGATTGAAAATAAGTGCCATTGGGTATCTTAAGAATATGGACATTGTGCCTGGAACAAGTGGTAGGAAAAACAAACCACAATTCTGATCAATAGGCAAATATACAAGTCTGGTTAAATAAAGCTATTTTGAAAATTTCATTACTGGTATAACTATACGAGAATGAAAACTATGCTTTAAATAGCAAACTCATAAGCATTTTCCTTCAATATCTGATACCTTTTATACTGCAGCACTCTAACACTAAAAGATACATAGTGAAATATTTCTCTCCCTCCTGCCTTCCCACCAAAAAAAAAAAAAAAGAGAGAGATTTTAAAAGTCTGCATAGGTTTCGTATACAATAAACACAACCACTGAGACCCACAAAATCAGAACTTCATTCCCTTGATAAAGTACAATTTGCAAAAATCTCAACAGTTTAAATATGGAACTTTAGTTTAAAAAAATAGGTTAATACCAGTATCACGAAGTACTCATAATTCTACGCTCTTTCTCTCTCCTGGACCTTCACATATATTGATCTCCTTTTGGGATGCCCTTTGCTGCCTATGCTCCTGTCTTCTCCAAACCCTTTCCCTCTGTATATGCTGTTCATTCTCCCAGGAACATCCATCTTAAGGTTAGCTTATCCTGCGCTTTCCCTCAAATGGAACGGAATTGGTGTGAGGATTAAATAAAAATAAAACTGGCATAGAACGACTCTGAATAAAGGACACACAATATTTCACATAGTATCAGGTCCAAGACAGGTACTCACTCTAAGCATTTGCTGAAATAAAAACAACATAGAGGAAAAATGTTTTGAGGTAAAAAGAAGGAGAGAGATAAAGGAATCTGAATTTTTATTAAAAACAAAAAAAATCCAGTTAACTAGAACACCCTTCATCGAAACTAAGCAAGTTAACTTTCATGTTACTATACTTATAAGGGAACATAATATGCACATGACAGAGTTTTTTCTTGAAATAAAAACAAAGTGCACAGAGGTCACACTCCTGACACCCTGTTTGTTTTTAACATATTACCTTTAGACTGAGAATAAACATGACCTATTTTGTCTAAAACAATACAATACCTATTGGGAGACAATCTCCCTTGGTTTCTCACATTTCTGCATACCTTGTGAGCAGAGGCACTGATTGCTCTTTGCTCCACACTATCTCTTCAAGGGTTGTTGTAAAGCAATAGCCATGAAAGACAGAGAAAGCATCTTCCTCTGGAGCAAAAAAAAAAAAATATGCTCCCTAAACTTGGGGCTCCTCTCTAGTAACACGCCCCACTAGGTGTCACCTTATGTAGCTCAGGAAATTGGTGCAAAAATACTGATACTGATGTCTTCTTGGTGCAAAAATACTGATACTGATGTCTTCTTACCAATATCCATAAAACTATGGTAGGCTAATTTGTTGATCTGCAATAAAATCTCAGAATTTGTACATCCATCAAAATAATCACATGGAAAAATCAGAAGCCTCACAAGTCTAATCTTTTTTACAGTTTTTTAGAACATATATGGTAATCCAATCAAATGTCTTTTATGAGCACTAGAAAGAATCAATTTATGGTATCCATGGGCAATGCAACCATTATTTAGGTTATTAAACTACCTGTTTCTAAACCATAACCACTAAGAGACTCCTACTGTTTTGAAGGTAGTCTAATACACCCTCTGATAAACACTAGAGGTAGTGTTGTTTGGTAAAAAAGGGGTCTAGTCTTAGTTCTAGTTCTGAGAGCCTTAAATGAATAAATATCTGCAGCCATATCATCTAATTCCATGTTTCATTTGCCTTATCTGTAAAAGATGATTTCACTGGACAATTATTAAGGTCCCTTCATCTCTAAAATTCTTAAATTCACATGCTACCAGTTACTAAAATTGCTGTGGTTCAACAGAAGACATTCACCTACTACAACAACAAACTTCAGTTTAGCATTCCTTTAAGATACAAACAATGGGTTAGAAAAAAAATTAAAACAAATGCATATGAATAAGATTCTAAATTCAAGAAGCCAAATAGTAGGTAGCAATATTATTAGTAAAACCAGATGCTTATTGGCCCAGACCTAAACTGTCAAATATTTATGGCCTAGCTGGAATGATGAGGGTTTACCTGAACATACAGCTTTGAGGATTTGGCCCAGAGACTTTCTATTTTTTTTTTGAAGAGCCTTGGATATCAAGAAGTTATTTTACTATCCAAAATAAATATGGTCTTATTTGGGGGGCCACTGATTTATACTCTTATAATAGTGAATTTATATCTGAAGTTCTAAAACTTGGCACATTAATAATTATGATTCTTCCCTCAGTCCAATATAATAGTAATTACCTAGTCTATGAGAACAAGTTCAAGATTGCTAAAAATTTCCTGTATAAAAACTACAAGTCACTGCAAAGCAACTTTAATTAGCTAGAGAGGCCTATGATGACAGTGTATTTTAAAAGAGCTGTGGATTCAAATCTAGCTTATTAATTTTTTAAGTCTTATCAACCTATTTAACCTCCCTAAGCCCCAGTTTCTTCCAAAGATAACATCTGCCACGCAGGACTGCTGTTTGTAAGAATTGAATGAAATTATAAAGTGTCTAATACAGACTTGGGCACATAGTAAACATTTAATAAATGATAGATAATATTACTAAATGACCTGGCACTCACTGAGTTCCATGATCTTTTCTCTATCTTCCCAAAGGTATCTCCTAATATATCTCCTAATATATTTAGGTATCTCCTAAAAGTATTGTACATTTTTACCATACCATATCATATCTCATATGTTGAATATACCTTATGAGCCTTCAGATCTTTAATCATGCCATACGCCCTGCCTGAATTTTCCCTGTCAAATTCTTATCTATTCTTAAATCTTTGATCAAATTCCATTTTCAAGAGAACTTCAAATATCTATTCCTTTCAGAAAGTCAGTCAGACCCCTGGTGCTTGCAGCTGGTGTTCAAAGGGAAACAAATTATTAACCCCCAGGAAAATTTAGAAGGCTATAAGAGATAACAGGTGTTGACTCTGTAGAAAGAAACTAGAAGTTTGAACACTGGAAACAGGCCAAAGGATTAAATCTTCATTTTGAAGCTAAGCTTATAATGATAGTAAGACAAAGACAGCAGAATGTTCTGTATACACGAGAGTTATTTCATGACTATTTGAGTTAATGATTGTAAAGAAAAAAGCCTGGGGAGTTAAAAATGTTATTTTTCATGGTTCTATGCAGATTAAGGAACTAGTACAGCTATATTAAAGAAAAAGGCTGACCACAGCCTTAAGCCTTCGAGCAAATATGCCTTCCAGCAAATATGCCTTCCATGACTAAAACAAAAAAAATCTAAATATCAAGATATCATTTAGAAAAACACATCAATTTTTACTAATGCTTCCTTTTTCTAATCACGTCAAATCTTTTTATGTCATTCTATACTTAACATTTTCTGATTTATATATCCAAATTTACCTCCTAGTCTACCGCAAAGCTTCAAAAGCTACCTGTCCTAAAAACTTTGTTTATGCTTCCTACCTACTCATCCAGACATCTTTTTCTACTACCAAATCATTTTTTCTTAGTTTTATAGTTTTTACTTAAGACCAAGCTATACAGTTTCTCTTCACAATTTATGATCCTCAAAGGAAATGAATAATAGAAAATCTTTCAAAGTAACTTTTAAAATCCTTTGTGAGAAGCTTTCAGAAATAAAAGTTATCAATTAAAATTTTTATCTTTGGGGACCAGGTTCTCCCAGCGTCAGGAGCTGGAGGGTCTCTCACATGCTCAGATGGTGGTTGATAGATATTAAGTTTTCTCTTCTTTCTTCAAATGCAAAGTTCAGTATTAGATATTTAAACCATATTAATATTCAAAAAATAAAAATATTCAATGATTCATATGTAATATTAATATCAAGACTTGACACTAAGTATAAAGTTCTAAATGCCTTATTCTGAATTTTTAGGATCCTTTTAGTTAGATAAATCCGATCGGTACTTTTTGTTCATAATTTATTATTAATACTCCTTCAACAAGCCTTTAACACTATATTCCAACATTTAATTTTAGATGTTAAAGGTCATTAGAGTATTTCAAAACTAGAAGAAATTTCGAGTATCTCATGCTTGTTATAAAATGTAAAGTTTAAAGTAAGCCTAGAAGAGACAAAATGGTAGAATCTAGAAAGTCTGGTGATTGCCTATATAAAGGAAAAGAGTCAAGGATGAGTCCTAGAGTTTTCAAGCTTAAAAGATATGGAAACATTAAGGAGTCACTGATAGAGGTAGAGTTCAGAGGTAAACTGATTTTGAGGGCAGGAAGAGTGAAGTTAGAAAAAGATTGTTTTGTTGTTGTTATTTCAAATATACTGAGTATAACACTAACACCTTACTCTATCAATGAAGAAAAGCTTATTTTTTTCTTAGATGGGGGTGGAAGGTTGGGAGTGGGGGAGAGAAGCTACTCATTGCCTCAGCTTGAAATAAGTAATCGCTGTCTCCACTCCGTACATGGATTTTTTTATATTTTTCACTAATAATTAAATTAGTGCCCCCAAAAAACAGTCCTCCAAAAAGTTGATTTTCTTAGAATACAAAATATTTTCATTATTTCTGAAATAATTTTACTTATATTTTTGAACTCTGAAAAGATTTATGATTTACAACCTTTGTTTCACCCTCTTCAGCATTACTACAGTCCTTTTCATGTGAACCAACAGAATAGCATAAAGGACCATGATAATCTAATCAATGATAACCTAGTTTAACTGTGCCTTGTAAATTAAAGTCCAACTGAATTCTATTCATTACCTAAAATTAAAAGGGATTGATCTCTTATTTGACAAGAGTATTTACTAAAGATAAAAGAGTTGGCTGGTTTCGGTGGTGCTGGCACTGTTAATTGTGCCTGCCAAAAACCTAGTCCCATAAACACTGAATTCTGTTCATCCAACGGTTCCTTGTCAACAAGCCATAATCACATTTCAACACATTTTAGTAGAGTTTAACAAAGTAGAATTAATCCTTTGCATCCCCTTATAGCCTAGGTTTGCAAGCTTTTACAATTTTTCAACATGAAAGTCTTTAAACAATCAGTAGTGAACATTCAGATACAGAAGAATGAAAAAAATCCCGATGCAGAATTGGTTTATCACTATTTATAACCTCTAAGTGGGGTATCAAGTTTCTGCTCATAAACATTTCCCTCCCCAATTCTATTCATTCTGATTTATTACTTAAGAGATTGATTTGGTTTATGAAGATGTTTTTGGAAAAAAAACTCCACACTGTGGTTGCCTGTGCAGAGGAAGGGAGGGAAATGGGTCCAGTGAGGAGTACCAGAAGTTTTGACATATCTGTAATGTTTTATTACATATGTGGAAACATGTTAATATTTAATAAAGCCAGGCTATATGGTAAGTATATGGTTTTGAGCAAAATGGTATAAATCACTTTGTCTCTCAATCCACCATCCCCACTCCCCGCCCCCAATGAAAACTCTATAAAGAAAAATTATGGTCAAGGGGAGATAAGAAATAGTTTGTAAATATTACACATTTCATACAAGACAAATCCAGTTACTTTATAGAAGGTAAATGAGAGGAACAACATCACAGCACTAAAAACAAAGTAAGAGACTCCTGAAAAGAGGCATACACCAAACACAAAGTATGATACGAATCAGCCTGATCAGTAGCTAACTGTCCATGGAGATGCTTCTAAAATTATCCCTAACGCCTTTTTTTTTTTTTCACTCTACAGCTGATAACAGATGTTTGGGCCACATACCTTTGATTAGCATGTGAGCAGTTTTTCTATCTTCCAATGTATTTTTAATAGCCATCATTTTCCAAAGTCATACAAGAATTTTGGTTTAATTAATTTTCCCATACCCAAATATGCTGAAATACATAGATAGCCACTAGCCTTTCCCCAACGACATCAATTACTCCAAGTAGAACATTAAACATCAGTTTAAATCTAACTGGACTTCCTACCATAATGTATTGAATTTGAAATAACATATGTGAAGTCACCTAAAGAAACTATTAAACATGCAGCTTTAGTAAATAGTAATTAAGTATTAGAGTAATTAATATATTTTAGTAATGTTTGCACATGTAACTTCAAAAATCTGTTTCATTTTAAGAATAAGAAAAAGAACTAGAATGCAAATGGTGGATTTACAAAATATCTTGTGAAAAAAATAATGCTAGCAGGAAATGGACTAAATGGAATTTTGTTCATCCCCTTGAATTATTTCCCCTTAGTTCCATAAGTTATGGAACTAAGAAAAAAGTATTTCTCTACCTATCTTGCTACTCTTTATATTTTGAAGAAAATAACAGCTTGCTATTAAAGGCAGGTAATTGTTAACTCTTTTGGTCTTTTGACCAAAGTTGGTAAACAACTTTAAAAATATAGACAGCATTAACACTCATTTTACAGTGACCATGGTAAACTCAAAAACATAATTTAAAATATTCATAATATATTAGTCTTGTAACTATGACAAAAATTTTTAGGAGCTAATAAGAAAACAACATTTGCATTCAAATTGAGTAGGTTCGGGCTAAGTCTCTAGAACAGAGAGGCTTTCAACCTTAGCTTCACAGGAGAATCACCTAGGGAACTGAGGCCTAAGCCACATCCCAAATCAATTAAATCAATCTTTGGAGGGTGGGACCCAGGCACCAGCATTTTTGAAAGCTTCCAAGGTGATTCCAACAACTAACAAAGTTTGAGAAGCTGAGCTCGAAGATCCTAACAGTGTTCCCAAAGAGAAAACACAAAAACATACATAAGGAGTAAAAAAAAATTAAGTACTCTGTTTATTCTGTGGGACAACATAAACTTTCTTCTAAGTGATTCTGACATACTTCAGCTCAAATTAATTTTCCCACCACAAAACAAACTGACAGCAAGTTAATCACATAAAAAAGATAAACCACAGAACTGGGAGGAATGAAAACACCTTTTTTACAAATGATTTTAGTACATAGCTACAACTAGTCTAGACCCTGAAATAAGTATGAGAGGAAACATTTTTTTTCCTAAAGACTTATTTTTAACTCTTGTCCTTACCAAATGATATTGGTTCATCCCTGTCAATGAGAAAAAACAAGTCTGAAAGCAAACTTCAAAAAGCCCTACCAAAGATTTTATATGGCAAGAAATTTAAATTGAATCCATTTGCATAAACATTTCACAACTGTATTTAAAAAAAAAACACTTAAGTTTTACAGATGTTCAAGCATTAATCAGTATTCAAAATGAAGGACCATACAGAAATTCAAATCAGTCTCTCCCTTAAAAGAAGTTTCTCCTACCAGTTGAATAACTTTTTTTTCAAAGCAGCTTTTACTTTATCATAATAGTTTTTGCATTTATACAGTTTTGACACTTCCTAGGCTCTCTAAGAATCAATTAATCTATCCAACACCTCTGTGCAGTGGATACTAATCAGTTACCCACACATTATTCTCAACTCCTTATTTCTAAGACTGTGAAAAACTTACTCATAAGCAGTTACTGAACTGAGCCAAGGTGAATGAGACGAAAGAAATAACTGAACACTTGCCAACATTCACTGCTTTTTAGGTTCTGTTTTGTTTTTTTAACTAATCCACCCCATCCCAGCCAATAAAAGAAATTTATTACATGTGAACATTTATCTGGCTGTTTTTCATGATTGGGCTATCACAAAAGCTATATAGGGAGTCCTCATCTTCCAAAAGAAAAAAAATAAAAACTCTGTCAAAAGAGAGCAAGTATAAAGAACTCAATTGGGAAGAGAATAAAAAAGCTTAAGAGAAATGAGTAGGAGGAATTATTCACAGCAACTTAATTAAAAATGATTGATATTTTAAGTATTGGGAAAGAAGATTCTAATTAAAAAACTAAGCAATAGTGCTTTAATCAAGTCTAGAAAATATTCCCACTCCCATAAAGAAAAGTCTATGTACACTTTAATTTTAAACTTTCAAGCTGTTTATCTCTTAAGAAAATGAGCTTACCCAACTTCTCATTAACTTAGCACAGAACTTCTGAAAAAAGATGTTTCTAGATACAGTCCACTATCAAACATAAAACAGAATACACTTTATACACCCTGTTCTACCAATGCACCTTTTTTTTGACCAGAAGAAAGCAATCTTATTTTTCCTTTTAGAGGTACTTGGAGTATTAATGTTATAGTAACATCTCAGTACAAGGCAGGCAAGCCAAAAACATTTAACAAGTGATCTAGTTAAATATCAGAGAATGACTGTTGTTTGAGTACATATGAAACAAAGGTCGATGACAAAAATAAAATGCATTTAAAGGACTTATTACATAGATAAGATCTATAAGTATAAGTGTAGTTTTACTACTTTTACCTAATTAAATTACTGAAATACGTGTAAAACAGGTGAAAGAGAAGGTACCAGCGAATGCCAATTCAGAAAATAAAGATACCTAAAGAAAACAATACAGCTACACTAAAATAGATTGGCTCAGATTTGAAAGGGATATACATAAACAAGATAGAATGAAAGACAATCCAACAAGAAAAATATGAATGATGCTGAATTAAGAAAACAGTTAAAGAATTTTTAGGATAAAATTAAC
>NW_006441955.1:31357729-31384724 GCF_000325575.1 Pteropus alecto | reverse complement strand
TATCATGCTAGAAATTGTCAGATAGAGAAGCATTCCTACATTCAATACGAACCTAAGTAAAATATCCTTCAAGGCTCCTTTCAAAGGTTCTATTATTTTATGATTCATTCACTTTAAGTCACAATAAAACTTTGGTATTACCATAAAATCATCAAAGTCATCAGAAATAAGAGAGATCGTATACTAAAACTGCTGAAGAGTTAACATTTGATGTTCCTCAAAAGCTATAAATTGTTCTTCATAATTAAATTTTAAAATTAGTTTTTTTGTATTCCCACACTTACTTCCATATCTATCTAATTAAAAAAAAAAAAAATGACATATTTAGACACTCAACAGTAGCTGTACCTCCCAACAAGTATCTGTAGGAATGGAGGAAAAAAAGAGGAATAGGCTTAATGCTTCCATCCTTTAAAAACAAACATACCGTTTTGATAAGTCTACTCAAACATTGAAATATCAGTTTGCAAAAAGTATGCAATCTAAATTTTATGGAATTTATTCAACGCTAGAATGCTATTTCCATAGAATATGTGCATGCCCTAGAATCAAATTCATCTGAGTAGCTTAAAATTCATCTTCCCTATTGCTATATGAAGTAATATAAAAGAAGGTTAAATGTAAAATGAAAAATAAAAATGAAAACACACTTAGGTTTGAGCCACTTCCTAAACTATATGATCTTAAGGAAATTATTTAACCTAAGTTAATTTACAAATCATCTATAAAAAGAGAATATATTGACAACTGTCTTAAGAGATTGTGAGCATTAAATGAGATGATTCGTTTAAAGTGATTAGAATTCCCAAAACAGAGTGAAAGCACTCATTACATATGAATGATTAATTTTAATACCAGATAATAGAGACAGCAACTAATAATACGCATCTGTAACTAATTTTCCTTTTAAAAGTGAAGCCCAAATACAATTACGTAAAAATCAGGCACAAAATAATTTAGAAACCTAGCCAATGAAATATGACATGGTATAGAAACAAAAATAGCATTAGCAAATGAGATTACATTCCTTAAAATTTCAACAAAAGCACTGAAAATTTTTTAGAATTTAAAATTTATAAGCAAAGCAGTTTCCTGAAAATTAACAGCATTCTTGCTCTATAGCAAAAGAGGGGGAGATGGATGCGTATTTAGATTGGTAGGTAGGTTGGTAGGTAGGTTGGTAGGTAGGTGAGACCAGAAAGGCACGTAGAAGGCCATTCCAATAATAATAATATTATACATATATACATGCATTTTTTTAATAATAAATGTTAAAACTGGCAGGTGAGCTAAGAAACACTCAGGAAAGACACAGCCAAAGGACGCAGGTTACCTAAAAGACGGAGATCTAATCATAGGATTACAGAAAGCTTCCTCTCCCCCCACATGTTGCCTACCATTAATAAGGCTCCTACATACCAACAGGGTACATCTGAAAGAACTACAAGCCAAAGAAGTTACTACGGAAATTCAAAGACATAAAGAACATTATAGGAAATTTTAGCCTCTGACACCAGTTACAGAAATCAGTAAACACAGCCTACCTCCTAGACAAATAACATAAAACCTCACGCTAAAGGCCTATTTGCCTGAGTTCCTTTTAATCTTTTCCCAAATACATCATGCCCAACTATCGACAACAATAAAAAATTACAAGGTGTGCTAAAAGGCCCCAAAAAAATTTTTCGAAGAGACAAAGCAAGCATCAAAACCAGACTCAAATGTGACAAAGATTTTTTAGAATGACCACACTGAGAATTTAATAATTATGATTAATATGCTAAGGGCTTTAAAGAAAGAAGTGGACACCATGCAAGAACAGGAAGATAAGGTAAGCAGAGAAATGGAAACACTAAGAAAGAATCAAAAAGAAATGACAAAAATCAACAACACTGTAACAGATATGAAGAATGCCTTTGATGGGTTTATTAGTAGACTGAACACAGGAGAGAAAATAATCAGTGAGTTTGAAGATATGTCAATATAAACTTCCCAAACTAAAACATAAAGAGGAAAAGAAAAATACACAAACAAAAACAGAACAGAATATCCAAGAACTGTGAGACAGTTATGAAAGTTCAACATATATAATAGAAATATCCAGAGAAGAGAAAAAGAACAGACGAAATATTTGAATAATAGCTGAGAATTTTCCAAAATAAAGGAGAGAAACCACACCACAGATACTTGAAGTTCAGAGACCATCAAGCAGAACATATACTGAAAAAAAATCTACACTTAGGTATGTTAAATTAAAACTGTAGAAAACCAAAGACAGAGAAAAAAAAAACACCTTACCTTAAAGAACAACGTTAAGAATTACATAGAAGTTCTCTTCAGAAACCGTGCAAGCAAGACACAAAAGTGAATATTTAAAGTGTTGAAAGAAAAAAACACCAACCTAGAATTCTGTATCCGGCAAAATGATCCTTCAAAGGTAAAGGACAAATCAAGATTTTCTCAGAGAAACAAAAATTAAGTGAATCTGTCACCAGTAGACATGCACTGCAAGAAATGTTAAAAACATCTCTCTTCAGAGAGATGGAAAATGTGTATGTCAGAAACTAGGTTTACACAAAGAAAGGACCAGCCTTATAGAAATAAATGAAAGTAAAATAAAATACCATTAGGCACTTACAAATTAAGATAAAATTATATACATACTTTAATACCTTTAAATACATATATGACCAAAGGCAAAAAAATCTAAAGAATGAATGCAAAATCAAAGTCTATTACATACCTAAAAATACCATGAAACAAATCGAAAAGCCAACTACTATCTAGAAAAAATTATAACATATATTTAACAATCTACAAGATTTTTTTTTTAAGCATCCACAGTTTGGGGAGTAGGAAAGGGTTGACTTTTCTGGTGAGTGAATTTGGGAGATAAAATTGGGCATGCTTTGTTCAGTATCTCATAGATACTTTCTTATTTAGAGCCAGTCTTATCTACAAATGTCCACAATTTCTGGGGCTCTATGCTGTAGACTTAAAAGAATATATTCTGGCCCCGTAAAGAGGCCTGCAGTTTTCCAGTAAAGCGACTAGCTGGATAAATCTTAATCAGAGATGAAGTACTGGCAAGGACACTGTGGCAAGATATCTAAGTCAATCTTCCAACCCAGCTTTACCCAACCACAATTCTGATCTCCACCTGATTCCCTTGTATATGTATTCAACTGGTACAGAATTCAGGGAGTAAAGATATCAATTATCTGTTCTCCAGCCACAAGCAGTATTTCCAATATTAGCCATGTTTTATAACTTCATCAAAATGTTTCACAAACCAAGTAGTCACAATTAAGAGGGCTAAGGTATAGAGACAAATATATGGATAGAGAAATAAATTAGATAATTTGTTATAAAGAAAAAAGAACAGTTCTATAGCACATTAAAAAGAGCACTTTCCTTCTTGGATGTTGAGTATCTTGAGGAATCAGAAGAATAAAATCAGAGATGTGGATTTACATTGTGAAGCTAATAAAGTTGAAGCTTTAGGGCTATACATTTGGCATTGGCTTCTTCCAAAAGTCCTAGACATGATTTTTTATATTCATGATTTTGTACTCTTTTCTTTAAAAGAACCCCTGAAATTATAAAAGCTTGAAACCTCATAAAACCTGGAGCAGCTCTGGATAAAACCTAAGAAGAAAGCAGAATAAAGTCAAATGCATTCTGGATTGGGATTTTTAATTTTAGTCCAACTCTGAAGATTCTGAAATTCACAAGTTATTAGAAAAATTCTAAGATATTACAGCTAAATGAAACAAAATCTGTCCAAGTGGTTACTTCATAGCTTAACATAATAAAAAGCTGAAACCCTATTTAAAGGAAAGATTCATTCTTACTCTCTCACCTCAAAGAGGGGATTTTATCATTCTACTATTATATTAGCTATTATGCAAGCAACCTACGAAAATTTTTATGATCTGATGTTAAAGGACAAGATAAATTATTATAATCACTTCTAAGGAATCTATATGAAAGAACTTGGCAAAGAATAGGTTTTTTAGTATGTGAAATAATAAGGATTATTTTTTCTTTCCTCTTTTTCTAAATATCCTATAATTAGTTTTATAACTTAAATTTTTAAATTATAATTTAACACTATGGCTATAAAGAAGTAAAAATGATCTAATCTTATGTAGTTTTAAAGATTCTGAAGCTAGTCCATAAAGAGTTCCAAAATACTTTAGCAACTATGTTTTTTTAATGTATAACTTCTTCAAGGTAATTACTTTGACAAATATTATTTTTGTCCCATATTTTATGAGCACACCCTAATTATGTTACCTTCTTCAGAACTGTGCTCAAACAGTTTAAGGAAGACAGATTCCCCATATTATCGTAACCTAGATTGTTGCACTTTCCCTGCCTTCTTCCGTCTCTTTCCTTTAAAAGAGCTCCTATTTCTTATGTCTCACAGTACGTGTACTTTTGGTAACAATCCTTATTTCCTATTACTAATGCTGTTCTATATAGAAAGAAGAGACAGGTATTAACACTTATTAAATCCGTAATTTTAATTTTATAAATCATAAATATATTTGATCATGACCCTAGCCTAAAATAAAATGTTACATGACTTCTGTGCAACACTTTATTTATTCTGGAATTTTAGTTTTCATTCCCCAGGCAAGATTTAGGTTGTGCTGCTTCGGTTATAAAATAAATGGGTATATTACATTAACTATGTGAAATTTTATGTATTCTACCACGGACAACCAGAGCAATGGTTAAAAAGGGGATGAGGGGCAACAGCTCTCCTCAAAACTATCTTTAATTTGAGCTTTGGCAATTTTATTTTAGGTTTAATGGTAAATTACATTAATAAGAGTTTCTCACTTCATTTTTATTCTGTGACCAAAATGCAAGTATGGAACATGCTTTCCTTGGCTCCTGAAATAAAAGGCAACAAAATTCTATCACTCCAAAATTTACCATAGAATCTGAAGTAAGGGTTACATTTCACTGTATCTGAAAAGACAATCTATAGAAATCTCTTTGGTATTTTAATACCTCGATGCCCACCAAAAGAAAAGAAAATAGACTAAAAAAATTAAAATGGCAGTTATTTAATATTTACATAAATATTTAACTTCTTTTCCTACCCCCTTCTGCCCTTTTCATGCATTCTGTATTACATGTACATCTGTAAATCTCAACATTTTTTTCAGGAAAGACAGGATTCAAATACATAATGAATGTGAAAAATGTATAATTCAAATAAGAAAGTCAAATGACAACTTTTAACTACATTCAACACCATTTAAGCTAAAAATCTCAAAATCAGCTACAATGAACATCACATAGAACTCCATTTAGAAGAGACTATAAATAAAATAACTTACTATTCTTATTTTGTAATTTTAAAAACTACCTCTTACCTCAAACATTATTTTTAGAAACAGGAACATTATTTTTTCCCTTTAACTGTTTGGTCATTCTCGAAAAGTATTCATTCAACATACTATAAGTTTTACATTTCTTTTAAAGTTTGAAAAAACTCTCTTTCTTACCTCTTTATCCCATCTCTCTTACATTTGTCTTATAAGAGCCAAAATTACCATAAGTACGTAAGTAGACAGAACAAATCATTACGAAATGTTTGGTGTTTAGGAGATTGTTAATTCATATGAGAACATATAAAACTGCATATTTGGTTAGGCAGGCAAGTAAAAGTTTTCATATTAAACTGGTAATTCAAGGTGGAGGAGAGTGGGAGAGAACAGTATCCCAAGACATTGCTTAAATAGAAAACAAAAAATCCCACTCTTCCAATGTGATTTTAAAGTCTGGATAAAATCTACCTAGGAAATTATAGGGTTCTGTGATAATTTTCTTCTAAATGGTAATTCCCCAAGGCCCAGACCAACATATACTTAAATTTTTGAAACTCAAATGAAAATTAAGACAGTATCTACCTTTGTGGTACTAAACTTCATATGATAAGGGAAGGTTAGATGAAATGTAAAAGATTCATGGAGTTCTTCAATTCTGTCATCCTCAATTCTGGATTGGTAAACTCACTAAGAAATGAATTAAGAAGTCTTAAAGGTACAACTGAAATGCAAGTAAATAGAGCTCCCAATTAATCCGGCATCTCATTCAAAATGTTTTCCCTGCTAATTAAGAAAACCAAGAGTTACCCACAAACATAAAAGTTATTATAACATGCAAATTAAATCACTGTTCTAATTCATGAAATTGTGTATAGCAAATATATGTTAAATTTGCAGTAAGGTTGACCAGTGCTTAAAAATGAATAATGCTATAATGCACAGGGAAAAAAAAGAAGTAGCAATAATATACGATGAAAGAGCTGATGACAACACAGTTTATCTCACACAGTCTCTATAATTATGGCCTATCAAATTTTCTGATTGCAGAATGGCAAATAACTGTTGATCTGAGCTTAAAAGTCTTTGAAGCTATGTAAGATTCAGGAATTCTGTTCTTTGGAATTCTCATAATCCCAACAATAAATCTAAAAGTACAACCTATTCTATGTTTGAGTTAAAGAATAAGTTGAAATTCCTGAATTAAAATGAAGGTTACAGAACACATTTTCCCCCCAATATTTGAGAATATGACAATGAATCACTGTGGGAAAACTGACATTAAAAGAACTATCACATAAAACTTTTTCCATAGAGGAAAAAGTCTTGAGTTCCTCTTCCTTAGCTAATTTGACTATCATTAGTGCTTTAAAAAATTATTTAGAAGCTAAGGAGTTATTTTATACATGTATGCACATACGCTCACATGCATACACACAGAAATTCCCCCATCACAGTTCAAATTTAATTTGCATTTTATAAAAATCTATCTTTAAAATGCCAAATTGGCAAAGATTAGTAGGAAAGAGGGAAGAAAGTTCAGTCATGTTTAAAAGCCAGGGTGTTTAGGAAATTTATAAAAAAGTATATAAATTTCTATCTTTAGGAGCACATAATATGAATTGCCAGAGATTTTTAGTTTTTCCTAAGAAAAGAAATAGCTAATCTGAATGTCAAATTTATAACTCATATAACATCATCATTTGATTTACCTGAACACTTATCAGACAAGTGTGATCCTATGAGGTGAAGCACAGAGGAAAGCCTGCAGCAGCAAGAAATGTGAACTCTAAACTACATAAAACTGAAAAGGCAAAAACGGCAAAGAGAAAGGATAAATTATTATCACTACTAATAACTTATAATTGTGGTTTTTATAGGTTACATTTTCACATTTATTCTATCATTTGAAGAACATTTTATTTTCCCAATAATTCTCTGAGGACAGAAGAATAAGCATCATTTATAGTAAAAAGAGTTACACATATAAAACACTTAAAATGTCTATTACACAATAAGTATTCAATTGTTAATTATTATTGTCTGTTACAGATGCAGGTTCAGAGGTCATGAAGGCTTGCCATTGGTGGGAAAGCAGAAAACCATTTTAGAAACATGGATAAAGGAGGAAGAGTTAAAAAAGACCAAAGGGGAGTCAGTAAGGTCATGAGGAAAAACTAGACTATAACTAGTCACAGGCTTCATTAGTCACAGAGTTCCAACCTAGCACAAATGAAAAAGGGAACACAATGGCATATCATAAACAGGTATTCCTGGAGAGGCTCATCCCTAGTCAGAGAAGATCACTAACAACTCCCAGGTTCAGGAGCAAAAGTCACGTATACCCCTAATTTTCCTTGCTGAGAAACCTATTTTGAGACACTAAAATTTCAGCAGAAGTTTGCTCTTTTTGTTTCAATCTTCGAAACATGAAGGGAAGATGAAAACGTTATTCTAGAGAACAATAGTGAAAGGTTTTCATTCTATCCTATTTAACAAAATGAAAAAGCTATCAAAATATACTTTAAGATCATGTCAAGCCAGTCTTTCTAACTGGCTCTTCTATAAAGGAAACAACTGAGCTAAGCTAGTTTTCTGCCAACAGTGTAAATCATACCCAGAACATGCAACACTTTATTACAGAAATGGTGTGTTTTCTAAAAAACAATAAAACTATGGTAAAATTAAAAAAAAAAAAAAATTGCTGGAAATTAGAGGCAGCTTCCTAAAATCAAAATACAAAATAATCACAAATTTCTCAGTCATATTTGATCAAGAATCTTAGTATCAAAATTGATGGCTGAACTACTTTTAGTTTGACGTGGTCTTAACAACATAAACAACTAAGTCAATTACAAGGTTAAAGGAGAATTTTATTAACTTTATTTTAATCCAACAACTCAGTTTACTCAAATCTCCAACTTCCCTCCCTATGTCCAAACTATTTTCTTATCACTGAATACTAAGAAATTGCTCTTTTACATCACACCATAGAAATTCAAAGAACTATGCACGGCCCTAATTAATCACAAAGCAATCAAAGGAATGAAAAAAGGATAGAATTTACAACTCTGTTTACTGAAGACCAAATAAAAATTCACTTTTGCAGGAGGATTTAGTTATGATGTTTATGCTGTGCAGCTAGATTTTAAATTTCATATATTTTTAAAAGTTATTATTAATTAAAACAACAGGTATACTATAATATTTTGAAAGCATAATAGCAATAGAGGACTTAATACAGGATTCATTGTCTAAAGAAAAGTATGAAGACTCGAATAGCAACACCTAATGATTTATCAGAAAAAAATTAACTAGATTGATCAGCCCATTTCTTATACTGTTTTGCTTCAAAGCATAAAGGGAATACATACCAGATGTTATCGATGAACCAAAAACATCTCTAAATTACATTCATTAAGCTCAGATTAAACATAATTTACAATTATAAATATGCCAAGGGCTAGTCTGTTCCTGCATAGCCATTTAGCCTCAAATCCATAACCATATTGAGTAAAATTTAAGGTATTTTCCAGCAGAATTCCTCTAAAATCATTTCTGTGTGCTTAACTGAACAAATCACTAAGGCACAAATTTAGGAATAAAAAATGGAAAATTATAAGGAGATACTAATGGATGATTCCTAAATTCTACTGGAGTTTAGGAAAACTTTCCCTCTACATCCAGTTTTAAATTGCTACATAAGTACCAAATCAATTTGCAATTTTCAAACCATCATCTTCCAAAAAGGAATCCAACAATTTCAATTAAAAAGGTCTGTCCCTATGGATGGACCTCGAGATAATCATGCTAAGTAAAATAAGCCAGAGAGAAGTTGAAAATCACATAACACTTATATGAGGGATATAAACCTAAAAGGAACAAAAGAACAGGACACACAAGCAGAAACTCATAGATATGGACAACAGACTAGTGGTTACCAGAGGGGAGGGGAGAGGGGGAAGGGGGAGGTAGACAGGGTAAAGAGAGTCAAATATGTGGTGACAGAAAGAAATCTAAATATGGGAGGTGAACACAGTCTAAATATATATGCGCCTTACTGTTAAAATATACAGCTAAAACATTGGATTTGTTAACCAATGTCACCATAAAAAAATAATTAATTTTAAAAAACTTAAAAAATAAAATAAATAAAAAGGGCTGTCCCTGACACTTTACAATACCCATAGGCTTATACAACCTAACTACCTTTAGCAAGAATTTTAGCACATAAAGTTGAAGATTTGGTAACTATCATACAGTCCTTCATCGCTTAATAATAAGGATACACTCTAGGAAATGCAACATTAGGCAATTTCATCGTGTGGACATCACAGAATGCACTTACACAACTCAAAATGGTATAGCAAACTACACACCTTGGCTATACCGTATAGTCTACTGCTCCATAGGCCATAAACCTGTACAGCATGTTATTGTACTGCACACTGTAGTTAATTGTAAAACAATGGTATTTGTGTAACTAAACGTATCTAAACATAGAACAGCAAAAATAATTTTAAAAAAGATACCCCTGTATAGGGTACTTACCATGAATAAAATTTGCAAGACTGGAAGTTGCTCTAGGTGAGTGAGTGGTGAGTGAATGTGCAGGCCTACGACATTACTGTACACTACGCATACTTTATTAACTCTGTACACAAGCTATACTAATTTGTGTAAAAAAAAAAAAGTTGACCTTAGCTTACTGTAATTTTTTTACTTTAAAACTTTTTAAAATTTTTTAACTTTAAAATTTTTTAACTTTTCAACCCCTTCATAGTAACAGCTTAAAACATTGTACAGCTCTACAAAAATATTTTTTAGTTCTTATTCAAAAAGCTTTTTAAATTTTTATTTTTTTATTTTATAAACTTTTTTATTGCAGACTAAGACATAAATACACATAGGGTCAGGATCATCAATATCACTGTCTTCCACCTCCACAGCTTGTCCCACTGTCTTCTGGGGCATGGAACATGCATGGAACTATCATCTCCTGGGAAAGTGCCTTCTTCTGGAATACCTACTGAAGGACTTGCCTGAAGCTCTTCATAAGGAGATGTCACTCTTTAGAAATATATCCATGATGGTTTGCTTGCTTTTTTTCATCATAAATTTGCTTGTAAACAGAAAACAACACCATGAATATTCCTCTCTACTAATAAAAACCTTTCGGTACTGGGCCCCATGTTTTAAAACTTTTTAAGGAACTTGTTGAGGTCTGCAAAAGCTTCTGCTAAATGCTTTGCTGTGAATCTTCTTAGAGGTTCTTCTTGTTCTTCTTCAGCAGTTTCCTTCCCTCTTCACTCTTCTTTAGTTATGCATTCCTGTTCCAGTTCCAAAAACTCACTAGTCAATTCCTCAGGAACCACTTTGAGGAGCTGCTAAATGTCATCCTCATCCACACCCAGGTTGAAGTTGTTTGCCTTCTCAACCATAGCCTTGTTGATTTTTGCAACCTCCTCATCCTTTGAGGTCACAGATGAACCTACTGAGTGTCTCCTTCCAGATGACATTCATATACTCCTCGGTGACATCACCCAAGCCCAAGCAAGGTTCTTTGATGAAGTCATAGGTGGTGTAATACTTCCAGGATTGCATCGGTGTCTTCTGTGTCTTCCTCAGTTGCAGCAATAGCCTCGGCAAAGGTCCTCCTGAGGTGGTAGACCTTAAAAGCTGCTGTAACTCTTTGATCCATTGGTTGGATCAAAGAGGTGGTGTTTGTAGGAAGAAATATCACTTTGATACTGGGATTAAGGTCACCAATAAAAGGAGGCTATATGGGAGTATTATCAACAATAAGCAAAATCTTGAAAGGTATGTTATTCTACAAACAATACTCCTCCATTTTGCTTGAACAGAAATCCAAGAGGGTGTCTTAAAAAAGGAGGGTAGGCAATCCATGACTTTTCACTGCTCCTGTAGTACACGGCAATGTGTGTTTATTAATATGCTTGAAGACCCTGGGTTCTCGCCGTGCCAGATTACAAAGGAATTCAATTTGTAGACTGCAACATTGCCCCCAACCAAGACTGTTATCCAGTCCTTAAAAGCCTTGTAACTTGGCTTTGACTTAGCCTCCTTATAGATGAAAGTCCTTTCAGGCAATTGTTTCCAGAATAAAGAAGTTTCATCCATATTGGATATTTGCTGTAGCAAGTCATTTTCCTCCACAATCAGCTTATAGAGTTTCTAAAAATTCTTCAGCTGCCTTTACAACAGCACTGTCAGACTCACCACTCACTTTCACGTTATATAATAAATAACAATTCTCAAATCATTTAAAGCAGGGGTCCCCAACCCCTTGGCCGTGGACCATTACCAGTCTGTGGCCTGTTAGGAACAAGGATGCACAGCAGGGGGTGAGCAGCAGGCAAGAGAGAAAAGCTTCATCTGTATTTGTAGCTGCTCCCCAGCTCTTGCCATCACTGCCTCAGCTCCACCTCAGATCATCAGGGATTCGATTCTCACAGAAACACTGGTCCATGGTGCTAAAAAAGTTGGAGACCGCTGGTTTAAATTACCCAGAGCTAACAGTAAGTTCAACATTATAGTCAGATCCAGCCTTTTCTTTAAACATCACAAATAAATTTTTTGTATTGGCCACGATCATTATGGGGCTGAGAGAGATATGTTTGTGTCTGGTTTTTAATACAGGTTATCAGAAGATTCTCCATGTCTAATATAGGCCCTTCTCAAATTTTCATTAGTCTTGTTGCCTTCAATGAAAAAGATCCTTTAACATCTCCTGTCACCTTATTCCTTCTTCAATTATAGCTATGGTGGAATGGGACATGCCTGACTGGAAAGCAATAACCTTCACTGATATTCTGTCTTCAAAGTCCTTAATCACTTTTGTTTCCAGGTCAGTCACTCAATGTAGCCTCTTACAGGCAACATTAGCAGCGGATTTAGCATGCATAGGGGCCATGATGAACAAAATAACACAAGATTAAATCAAGCACAAAAGAAAATGAGGCAATTAAGATGAGATGCGGTAAATACGAGATGTATGAGGCTAATGCTGCCATAACATAGCATACAGTTTTACAGCAAACTTCTTTTTATATAAGCATAAAGAGCACAGGCTACAATAATGATTAAAAGTATAGTACAGTAAATACAGAAACCAGTAATATAGTTATCATCATCCCATATTAAATACTATACATGATTGTAATGTGCTATATACTATTACACCAAAGGCAGCACAGGTTTCTTTACACCTGCATCACCACAAATATGTGAGCAATGTATTACACTAAGATAGCTACAACATCACTAGCCATAGCAATTTTTCAGCTCCATTATAATCTTATGGGACCACCATCATATATGTGGCCAGTCACTGGCTGAAATGTCGTTATGTAGCACATGAATAATAATTTTCATCTTTAAGGTAAATTGGGTGCATTTCCTGCAGATGCAACATGATTATAACTACTACTGGCACCATCATCCCTTAGGATTCCCTTCTCTACTAGTCAGCTTAGAAGACTATTACTGCAGAAAAGAAGCTTCTGAAAGGATATCCATCCACCCGCACCCACCAATGATGTAACCAATTGGCTCAAGAATCATACTAACAGGAAAAGCAGAAAACTCTTCTGGCACCAAATACTTCACTGGCCAGTCTGAAAGAGCTTCCATCTTGGACTGTGTTAAATTTAAAAGGATGCAATAAGGACTGGTTTCTTGAAGTCAAAATGAAATTAGTAGCATACAAAATAATTTTAGTTAATTTAAGTCCATTTAAAAGTTCCACAGGGAAGGAAGGAGGTGGGACTATCATAGATAAGACTTTCAGTGAACAATATACTAAGGGCCTGTGCTCAACATCTTGCTAGAGATTGTGAGGAAATAGAGAAGGATAAAACATGATTTCTCTCGATATTTTAATGGCCAATTATAATTCAAAATATCCAACTTCACTACTTTCCTCAAAGTCAACCTGGGGACACACAAAGATAACTAGGCCACATGGCTTCCATTTCTAGACAAGATAGAGTAACAGAGTTTATCCTCCTATACAAAATTGAAAAGAATAGATAAAATATACAATGTTTTCAGATGCTAGACATTAGACAGGAAATCAGTGCAGGATGGTGATCCCTGAGAGATAGAAAGGAAATGAGGTGAGCCATACGACTCACCTCATATGACTGAAGAGAGTTTACAGGCTATAGCACAGAGAGAGAGAACTCAGACACAACCCAACAGTGTCCCTTAATTAAGGAGCCAGAACTGGGAGTTCAGGGAGGCCAAGGCAGCTGGAGTTTCCTGAGCAGAGTACTAAAGGGACAAAGCAGCAAAAGAATTTTCAGCTTAAATCAGTGCACACATGTGAAGAAACTAAGATCACCCAAAAGAGGCAGGTGGAACAATCTCTGAGGTTTACTCAACCACCATTCCCACCAGTCAGATTAGAAAAACCTTGTGATATACAGGGCATTGGGTAGGCCACTCTGAAAGGAACTGCATGGGTAATGTCTCAGTAGGAGCAAAATTAACTCTAGACTAATGGCTATCCTGGCCTCATCTAACAAAATTAAGAGCAAATCTCAAAAGGATCAAACTATTTCTAGGTAACTTGAACGTGTCCCCAAAACAAAGCTTAAAATATATGTATAGTCTTATGAAAATACCCAGCACCTAATAGGGTATAATCCATAATGTCTGGCAGCAAATTAAAAATTACCAGGCATGCAGCATGTGGCATCAGGCATCACAGTGCCCTGGTTCTTTTGCTGAGCTGCCCCAGGTCTGGAACTGGTGGCAGCCAGCATCAGTTCTCAGCTTGGCCTCTGCCATTTGCCTCCAGGTCCAGCACAGACAGCAACCAACCACGGACAACTTTGTAGCTCCTACCAGGTAGTGCCGGGAAGTCATAGGTAGTGGCAGACCTGGGCCTGCATGGGAGCCCCTCCCAAGAAGCCCCAGAACCAACACACATGGAGGCTGACTTCAGCCTACAATAGAGCATTACCCCATTAGCCTCACAATGGCACAATCAAAAAGTGGTCTCAACAGGCACACAAGCCCACCAGGACAAATCCCACTCTGTGGAGTAAGCCCCCACAAAGCAGTTCATAGGCTGTGAATCCTAAGAGCCAATCAGCATGAGAGTCAGTTGGCACTAACATGCCAACAACAATTAAGGCTCAACTACAACAAAGGGCACACACAACTCACACAAGGAATACTCCTGGAGCACATGATGCAGGTGAACAGGGAGACTGTGTCACTGAGCCATACCGGGCACCTACTACTTAAGGCCACATGGCCAAGATTAGAAGATATAGAAGATCTACCTAATTTATAGAAAACACACACACACACACACACACACACACACACTGAGAAGCAGCCACGAAGAGGAAATAAGGAAACATGTCCCAAGTGAAAGAACAGGAGAAAACTCTAGAAAAAGAACTAAATGAAATGCAGGTAAGAAATCTACCCGATAGAGTATAAAACACTACTGATAAGGATGCTCAAGGAACTTAGTGAGAACTTCAACAAAGAGATATTAAGCATAAAATATAATATAAAAACCATAAGAGTACCAGTCGAAAGTAAAAAATACAATAAATGAAATGAAGAATACGCTACAAGGAATCAACAGATTAGATGAAACAGAAGATTGAATCAGCAATTTGAAAGACGACATAGCATAAAACAGCCAATCGGAACAACAAAAAGAATTTTAAAATCAGGGTAGTTCAAGGGACCTCTGGAACAACATCAAAGATGACAACATTCACATCATAGGGATAACAAAAGGAGAAGAAAGAGAGCAAGGGATGGAGAACCCATTTGAAGAAATAATGACAAAAATTCCCTAATCTGGCAAAGGAAATAGACATATAAGTCCAGAAAATGCAGAGTCCCAAACAAGATGAACTCAAACATGCCCACACCAAGACATATCATAATTAAAATGGAAAAGGGTAAAGACATACTCCTAAATGCAGCAAGAGAGAGGCAACTAGTTATTTAAAAGGACTCTCTCGTAAGACTGGCAGAAATTTTGCAGGCCAAAAGGAATTGTCACCAAATATTCAAAGTGATGAAAAGCAAACACCTACAACCAAGACTAGTCTACCCAGCAAAATTATCATTTAAAATTGAAGAAGGGATAAAGAGTTTCCCAGACAAGAAAAAACTAAAGGAATTCATCACCACCAAACCAGTATTATAAGAAATGTTAAAGGGACTTCTTTAAGAAAAAGGGGAGAGGGGAGAGAACATAAATATGAGAACTAAAATGGCAATAACCATGTGCCTATCAATAATCACTTTAAGTGTAAATGGATTAAATGCTCCAGTCAAAAGACATGGGGTAGCTGAGTGAACAAGAAAACATGTATATGCTGTCTCCGAGATACCTACTTCTCTGACCACAATGGTATGTAACTACAAAACCAATTACAAAAAAGAAAACAAAAAACATACAAATACACAGAGGCTAAATAACAGGCTACTAAAAACAATGAAGGGATTAACAATGAGATCTTGGAAGAAATCAAAAGATAACTTTCAAGTAAAAGTGAAAAACCAATGACTTAAAAATCTATGTATCACGGCAAAAGCGGTCCTAACAGGAAAATTTATAGCAATACAGGCTTACCTCAAGAAACAAGAAAAACCTAAAATAAACAATCTAACCTTACACTTAAAGGAACTAAAAAAAGAACAGCAAACAAAGCCCAAGGTGAGTAGAAAGAATGAATAATAAAGATCAGAGTGGAAATAAACGAAATTATTTCTTTGAAAAGATAAACAAAAATGATAACTTTAATCAGGCTCATCAAAAAAAAAAAACAAAAACAAAAACAAAAAAGAGAGAGAGAGAGAGAATCCAAAGAAATAAAATCAGAAATGAAAGAGAAATGACAACTGACACTGCAAAAATACAAAGAATTACAAGAAAATACTATGAACAAATTATACGCCAACAAGTTGGACGACCTAGAAAAAATGGACAAGTTCCTAGAAACATACAATCTTCCAAGACTGAATCAAGAAGAAACAGAAAATCTAAACCAACTAATTACTACTAACAAAATCGAATCAGCAATCAAAAAACTCTCAACAAATAAAAGCCCTAGACAGGATGGCTTTACTGTTAATTTTACCAAACACTCAACAGAGAATTAACACCTATTCTTCTCAAACTATTCCAATTAAAATCAAGAGGGGGGAAGGTTCCCAAGCTCATTCTATGGGGTCACCATTGCCCTGATTCCAAAACCAGACAAAGACATAACACGTACAAAAAAATTTATAGGCCAATATCTCTAGTAAACATAAATGCAAAAATCCTCAACAAAATACTAGAAAACCAAATTCAGTAATACATTAAAAAAGATCAAACACCATGATTCAAGTGGGCTTTATTACTAGAATGCAAGGTTGGTTCAATATTCCCAAATCAACTTACATGATACACCATATAAACAAAATGAAAAATAAAAATCATATGATCATATCAATAGATGCAAAAAAAGAGTTCAAACAATATCTAGCATCCATTTATGATAAAAACTCTCAGCAAAGTGGGAATAGAGGGAACATACTTCAACATAATAAAGGCCACATATAAGAAAAGACACAACTAACATCACATTTAGTGGGGCAAAGCTAAAAGCATTTTCCTTAAGATCAGGAACAAGACAAGGCTGTCTCCTTTCACCACTTTTATTTAACATAGTATTGAAAGTCCTCACCACGGCAATCAGACAAGAAATAAAAGACATCCAAATTGGAAAGAAAGAAGCAAAACTGACATTATCTGCAATAACATATTACTATATACAGAGAACACCAAAGATTCCACCAAAAAACTTTTAGAACTGATGAATAAATTTAGGAGAGTAGCAGGATATAAAATTAACATTCACGAATTGCATTTTTATACACCAAAAACAAACTACCAGAAAGAGAAATTAAGGAAATAATCTCATTTACAATTGCATCAAAAGATAAAAATAAAATACCTAGCAATAAATTTAACCAGAGGTAAAAGACCTATACTTGGAAAATTAAAAGACATTGAAGAAAGAAAGTGAAGAAAGTACAAATAAATGGGAGAATATACTGTGCTCATGGATAGGAAGGATTAACATCATTAAAATTTCCATGCTACCCAAAGCAATCTATAGATTCAATGCAATCCCTATCAAAACATTAATAGCATTTTTCACAGGACTAGAACAAATAATCCTAAAATATATATGGTACCATAAAAGTCCCCAAATAACTACAGCAATCTTGAAAAAGAAGAATAAAGTTGGAAGTATCACACTACCTGATATCAAACTATGCTATGAGACTAAAGTAATCAAAACAGCATGGTGTTGACATAAAACAAACACATAGATCAATGGAACTGAATAGAGAGCCCAGAATAAAGCCCACATCTATATAGTCATTTAATCTATGACAAAGAAAGCAAGAATATACAATTGGGTAAAGACAGTCTTATTCATTAAATGATGCTGAGAAAACTGACAGATACATGCAGAGAAAAAATGAAACTGGACCACCTTCTTACTCTATATACAAGAATAAATTCAAAATGAATCAAAGACTTAAATGTTAGATCCGAAACCATAAAACTCCTGGAAAACATAGACAGTACATTCTCTGACACTGCTCTTAGTAATATTTTTTCTGATATAGCTCCTCGAGCAAGAGAAACAAACAAACAAAAATAAATAAACAAAGGAGACATCAAACGAAAAAGTTTTTGCACAGCAAAGGAAACCATCATCAACAAAAAGACAAGCTACTGAATGGGAGAAGGTATTCACCAATGACACATTTGATAAGGTGTTAATATCCAAAAACATAAAAATCCATACAACTCAGCATCCAAAAAACAAACAATCCAATTGAAAAATGGGCAAAGGGCCTGAATAGGCATTTCTCCAAGGAGGACAAACAGATAGCCAACAGACATATGAAAAGATGAGGGAAAAAAATGCCTGAGATGAAAAATACACTGGATGGAGATTACATACTGCAGAAGAAAGGATTAGTGAATTGAAGACATAGCAGTAAAAACTATCTCAAACAATACAAAAGAAAAAATCCTGGAGATAATGATCAAAATATCCTTGAACTGTGGAAGAACCTACATAGCCAATATACGTGCACTTAATTTGAGTTTCCAAAGGAAAGGAGAAAGGGTACATAAAAACTATTTGAAGAAAAATGGCCAAAACATTCCAAATTTAATGAAAATAATAAATCCACAAGTCCAAAGCTCAATCAACCCAAAACATAATATGAAAAAAAACTACAGCAAGGCCCATATAATTACTTAAAACCTAGTTAAAAAGTATATCTACAAAAAATGCACAGCTAAACAAAGATAAGAATGATGGCAGCATTTCCAGAAAAAAAAAAAAAAGGCAAGACAAATGACAATGTAGCAGCATCTTTAAGGTAATGAAAGAAAAAATGTCAACCTAGAATCCTATACTAAGCAAAAATATCTTTCAAACACTAAGGCAAAAATTAAGATTTTTTCAGACATTCAAAGTTGAAAAGAATTCATCAGCAGTAGACTTTCAGTATAAGTAATCTTAAAAGAAATTCTTCAGGATGCAAGAAAATGGTACCCGATAGAAATCTGCATGTACACAAAAGAATAAAGATCACTGGGAACAGAAAATGTATGAGTAAATATAAAATACTTAAAAATTATTTAATCTCTTTAAAACTGATTGCTTAAAACGAAAATAGTAACAATGTGTACAGGACTTATATGTAGAAGTAAAATGTATAATAACAATAGTAAAAAGCTAGGAACAAGTAAATGAAAATATAATGGTAAAGTTCTTAGACTATATATGAAATAGTATAATGTATGCCATAAACCTAAAAGCAACCACTAAAACACACAAGAAAGAGCACTGTTAGTAAGTCATCGAATGAGATGAAATTAAATTTTAAAAAATACTCTGGTAATCCTAAAGAAAGCAGAAAAAGAGAAAAAGGGGAACGGGGAACAGATGGAACAAACAGAAAGCTAATAATAACTCAGAGATATAATCCCAACTATATCAATAGTTACATTAAAAGTAAATACTCTAAATATCCTCATTTACAAGGGAGATTGTGAAACTGTATGGAAGCCTCAACTACATATTGCCTATGAGAAATCAATTTTAAATAAAGACACAAACAGTTTAACATTTTAAAAATGGGAAAAAAATATCACATGCTGATGCTAATCAAAAGAAAACTGAAGTGGCTATATTAATATTAGACCAAAGTAGGTTTCAGAGCAAAGACTATTACCAAGGATAAAGAGAGTCACCTCCTAATGAAAAAGGGATAAGTTAATCAAGACATGCCATTACTAAATGTTCAAAAATCTAATCACAGTATTTCAAAATACATGAAGCAAAAAGTAACAGAACTTCAAGGAGAAATAGATAAATCCAATTATCACTAGACTTCAAAATCACTCACTCTATAATTGATGCAATAAGTAAGCAGAAAGAAAATCAAGGATGTAGAAGACTGGAACAATTTTACCAAAACCAACTTGACCTAATTGACATTTACAGGACACTCCACCAAATAACAACAGAATATACATTTTTCATTTTCACACAGACCATTTACCAAGACAGTTTATATTCTGATTCATAAAACAAGCCTAAATAAATTTTAGGATTTATTCAGAAAGATTCAAAAAATTCAAATATATGCTCCCTCATTCCATAGTATCCAGTTTTAATTGGTAAATAATGGCCAGCTAAAAACCTCACTTCCCAGTCCCCCACTTCATATAGATGGTGACAAGTCCTCATCAATAAACTGAGGGCAAAAGAAGCCAAAGAAGTTTAGAAAAGAGGACCTCCTCAACCTGTCTTGCCTCTTCCCCAGGCTGACAGCAGAGAATTCTGAAGTCTGAGGGGATGGCAGAACCACATGACAGAAGGTATCTAAGACCCTGAATCACCCATGTAGAGGAAAATCATCTACCAAAATGATCACCTACTACACGAATGGGAATAAAAAAGTCACTTATTATGTTTAGGCAATAAAATTGTGAACTTTGTTTTAAAAGCAGCTAACATTACTCTAATTCGGGAAGCTTCTAAAGAGTTCTATGCAGAGGAGTGACATGATTTGATTTACATTTTAAAAGGATCACTCTAGCTGTTATATTAAGAATAGTTTGTAGGGAGGCAAGTGTAGAAAAAGACAGACTAGTTAAGACATGGCAGTAATCCAGGAAAGAGATGATGGTATCTTGAATTAGGGTGATAACAGTGAAAGTGTTGAGTAGAAGTCATATTCTAGAAATATTTTGAAGGTAAAGCGAACAAGATTTTTCTGACAGATTAGACGCAGTGTATGAGAAAAAGAAGTCAACCCTTAGCAACTGGAAGATGGAGCTGCCATCAGCTGAGAGGGAGAAGGTCAGCGATAAAAGTGGTTAGTAGGTTAGATAGGGTGAGGCAGTGGACGGAGATATCAGATCCATTTTGGACATTGTGTTTGAGAAGTCTATCAATTACTCAAAGAAAATTTCAACTGGGCAGCCAAATTACATCAGGAAATAAAAAACAAGTCTGATTAGAAACATATATTTGAATGTTGTCAGCATACAAACCACCAACTAAGGGAGAGTAAATCGAGAAGAGTTCCAAGAACTGAGCCCCATTCTTATGTTAAAAAGTTGAGGAGAAAAGGAGACTATAACACAGTGGACAGAGGAGTGACCAAGGAGATGAAAAGAAAATCAAGAGTATATCTTGGAAGCCAAATAAAGAAAGTCTCAATAAAGAGGAAGTGATCGATTGTGTCAAATTCTGGTAAGTTAAGTAAGATAAAGACCAAAAACTGATCACTGGTCAAGACAAAGTACTGTTTTTTATTTTTTGGTTAGGAGAAATAATAGCATGTTCATATGCTAATGAGAAAAATCCTGTAAAAAGAAAGGAAATGATGATTATAGGAGAATGAGGGAAAACTTCTCTGGAACTATGTCTTTAAATCGGTAAAGGAACAGGACCAGGTTCACAAGTGGCCCAATAAACATTGAATCTATAGTTAACAGGCAGAAAGACAGAGTACATAAATAGTTACAAGCAGGTGGGTAGATAACTGTAAATAATTAGGCTCTAGTGAACCACGATTATAAAGTCCATCTATAAAGACATCCCTTAAAAGTAGTCTTTCTAGAGAGCCGTGTCTGCATAGTCATTATCATTTCAATTTCACTAAGTGCCAAAAAGCTATTAGAAGGCTCAATAGAGTAGCAGTGAGACATCCTGGGATTACCTTAAATGAGATCAACTATTTCCAGTGACTACACTATGACACTAGATATTCTACCCAGGACTCATAAGTGAGGCACCAATGAGCAATTTTAGAACAACTGCATTCCAATTACCCAAAGTCTTCTAAACAGTCACTACTGTGAGGTTTTCAAACAATTTCAGAAGTAGTAAAAGTTATCATTCTTGGGAACATTTAAGAGGTATTGTTTATATGGTTTCAGGCACTTGTAAAAACTACCAAATTCCAAAGAGTAGTCTCGGCCTTGGCCCTAGAGTTAGTTCATTAGTTTAGCAGTGTTTTAAGAACATGGTAAGCAACATAATTTTCACCAATGAAAATGGCTACATAATCCATTCTGAATTACTATCCTCATTTAAACAGTTATGTCTTGAAGCTTTTTAAACTTATGTAGTGGTGTTTTAAAGACAAACAACAAATATCTTAAATTCTTAAGCCCTACAGAATATTATCAAGCACATAATGTATGTAAAAAGTTTTCATTGCACTGTTTCAACAGCCAGCATTAGCAACAGGTATGCTCGAGATTCAGAAAAAACTACTTTGTAAAAAAGCAACAAATTCTGACATGCACAGTTCTAAGTAAACAGCTAAGTAACTAGTTAGCTAAGTGTCAGATTTCATTTTGACTTCATGTAGTTTTCCACTTCATTAGGAAAATTAAGTACACATTTTAATAAATGAAGTTTTTACAATGTAACACCCCAAAGTAATTTTTTCACAACTAATGTGTATCCTAAATGTAATTCACAAGCTGCATGTTGTAATATGTTAATATAAAACAAAAAACAAAAAATACACTCACTCCAAAATATGAACCATCTACTACAAATCAGTGATTCTTACTATTAAGGGGATGTCATACTCCTCTGCAAATCTGGTGAAAGCTATGTGTATAATTTAGAGAATTTATGGATGCCTTGAAGCCTATCTAGGGGTCCCTGAAGTTTAAAGAATCTTTGATTAGTGGAAAAGAATGGAGTCCAAAATTGATCCAAGAACATATGAAAATTTAATACATATACTGAGTAAAAGAACTATAACATACAGTGAGAAAAACTGATTATTTAATAACATAAGTGGCTATTCACAGAGAAACTATAATAAATCTCTATAAACACATGAATGCTTTAAAGAGTTAAATGTAAAAAATAAAAATTATAAAATACTATAACCAAATATAGAGACTACACAATCTCGGTTGGGAAAAGTCTTCTCAAACAACATAAGAAAACTACTGATAGATTTGACTGTAAATTTTATAACTTCTGTATAAGCAAAATACACCATTAAATCAAGGAGTAAATGAGAGACTTGGAGAAAAATAGATGTAAAACATATGACAAATAAAGGTTTACTGATTCTAATATATATTTTTAAGAAACTAAAATTTGGTAACATAAACTACCCAATAGACAAATGGAAATGAACAAGTAGTTCAACCTAAAAATGTAAATTAGTGCAACAACATATCATTTCACAGCTTCAGACTGGCAAAAGTTAAAAGCATATAGAATTCAGTGTTTGTGAGTATATGTTGGCAGTGTAGATTAGTGTGACCTTTTAGAAAATATGTTGTTTTGGAACATAACAAATTTAGAAATCTGTTAAACTACAAAATACATATTTCCTTTGTCCCAGGAATCCCACAGATAGAATTTATCCTAGTGAAAATGATACCAACACATAGGAGTTAAATGGGCATATATAAGGATGTTTGTTGTAACATTGTTTATAACATCAAGAAAGAAAAGGAAAGGGAAGGAAAGAAGCAAAAGAAGTGGGGAAAAGGGACTGAATGTCCATTATTGGTGTAATGGCTTAATTTATAATACATGCATACTATGCAATATTCTACAGCTATTAGATGAGTAAATCAAATATATATGTATTGACCTGGAAAGATGTCTATGGCATTAAATGGAAAAAAAGCAAGATACAGAGTAACATGTAGATCATGATACCGTATTCATTTTTTTAAAAAACTATATTATGTGATATTGACTTTTTTAGGAATTCCCATTTATAAATTTAATTTCCAAGCAGTCAGTGAATACACCTAACTTTTGAACACATCTACTGCTCTGTTAGAGGTCTAACCATCAAAATACTCTCACGTCAAGGTGCATAAGGCATTATCAGACAATACAATCCTTTGAAATCATCTGTAGCACAGAAAGATAAACAATAAAATTACTTTTAAGAGCAAAAATGGTTAATAGTTTTTTCTAATGCAAAATAAAAAATACTTTTTTTTTAATATTGTGATTTTACACTTACGGAAAACCACCACAGTTTTTTTTTTTTCCTGTAGAAGAAATAAGCTACCTATCTCAGTTGATTCATTGGGTAATATAATTATGTTCATTATACAAATATAAACAAGGGCCAGACATTACACTAAACCAATTCCTTTGTGTCAGAAATTGGATTTTCTCAGAATGATATTCCTTCTTAGCAATACAATTAAACATTGGCATTACAGTTTAAAAATCCTATAGAAACTGCTAAATCTTAGTGTAATGTTAATATAAAGTCCCAAGTAGTCTGATATAATTAAAGGAACACTTGATTTGGAATCAGATATACCTGGATTCCAATACTGGTTCTGACACTTACTAGCTATGTGATCAAGTTATATAATCTTTGAGCCTGTTCTCACATCTGTAAAAATAGCTTTCTTTGGTGTTCTTGGAAGAGGAAATAAGAATATCACATATAAAGGTGCCTAGTACAGAGTCTGGTTGTCAAACTATGCCTTCAGCCTTCCTTTTCTAAGGAAGATTACTAACTAGTAATATCTGTTTTAGTACAGCCTTTTATAAGACTTTTTTTTAATTGAAATATTGCTGATATAAAGTTACGTGTTATATTGGCCATGTTTTATTAGTTCCTTCAAGTGTTTTGTACTTGAGGCTCCTCCTTTTCTTTGGCTATTTTTGAGAATTATTTAGTTTGATCCCCATTTACTATTTATGATGAAATTTAAAATATTCTTGTAAAAAAAATTACAAAAAAAACCACATTATTTTCTACCTGTGGCTTTCTACATCTTTAGATAACTCTCTAAAATCATTCAGGTTGTGTCTATGGAAAACATTTTCAAGCATCAGGAAAAAAGTTAGGCAAAGAAAGAAAATTAAAAAATTGAAGTTATCCTAATGTCTAAGAAACCCATATAGCAATACAACAAAGAATAAGTACAAATTTTAGTTTTAACTTAACTTTCGAATTTCTCTATGAGTCTTTTTTTTTTCCTGTAAAACTGGGTCATTAATCAAACCAGAATATGACCCTGAATGCTGATAAATAGATCCAAATGAATAGAAAAAACATATTGGTCAACCTTCAATATTTAAAGTGAATGTTTTTTCTATTGTACAAGACACATATTAAGAAAATCATAGTAAATAAATTTGATATCTCTTCAAAATTGTACAGGGTAAGTTTTACTCAGTTGAGGACTAGAATTATCCTTAGCTCCTCTTCGACTTTACTTGCACTTCAATCAAATTTGATGCTCTTTGATACACTGCTCTTTAACTTCCTCCAAGGCTTTTGTCTATCAAAACCGCAAATAGCTACTACTTGTAATGTTACAATTATTTTCTGATACATTTTTCCTAAATACTAATCATCACGAACAGCAACATCTAGCTGTAATTTCTTAGTCTAAATTATACTGTTGCTGGTATTTTATGGCTTGATTCTCAAAAAGTATTTTAAACGATGCTGAGGTGAACGTGTATACATAAAAACACTTCACATTACTTTTCCGTATTCAAATTACAGCCTCTTGAACTGATTTTTAAGTGTCACATACATATTTAAACCAAGGTGTATCGCTGACATTCTTTTAAACACTCGCTCCCCGGCCCAATCTCCTCCCAAATGCTGCTCTCAGGTTCCCTTCTAACCTGAAGTTACCTATTAAAGCTGTGCGTTTTTCTGGTCTTTCACAACTTCACTATCCAACTTTTTGTACTTCAGACCGCTTCTCCCATTAAAGTAAGTACTGTTAACTCCTTAAAGTACTTAACTATAAGGTTAACTCTTTGCATAATCTTACTTTTCCTTTCGTAAACTTAAATCTCAATAATACCGTCAGCGTCCCCTCCCCTTCTAAATTCACATCGACATTGCCGCGAAGCAATGTATATATATATATATGTCCTTACGCCCAAAATATTAATCCGTTTGGCGCCACGAAAAAAATTAGATGCCTGGATTCCTCGTTTCACTACCTCGTTGAAGCGTTTTATTTGCTTTCCTCTCCTACCTGGGCAGCCTATTTCTCCCATCAGTTTTGTGGTCCCTTGCTGCCCCCAGCACAAGAGTGCAACTCACTACAGCGTATTTCTTTTACTCACCATCATTCCCAGTATCTCCCTCCATTTCTGCTCATTTATCCCTTGGGGAACCTCCCCATCCTCAAAGATTCCGTATCCAGGTGCCCGCATCTTAAATTAGAATACCCCTCGACCTACACTGCCAGGTCTTTCTGGACGACTTCTAAGAGAACACAAGAGGCTGTGCGTTTCTGTCTCCTCCAGCAGTACCCGCTCCCCACCGAGTTCGGTCTTTTGCTCTTTTCCCACGGAATGCCTACTTCGGAGTAACCCTGTAGCTGAGCCCAACCTTGCAACCTCTGCCCCGTGACCTCGCAAGCCCAACACGCCACTCAAGCTTATTTCACACCATTCTTGGAGCGTGTGCTCTCGATGTCCCCAGTCCCAGATCTCTTTGCAACCTCTTTCAGACTCCAGCTCCCGAGCCAAACCACAGGTTAGACGAACACCCACTTGCTAGGGTTGCAACACCTCTCTGGCCCGGCCCCTTCCACAGCACTCACTCATCCCAGAGGGGCTCTGCTCCTCACCTAGCTTCGATCGGGACTCCTCCAGTTTCTGGATTTGGTTCTCCAAGAAGAGCATCGCCACCGCGAAGGCCACCACCGCCAGCAGCTGCAACTTGGGCGGCATCATAATCCTGAGGAGCCCCATGAAACCCGCTGCTCGGGATCAAGACATACCGCGTAGGGCGGGAAACGGGACCCCAGAGGCGAGGGAGACGCCAGGAGGAGCCCACCAAGCTGGTAGAAAGGGAAGGAGAGCGCGACAGCAGGAGAACCACCGCAGCGACCCCCCTTCCTGCCTCCCCAATCCCCCGCCCCCAGGCGCCAGCACCAACGCCGCCGGTGGCCGTTTCCCCTCGGCCGATTCAGCAGCCGCCCCCTCCAGAAGCCCGCGCTGCAAACACAGCGCGAAGCGGCTGCCGGGCTCTCGCCTCCCTCTACTGCCTCAGTCACCGACCCCCGCGCC
>NW_006441955.1:31321850-31357621 GCF_000325575.1 Pteropus alecto | reverse complement strand
GCGCACGCATCCACGTACGCTGCTCGGCAACCAGAGGCTCCACACTCTGCTCCCGTTCGGTTGTGCTTATTGGACCAAAGAACCCCCGCGCTCCTCTCTCGGTTCAGGTTACGGTTGGTTTCCTTTGCCGTCGGTGTCAACCAAAGCGACATTCGATTGGGTATACTTGGGAAAGGAGGCGGGCCGAAACTGACGAAGGCGGGGCTTCTTGGCTGCTTGACGAAAATGTCGTGAATGAAAGGAAGGAGCCCAGAGAGGCACAAATTTGAGGGGCTTAGGAAAGTGCCTGACATGGGTTAGCGAAAGGACCCAAAACTTTAGATTTATAGGAAACGTAAAGATATTTGATCACCTTTAAGCTGCTGTATGCCCTTGCTACAGACTAAGAGACATGATGGCAATCTCCCGTTAGCAGCCTGTTTTAGCTCAGGCTCTGGAGTGGACTCCCTTAGCTGAGGGGTCCTCTGGGGAGCCAGAGACTTACGGAAACTGGTAGCGATGGCGGCTGGGCCGGGCGGTTGGCTTGGGCCGGCGTTTGGCCTGCGGTTGCTGATGGCGTCTATACTTCACGTGGTGAGTGGAGATCACCTACGCGATAGCCCCAGAGCGAGTGGCTCTGTTTGTGAGCCACACTTGAAAAGAATGGAAGGACTGCTTTCCTTAGCTACTGCTGCGGCCGGAATGTGACGTGGCTTATGTCCTCGTTTGATGCTTATCCTTCCCTGCTCGTGGTTTCTAACGGTTCTCTCTCCTGGCTTCAGACTATCTTGAGTACTCATTGTCTCTTGCAGAGCTCCAACTAAAAACAATCTGTAAATCACACGGTGGGGAAAGGCATGAAAATTGCTTTCCAATGGGCCGGAATAAACCGTTCTTTACGACAGAGTTCCCAAATCATAGAGGAAAGCCCTCAAGTCTTTGGTTCAGAGTACACTTCCTATTCTTTCAATTATTAATGATCTCTAAATCATTGACAGCCTTTTACCTCTGTTCTCTGACATTCACATTACCGCTGGGTGCTCTTCAATGTTGTGGTTTTAAACATTGTTGCAGTGAAAGGAGCTACTGTGTGCTAAAGCATAATTTATTTATTTATTTGTGTTTTTTTTTTTGAAATTGATCTAAAATGATAATCTTCATCTCGTTTAAAATCGGGCAGTGTTAACCAAGTTTTTTGTTTGTTTGTTTTGTTTTTTTCTCCAATAACAGCAGATCGGTTCTTAATCTCCGAATGAGGAAAAACTATTTTTACTTATTTTTCTATTCACTCATGAACAACTTAATATTGGTTAATTCCTCCTAAGAAGTTTTCAATCCATGTTTTGCTATGTGAATAATAAAACTTTTTAATAGGCACTGTGCTTGGATCTTTTACACTTTTTTAAATCAGCTTAATTCTTCAGGTGTTCTCTTTACTGAGCCTACTGAAAAGTTCTCCTAGGAGACCTGGTTTCATTGATTTATCCAAGGTTTGGGAGAGTTTGGGCCTGTCCCAAAGGTCTCTATAAACACTTCTCTTTTTCTTTCATCAAGGAGTTTGAAGATCCTGCCTGTTTTATTTTGCAACCATACCTAAGAGATGAAGTCTTTACTTCTCTAGTTAGCATTACTTTACTCCATTATTCAGGTATTTAGTGCCTTAGAAATTGCTGAAAGACCCTTTCTAAACTTTCTACTCAAGATTTTTCTTTTTCTTTTTTCTTTTTTTTTTTTTCTTTTGCAAATGTTAGGTAATTTGAGTTCACCACCATGCAAAGATAAAAAGGAGTAACATTTCAAGTTGCCTTCTGATTTCCCTCTGTTTTATTATCTATGGCTGTGTAACCACCCCAACTTAATGGCTTAAAATAACAATTTCTCATAATTCTGTGGGACTGCTGAGCAGTTCCTGTGTCGATTTCCTCTGGCCTCATTTATGCAGGTAGCTGTATAGAGCTAGTAGGTCAGCTGGACTGAAAGGTCCACGATGGCTTCATTTTTAGTTGATTCTGACTACAGATAGGTCAACTTGGTTTTCCATGTGACCCCCTCATCTTCCAATAGGCCAGAACAACTTCTTTTCATGGCAGTCTGAAAACAGCATTATTAAAGAGCAAAAGCTACAATGCCTTCTAAAGCCTAGCCATGGAAATCACATATATCACTTACACCTCACAATTTGTCAAAGCAAATCTCAAGACCAATCTAGATTTCAAGGGTGGAAAAATAGACTCCATCTCTACATGGGAGAAGTGACATAGTCACATTGCAAAGACGTGTACATACTAGGCAGGTTAAAGGGAGTTTATGGCCTTTAAGCAATCTACCACAGTGACCATTTACAGAATTTAAGCCAGAAACTTGGGTGACATCTTTGACTCCTTCCTTTGTATACATACCTCACATCCAGGCAATTACCAAGTATTATTGATTTTACTTACTAAATTTCTCTGAAATCCATCCACTTGCTGTTAACTCATTCAGGTCACCAACATTTCTGTCCTTAGAAATAACAGCCTTCTGGTTCGCCCTTTGAATTATCAGAATCTAAATGGTTGGCTCTGCCATCTTCCCAATTGCCTAAGCCAGAAATTACTCATTTTAAATTCTCTTTTCTTTCACTCTCTGAATCCAAGCAGTCATCAAACCCATAAAAATCTCCAATCCAATCCACTTAATCCTATCTCCACTTAGGTAGTACCTAAATTTAAGCTACCATCTTTACTTGCCTGGAATTACCACACCAGTTTCTTTAACTGATCTCCCCATCCCTTTTTCTCCATTTCTAATCCAGTCTTTACAATGCATCCAAAGTCATCTTTCTAAAACTTAAATCTGTCGTTATTAAAGCTTTTCACATTCTCTGTTGTTTTTAAGGTGAAGTCTGCCCTCCTTCACATTCCTTAACAAGGCCTGTTTCACCTGATACTTCTTTGTCTATCCTGGCTTAATTCCCATTGTTTATCTCTAATGGGAGAGCAAAAATGTAGAGGTGAAGATTTGGGGCCACTTGCTTTAGTATGTCTCACATACTGTATTCTCCCTCACCAAGACTACAGTATGGTGTTTGGATAAAATGCAAAACTTAACACATTCCATACAGTACTCTCTCCTTCGCATAGTCTATTTTACTTTATGCTGTATTACACAGATCCCCAACCTTAACCGTACCATAGCTGTGTGTATGTGTTTGTATACCTTCACTCTCCCTGCTCCTGTGCCAATTAGAAGGTAGCCAAAGGTAACATAGGGACTGTTTTTCTTTTATATATTTTATACTGCGCCTTACATGTATTTGTTCATTTAAATCCTTATGAGGTATGAATAGCCTCCTAGTTCATTTGTGTTTGTTCCTTGCTGTTAAAGCCATCAGGATATCTATAGTTTGTGTGGAGTGGTGAGTGTGGAGCGGTAATGAATCCTATCTACTCATACAAATACAAAATGACTCTGAAAATAGAAAGGGAGTCCTAGTTCACTGTTGTTGAATTGTTTTAACTTCCCTAAGGTTTATTCCTGTCTCTTCTGTAATGACTAGTGTTTTTAGGAAAAGAAGGCAATAAAATTCTTGAAAAAGAAAAGAGAGTGTATGGAGGATTGTTGGGAAAACACTTAGAAGTTAGAAAAAAATGCATTTCACAGTTAGCCTGAGGGGAAAAAAGGCCAGGTGAAATAAGTAATTGGCAATAATAAAAATAAACCAAATCTTTGGAACCTGACGGATGGCAGAGGGGAAAGAATAAGAGATGAATTTCTTGGCTCCTTGAGGTTGAGCTACTGGTAATGGATAGAAAACTTAACTTATACTTTAATTCACACCTCTTGAGTCTTTAGACTAGATAAGTTGAGTTTTTATCACTGTGTGCCTCTGAATAGCTCTAATTTAAAGTTAATAGCAATGCATAGTTATCAGCATTCCAGTGACAACTGGGAAGATTTAAAGTGATTTAATCTGAAAATACATTCTGAGTATGATTAAGCATTAGAAAAGTAATATTTTAGTATAGCCTAAGGAAGCTGTTTTCTAGAGCACACAGAACTAAGTAGTATTCATTTCTTCATTCAGCTCATACATAACATTCTTCATTCAGAAAAGCACTGTACTTAAAGCAGTATTCATGATACTGTGTATCATTGATTCTGAAACAACCCCCTTTTATTAATAGGTTAACATCTGTATCTAGATCAGTCTTATTTCAATGAGTGGCACAATTGTCAGCATTTTTGTTGTTATTCTTAGTAGTACATTTAATAATGGTGCTTCATGGATTCTGTGATATATGGTAGTTAATAACAGTGGTCAAGGGTCTTGTGGGCAGGCCAGGATTAGAATCAATGTTCCTACCTGTTTGCTGTGTTGTCTTAGACAAATTACATTAACTATCCTAAGCCTCTGTTTACTTCTCTACAAAGTGGAGATAATGATACCTTCTTCGTAGGGTAGTTAAGATTAAATAAAATAATGATGTAAAGTGCTTGGCAAGATACATGATGCTTTGTAAGAGCTTGATGTAATGGTTATATTTCTTGTATTCATTTTCATGGAGTTTATCTGTAAACCCATCTATTTATTTTTGTTTCAGATTTGAAATCTGTTCAAAATTACATGAGAAACCCATGAGTTTTCTGAGAGTAAAGATCAATTAAGAGACCACTAATCATATGTATGTATAAGTATAATAAAATGTATAACTATATACCCAACTTTTGCCAGAAAAGGTAATGTTACATTATAGTTAATCCAGTTTCCCTGCCAACAACCTTCATCTACAGGGAACTCAATTACACCAGAAAAATAAATGAATGAATAATGCGTGGAGCGGAGAATGGAGTTTCTTAGCTTTTCAATGCTATTTTGAACTGGGAAAAGTTAAACTGTTAAATGGTTATCTCAATCAGGGTTATTCCACTCTATCCTTAGAATCTCTATCTTTCTTACAAGTGTGGCTACTTATTTTAAAATTTAATATTTGACCTTAATATTAAATGCATTTTAAATGCTGTTCAGTTGTTTTTTGGTAATAAAAAGATGGGCAGGCATAATTTAAAATTTTGAACTCCTCTTTTATATTATTTAGTATGTAGTGTTTATCTGCGAAGTGCTTAAAATATATTCTGATGTCCTTAGATTCAAAGCCTTGAGTCTGCCAAACCAGTGATAGAACTAGAAAAAAAAATAGTTCACTCTTGAAACTCAAGATACTTGTATCTCCCATACACTTATTCTCTATCCCATGTCTAATACAATGATTAAAACATAAGTAGTGTTTTGTAGATTTTAACTGTACTTTCACAGTTGAAGATGGTGATGACGCTAGCACTTACTAAGTACCCACTGTGTACTGGGTAAGATACTAGATGATTTCTGTGCTTTTTTTCTCCTTTAGTCTTCAAAACTCTGTGAGATAAGTGATAATTATTCCTATTCAGAAACTCAAAACTCAAAACTTTGTTGGCAAATGAATCAAGATGTCATCAGACTCTAATATACATGTTTTGCATATTCATGCCACCTGTGAATAGGTGCTCAATAAATGCCAGACTAGAACCAAGTAGTAAGATCGCATGATTATTCAAGATTCTTGTTTTTAAGACATGCCATGGTAGCAATTTCTTATATTTATTAAGCAGGTCACAGTTTCAAAGAGATTTCACTTTTATTACCTGTTTTAGTTACCATGGCTGCAAGACAAATCACCCTAAAATTTAATGGTGTAAAACAATTACTTACTCAATATACATGTTTTGCATATTCATGCAAAATTTTGCTTTCAGATTCTGTGGGTCAGAAATTCAGAGAGGGCACAACAGGATGGCTTGTGTGTTCCATGGCACCTCAGACCTCAACTGAAAGACTGGAGCCTGAAATGTGAAGGCTCTTTACTCACTTATCTATAGTAGCTGATGCTAGTCGTCAGCTGGGGGCTTCAGTTGCTCTCTATGTGGGTCTATTCATGTTGACTCTCTAATTTAGGCTACCTTACAACATGGTGGCTAAGCTCCAAAGTTGAGTGTTCTGAGAGAGAGACACAGAGCACATATGAGCACAAGCCAAGCAGAAACTTTCCTTTTTTTATGATCTTCCGTCAGAAATCACATTATATTGCTTCTTTTATACTCTTGTGACTGTTGGTCAGAACAGTCACAAGCCCCTGCCCAGATTCAAAGGGAGAGAACATAGACTACCACTTCTCAGTGGAGGACTGCCTGTCACATTGTAAGAACATGTGGGATGATGTATATATATTGGTGGCCATCTTTGGAAACTACAGATTATCCTGTGAAATAGATTAAGCAGATCACTTTACTAATGGAGAAATTTCTCAAAGTATTAGGTACAGTAGCAAGTGTCTTATGCCCCTCCCCACTAGACTGGGATACTTGATCTATTTTGAAGATTATATATATTCCACATTATTATTGAGATAAGATAAAAGATCTTTAAGGTATCAAATTAGGGTGTTGACTAACATAAGACCAATGGAATAATAAACATTTTGGAGGAATATGCCAAGAAGACTTAAAAGTTTTTTACATTAGGAAATGCCATTTGGTTTTAATCTTCCTAGTTAGTCTAGAAGAGTGACAAACTGCAGTTAGTAAGCCAAATCCAGCCAGCCCCGTTTTTGTGAATAAAGTTTAATTGGAACACACATACCCATTCATTTATTATTGTCTGTGACTGCTTTTGTGCTGAAATAGCTGAGGTGAATAGTTGCAACAGAAACCATATAACCACCAAAGGCTAACATAGTTACTATTTGGCCCTTTATATAAAGACCCTTGGTTTAGAAGATTAACCAATTGCTGTCAAACCTGAAATTCCCGCTACCTGAGGCTGTGGTTTTGACCAATTCATTTACTTGACACACAGTGCTGGAAATATAGAGAAACAACTTAATGCTTGCCCTGAAGAATTAACAATATTGCTGGGGAATTAGACAATCCTAGATTTACATAGTACAATCTTTTATTACTATACAGTTGTGTACAAATTTCTTTCTCAGAAAAGTACTGTAGCTAAAGATTAATATCTGATTTTTTTTTCTAGAAAAATTTTTCTAGAAAACTGATACTGATCAGGTTCTTGGAAATAAGTAGGAATTAACAAAAAAAGTGATGAAAAGGGGTGAAAAACTGAAAAAGGAGCTTTAGACATAGGAAAAGTATGAGTAAATCTGTGTTTGAGTAGGAGTTTTATATTTCTAGGTATTACAGGAATTTATTATAGCTGAAAAGTAGAATAGGATTGGAGAGGTAATGAGAGGTAGGGTCGGTCAGTGAGCTTTTAAGCCACTGAGGCAGGAAAAGATTTGAGAGCTCTTTTAAGAGACAGAATTACCTAAACTTGTTAATTAGCTGTAAGAATGGTAGGAAGTGTGGAGTCCAGAATGACTGACCTGGGCAGTTAGATGGTCAGGGAAAATGGTAAAAATAGGACCACTTTACTATATTGAATACACTGGGGAGGAATAGATTTAAGGAGAAAAGATAAGTTTCACTGTTGGAGATTCTGAATTTGCAATGCCTATGCAACATCTAAATGAGACAGCGAGGAGGCTGTTGGCTTTGGAAGCTTGACATTCAAGAAAAAGACTTCAGAGTTTTCAGTAAATCGATATCTGAAGCCATGGGAAAGATGCATTTGTCTATGAAAGTATGTGAAGCAAAGAGAATGCCAAAAATAGAAATGGGAAACAACGACATTTAAGAGATGCATAGAAGAGGAAGAAGAAAGAAGACAAGCCCATGGAAAGAGTTTTGAATGCCTTTGCATTTAGTGATTTTTGGCAAGTTTAGTCCAATGGTACAGTCGGAAACTAGAGTAACAATTTAGAAATGATGGAATGTGGGGAGAACAATTAGAAACCATAGGGCTAGAATACACTGAAGAATTGAATTAGTGAAATTCAGTCCCTGTGAAAGTGGCAGAAGCTAGGATTCAAAGCACAGGTAGAGAAAGGGGTTGAGCTCAGAGAGATGAAGGTATACCATATTCACTAAGAAGGTGAGGGAAGAAGACTAATATTTTTGAAAGCCTACATTTGCCAGTCAGTCTGATTGATTATGTAAGTCATTTAATCTTTACGGCAGTCTGTTTTATGTAAGAAGTGTTGCTCCTTCATCAATGAGGAAATTAACTCTTAGGTTATCTTGTCCAGTGTCACACATCTTAAAAGTGGTGGAGTTAGTACCTAAAACCCAAAATTTTATTTCTGAGGTGCTCCTGTTCTTTCTAACTTTGTCCCCTTCCCTACCCTTCCTCTGCTACATGTGAGTGAAGATAAGTCTGTAGAGTGTGATAGGGACCTAGAAGTTAATGTTAGTCCATAGACCCATGTAAAAGGCGCTAAAAGTTCATAAAATGAAATGGGAATTTGTTTTTCTACTAAGGAAATTCCTTTTTAAGAATTATTGAATGTTTAATAAAAGATACGTAATATACAGATCTAAAGAAATAATGTATCTTTTTTAATAATCCATATTGTGGCTATACTGAAAGATAACTTGTTTTTAAGAAAAAAAAAATTTTGTGGGAGAGGTGGGAAGAACCATAGACTCATATAAAGTTATAGAGTAACTCATCTCCAGTGTGTTAAATTTTGACAACCCTGGTTTCTCCTTTTTTTGGAAATTTTATAATATAAATATGGAATTATGTTTTGTTTCTCATTTTTTATTTTCAGGTGTCTGCATTCGGGGCAGAGTTTTCATCAGAAGCTTGCAGAGAGTTAGGCTTCTCCAGCAACTTGCTTTGCAGCTCCTGTGATCTTCTTGGACAATTTAACCTACTTCAGCTGGATCCTGACTGTAGAGGATGCTGTCAGGAAGAAGCACAGTTTGAAACCAAAAAGGTCTTGTTTTCTAGTATCTCTCTTCCTTAATATGGTTTAGTTGAGATAAGGTAAAATATTAACTTACTTAATCATCTTAAGTAAACAGAAGTCTCTGGCTTTTACATTTTGCAGTACCATTTCATACCCGGACCTCATTCTACCACAGTTGTCCAGCAGAGGAAGAACAGAATTACTCTAGTATACTTGGATTCTAAAGCTCTCTAGTCTTCCTAAATTGTAGCCACATGAAGTCAAAGAATAATTAATTGGATGTTTTTATTCATTTGTAAGAACTCAATCTTTAAATGAAATTTGGGATGAAAGTAAAGTACCCACTACCTGGCACATAATGATAGACAACAAATTGTAACTTTTAATCTGGTTAACCAAGGATATGGCCTGTTAATTTACACACCATTTACTAAAATTTCCAGGTACTTAACCTCACCTTTAATACCTGAAAACAGCCAAGATTAGGTAACTCTAACTGTTCAATAAAATCTATGTTTTGACCCACTGTTCAAATTAATAGTAAACTTGCTTAATTTTTTAATTTTTTCATTACACTGCTTTATAAAGTAGCAGAAAAGATCTAGCATGAGATTTTTTGGTAAGCTATTTTACTTCTGTTTTAGTTTTGCTCATACCTATGTTCCTAGGTACAGTTGACAAATATCAGTAAGGATGTTGACTTAATTGTGAAGAGCATACTTATTTGAAGCTTAAAGAAAAAAAACAAACTAATGAAAGAAAAAAATATTTAAATCTTGGTGCTGTTTTTATACAGTTAGTATTACTAAGTAGCATAAGTAACTTCAGCTTTAAATATTGGAATCTTAATATGTAAAGGAAGGGACCATTCTTTTTTTCACTACTGACTTGCTTTTTCCTTATGGTGGAAAAATATAGTAACTGCCAGTTCCTGAGTGTCACATCTTACAGCTTTTCACACAGAAAAGGACTAATTTTTCCTTATTTATGTTTTTTTGAAGTATTTTAGACAAGGATTGTTACTAGCTAAAGTTGAGTCACTAACCAGTTATTAGCTAGGATTATGGAATAATGTAAGAACCATTAGCTGCCACAGTAGCTATGTGGAATGTTGCATCCAGGAGCAAACAGATGAAGTAATTCTTGGGTAAAGATCAGGCTAGGTACTAGGTAAGCAATCTCTTTATCTGTTATATTTTATTCTCAATTACTAGAGTAAACCACTTGTACTTGAGCTGTTTTTAAAGATTTAGCTCCAGGGTCCCCTTTCCTGTCAAGTCTTACCTAATCTCTCTCCGCTAACCCAGAATCACTACCACTCTCAGTTATGTTAGCTACATGTACTCTATTCCTAGAGCACCTTAGGATACCATGATTTATACTTAGCTCCACTACATTGTGTCTGTTGTTTTCTTTCTTTTTCTCCCAATAGATTATGTTCTTTGAAGTCTAGGATTTTTTTGTTTCTGAATCCCCAGCCTTTAGCATACATTATTTCATGTTTTGTCCTTGAATAAAGCTGTTTTTATTAGGAACAAGTTAGAAAAGGTAATTTTAAAATGTTGAAAACATACTTGAACTCTGTAGATGCTTGTTTTCATTTCACTTATATGTTTTTTCATTTTACTTATATATCCTATATATAAAAAGAAAATTTGTCTTTATGTTAGCAGTTATCCATTAGTAATACTTTGTTTATAATTGTTTATCTAACTATAAATCTAGGTATCTCATTTCTATATAAAACATAGTCATCCCAAATCTATCTTTTAAAAGATATGTTAATTATTTAGTACAAATATTTAGTTGATTCCAGTCTGACCACTAATAGATATTTTTTCAAAGAATATATGATCATTAGTTTCCAGTTTCCTGAAATTTTCCTGAAGATAAATATAAATCAAATACTTTTTTTTCTGTTAAGAATTTTTTAACTTTTATTTTCTAAGATTTATAAGATTAAATGTAGTGTTTTAGTAGATGAGTTCTTTTTCTCAAAATCTTTCCAGTTCTGTGAATTTGAATTTGATTATGGCAGCAAGATGCCTTTTTTCTTCTCATTCATTTAGGGTTTTTATATCTTAATAATAATGATTTCACTTTCTTTCAGACATTGTAGAACTTTTGTATTTCCTCTTAACTATGCCCCTATTTCCTTAACTAGTACCTGTTCTTTTTAAGATCATGGTTCACCAAGATCCTTGTAGTCCCAGTGCTTTCTTTTTTCTTTTTTAGAAATATTTTTACTTAATTGGATTTTAGTACTTCCTGGTTTTTTTTGCATTTTTACCTACCTTATCTCTGAATTGCTGTTCTGAAGGTTTGGCTAGTTACCAGACCAGAGCAGCTTCTGGGAGAAAAGAATCCACTTAGCTGAATTACTCATATAGCAATAAGCAAATTATTTCAACTTAATTTACTGTTCACTCAGTCTTGATTATATTGGGAAGGAGTTTAGAATAGTGTTAAGAGCACAGGCTCTGGAAGCAAACTGCCTAGGTTCAGATACTCTGTACTCAGCTGATGATCTTAGACAAATTATTCGATCACTCTATGCCTGTTTATTCAGTTATAAATTGAGGATGATAATATTTGCTATCTCGTAGGATGGTTATGAGAATTAAATGAGTTAATATGTGTATACTGCTTAGAATAGTGCTTGCCACTATAATAAGTATTAGGTAAATACGTGTGGCTGGTGGTGATGATAGTAGTAATAATAGTAGTATCTGATTTGTTGATGGAAAGAAAAACAAGAAACAATTTGGAGAACTCAGAATAGCATACTAATGATTACTATTGGCAAAGTAGTGTAAAAGAAATAGATAAGAGGTATAACATGAGCTATTAGATTTGCCAGTTATAAAAATTTGGAACAAAATTTGGTTACTCCACTCTCAAGCTCCTGGATCAGTTGAATCAAGAAGAAATATAATAACAATTAGTAGTATAAAAACTTTCACCATTTGCAGCTTCTTGTTTATGTGGAACAAAATATAGAAATTATTTGTGTCAAACATAATCCTAAATTTCAAATTTTTGAGTCCAGCTGATGTACACATTTTAATAAGGAGAATGCTACAAATTTGAACTTTAACAGTTTATACTATTTGAGCATTTTAAAATGCCTCTTGAAAGATTGCATTTGAAGAAAGAAGGTTTTGCTACTAAAAAATTTTTTCAAAATCATTGATAAAGTGGAGCTAAATTTTGTTAGGACAAACGTGTTCTGAAAATTGCATGAAACCTATATTTTAAAATCAACTTAGAATAAAACATATTATTGGCTTCAGACTTCAGAGAGCAGATCAGATAGAAGTCATGATATTCTTTGAAACTAGAAATAATATAACAGAAAGCAAATTAAACTATATGTTTGCAATATAAAAATAATTAGTTTTTGAAAAAAGATAGCTGTAAACTAATCTCAATTTCTAATTTTTCTGCTAACATACCTCTGCTACTTATATTTTTTATCTGACACTTGGTAACAGAGTTCAGAAGTTTAAGAAAGTTTTGGAAGAGAAAAGCTTAAAAGTGATTTTAAAAAAACTACAGATTAAAAAGAGATTTTTTTTATTTGAATTTTGGAACATCTTGGTCTCGTTCACAGAATACCAGTAGAAGCTAGGCTGCAGATCACCAAATTATACCATTACTGGTTCTGGAAAATAGCTCAATAGTTCAGGTGATTTGATGAAGGGATTTTTGCTTTTTAGAAAATGCTAAAACAAAATGAAAAATATTTATCTTCATTAATTATTATAATTCACTGGATTTTAATAAATGGACCTAAGTACATAATGCATAAATAATTTTAAGAATTTAGTTAAATACCCTCCACTTCTCACTCCATTACCTAGTTGAAGTTAGACTAATATTGATTGACTAGCTCTACATAGTAGGATTCCCATTTTCCATGTGTATAATGCTCTACCTTCACATTTACATGCACTCCAAACAAGACAGAGATAATAAAAAGGTGATACTCATGAATGTATAGTTCAGTGAAAGTTTACTTCTTTCTCTTTTTATAAGAGTTTTTAAAAGAGTTGAATTTTCATCTCTGCTTCATTGCTTACTAGATTTGTGACTTCGAGCTAGCAAATTACTTTGAGATCCTCAGTTCTGTTGTAATAATTACATTGTCCCACTTTTGTTTCTTTTACCTTGGTTATGTCCTGAAGTGTTTTCCCTACTTTATTTTATCGTCACAACTCTATAGTGTAAATACTGTTACTCCTATTTAATGGAAAAGGAAACTAGGATGTAATCTGCCCAAAGTTACCTAGCAATTAGATGCCACAACCTGGCTTCATCTCAGCTCTATTTGACACTAAAGCCACAAGTTTTTAAATCTCTGTGCTATTTTGCCTCTCTTCTTGAAAATATTAACAGTAATACCTACTTTACAGAGTTACTGTAAGAAAATGAATGAATTTGATGTAAAACCCCAGACTGGCTTTCTGAAGGTCCCTTTAGCATTTATAGTAACAATTTTAATAACACAATTCTGTCACTAGTTTTTATTTAAAATTATCAAATCTTTATTCCTCAGTTTACCACAGACATTAATGGCTCACCTCATATTACTTGGCATTTTTCAGGAATGTATTAACAACTTTTGCTTTAAGGCCTAATCAGACATTTAAATAAGTCATGTAACTTTTTTTTAATTCTGGTAAAAGAGTCAAAACATTTAGTTATTTTCAGTTTACTTGGAAATTCTGTAGCCAACTTCAGAGTAATTTAGAAGTCAGCTTAAACAACATTATTCAAGACAGTGGCAGATTTTAAGCTTTAGCCTATCAGAAATAGAATACTACTGGCATGTAAAACAGAAGGATGAAATGGAGGTTAAGCTAACTATGCGTGAAATTGTAGGCACTAAAGAAATTTCACAGTTGCTTAAAATAGCTTCACTTTTTTTTCATAGTGTCTGTAGTATCAATACATGAACTGATTTCTTCAAAGGAAACAATCTAAATATCTCCAACAGATTTTTTTTTCGATTAGAGTTGACATTCAGTATTTTATATTAGTTTCAGGTATACAGCATAACAGACATTTATATAATTTACGAAGTGATCTCCCGATTAGTCTAGTAGATAGATTATTCTAATTATAAAACATTCACAAAAAAGCTTTTTAAAAAGATCTAAATAATCTTTGGCAACAGTTCAAATTCAGTGTAAGAATCACTATGACTCCTAAGTAGGAACAATACTAAATAATGACACAATATTTACTTAATAATAATAGCCACTAGCATTCATTAAGTTCTTATTATATATGAAGGTGCTGTTCTAAGCATTTTATATTAATAAATTTATATAATCCTTATAACAACTCTATAAGGTAAGTACCATTATTAGTCCCATTTCATACTTGAGTTGGAGGCAGAGAGCTTGCCTAAAGTCATACAGCTTATAAGTGGCTATAAATATGTGTATTATAGTTGTGTAACAAAAGTTTTAGTTTATTTTGTATAGTTATTTAATTGAACTGAAAATTTTTTTTTATGTTTTCTAAATGTGGCATGTCATTTGTTTTTAATATGAAGAATAAAAGTAGTGAATTTTTTTTTTTTTTTTTTTTAGTTATTTACAAATTAGGACTGGCTTCTATCGAAACATAATAAAACAATTGTCACATTTGTATATTATGTTTAGAAAGGGAATAAACCCTTAAAGTAATTCATTATCTATCCTCGGGCTGCCTTACAGCTACATTTCCTAGACATACCTACCTCAGAGTCAAAGTAAACTTCCCATTTATGCACTAAATATATCTTCTTGGTATAGGTTCTGAGAATGCCAAAATAAGACAACAGTCACTGTCCTTCAAGAATAGAAGAAATAGACATGGAAATTGGGCTGCTAGAATATAGTTTGCAGGATATTCTATTGAGCTAAAACATAATATCCAATGTTATGAAATTACCACTAAAAGAATCAGAAATAAAAAGTTGGAAGGAGGAGGGAATCTCTTAAAGTTGATATGTTGAGAACTATAGATATAACCGTGTTAATCATTATGGAAGTGACCAACAGAACTAAAAATGAGCAGTTTATTGAGTGGGGAGAAAGGAGGCAGAGGAAAATTTTTACTTCTAATTTTATACCCTTCTGCACTGTTTCTTTTTAACTGTTATTTCCATATGTGTTGATTTCTTTAAAGAATTCAGTGATTTGTGTGCTATAAACAAAAAACATACACGTTCTATGAAAGCACACAAAAGAAAGGGCATAACCATTGTACAGGTCAGGTAAATATCACCACCTGCTTATATGAAAGTTGATGCCTATGATAAGTTGGAAAATAATTAGGAAAATGTCATCTTTGGCAGAAGAAAAAATTAATGAAAAGGCAGAGTCATGAGAAAGACATTCATTTAAGATAAATCAGATAGCTTGGTTATGATGAAAGATGATGGTTGTTAAGTAGGACCTGTGTGCCTTGCTTGATTAGAAGTTTGGAGTATCCCATAGGCAGGCGGACAAAATTAAAGAATTTTAAACAATGAATCAGCATCAGATTTATAATTTAATAACTTTTATTGGTGTAAATGATACTTGATAGAGCAGAAGAGAATATTGTTGCCAAAAAAATAACATACAGCAAGACACAAGAGCTTAAGCCAACACATTGGTAGCAAAAATGGAGAAAGGACAGATCTAAAAAAAAATAAGGCAATAAAACTTAACAGGATTTATTGCTTTAGCTGGATTAGAGGGGGAAGGGATGAGTGAAGACCCTTCTTAATTTTCTTACTTGAGAAACTGGTCACCCTGACACAAGAAGGATATAACAGACTTCAGCTAGTTATAAGGTAGCCCCTTAAGGTAATGATGGCAGATGGGAAAAGGTCCGGCAACAGAGGATAACTTTTAATAAGGCATACCTCTTAGCAACAAACTGCCTTTTCAGTTTTTTTTTTTTTTTTGAAGAAATGAGTGTCATATTTTTAATTTAGAAGGCCATGAATTTTATCTGGCCATAATGAATTCTAAAATTGATAGTATACTTGTCAAACAATGAGCAAAAAATAAAAATACATATAATGGCCTAGTTTCTTTTGTTCTAATTTTATATTGCTTCTCTTAAATTTTATGTAATATTTAAGCTTTTAGGTTATTATAGGCTTGTTTTTGCATCTGTTCTTAAAATAGGCGATTACTTTCTGTAGCTTGAGAGAAACCATAATTTGTGCTGGCTGTTTTGTTTTTTATTTCGGATATTTGTAACCTTTCTTAAAAATGATCATAATTGCCCCTCCCCTCTTTTTTGACAATGATTTTCAGTAATGGAATAGTAATAGCAACACTGACACAAAGAAGTGAGTTCTCTTTAAAAAGCAGTTTTTGTTGCCATATATAACACCTTCATGTTCAGTTTTTGAGGCAATCGAATGTTTAGATGTTTAACCATACATTGTCTGGATATCAGTTTTTCAGTTAACAGGAAATAGATCGTATTTTTCAAACATTTAGGAGCAAAAAGACATCGAATTTTTTTATTATTGAGTACTAGATACAAAATAGTTTGCCATTTTCTAAAATATTATTACTTATTACTGAAGAGCCTAGTTGGTTTAAAAAGTACTTACTGTGGGAAGGTACTATAATCCTCCACTCTACCAGCTGAGCTATTGAAGGGAGCACTAAAACTACTTACTATGATATTCAAGCTTAAATTCACTTTTTCCAATTCTTTGGATATTTTGACCTCAGGAAATATAGTGATGTTGTGTAGAGTTATTTCCTTTCATTGTCTATTTCCTAAGTATCAGTAGAATTCAGTAATTGTTCCCAAGTGATGACCCTGGACAATTCATATTTGCAGCTGAAGTATGGAAATATGTCTGCTTATGTGGGTGTATTTGTTTCTGGGCGAAAATCAGACAGTCTTACATCTTGCTGATAAAATTCTCATTGTTTTAGAGTCTTTCTTTCCTCAGATTTCAGCACTGGTATGTTCTAATTTAGAATATGATGTCAAAGAAAGATTTTTATTCTTGTACATTTTTATTGAGTTTTTTAGTGAAACGGCGATTATATATTTATGGAAAGATTCCCCCCAGTGTATTCTTACCTTGTTTAGAGCCTAATTTAAATTAAGGTAGATGTTACCTTGCTTGTTTTGTGGCTTTCTCAAACTTAAGGCAGGAACTAAAAATAGAAAAAGGAATAGCACTTTGATAGTGTAGTAGACTAAATTTTAAATTTAAGGCGCTTCCTTAGGCATAGTGATTCATTACTTTGTAACTTTTCAGACTTTAGTAGAAAGCACCTAAAAATGAATAGTGTAATCTCAGGGGTATTATATTAGAGAATTATATTTTCCAGCTTGGTTTACCAAAATTATAAAACTTAAGTTACTTCCCAAATCCTCCACATTCATTCATTATTCCTATGCAAGAATGCCATCAGTGAGAGTGTATGCGGAATTGCCAATAGATACGCTATTTGCCATATGTATCTGCTGCTTCAGTGACTTAGTCAAAGTGAAATCTTGACAAAAGCTTACTACTAGATCACAAAATATTTAGTACCCTAATTATCTGTGCATGTGTAATTGTAGCTCATTGTTTCTAACACTCCTGGCATTTAAAAAAAAAAAATCAGAAAATATCGGAATGATTTGATGATGAATAATGAAGTAAAACTTAAAACATCAGCAGTTCACTAAGCATATGGTTTTGGTTGAAAACATTTTCCCTAAGAATTAACTGGCCAGATTTTGCTAAAAATAGCTTCTGCATTTTTGAAAGATGTAAAGTTGATTTTTAGAAATTATACTGTATGCAGTTTATATTCGGAAGAGTGGCTCACTTATATATTTAAGTGTATCATAATTGTTTTTCATTTAAGATCTCTAAATAATATAATACTCAGCTTTTATCATGTTACAGTCGTACTTCCTTATTTTTTAATTCTTATATTTCACTTAAGGGCAAGCCTCCAGACCTAGAAAATAGTTACTCCTCAGATCTGAATTCTGTTCAGCAGTTAAAATTTTTCTTTTCTTTCACCTAACATTAGAGCATTTTCTTTATATTGCCACTTAATATTCAAAGTTTTTCCAATTTTTTTCTAATCATAGTATTAGATTTCTTTAATACTAAAGTTTTACCTTTAAATAAAAGAGGATTTTTAACATAAGAAAGTATGGCTGCAAGCAGTTCTTCGTAAGGGGAGGTTTAATTCGATTAGTCTGTTGAACAAAAGCTTACTTTTTGATTGTTTTGTAATTTTTGTCCAAGGCAGTGATTCTGTTCTCATCCCTGGATGGCCATTACAATCACTTGGGTAGGATTAAAAGAAGTAATAATAATTAAAATACCGATACTTCCATCTCAACCCCAAATATACTAATTTAGTTGGACTAGAGTAGGTTCCAGGAATCAGTAATTTTCAGACTCTTTCCAGGTAATTCAAGTGTACTGTCAAGGCTGAAAACCCTGCTCTAAGGTAATTTAAATTTGAAAGCTTGAGAAATTTTTGGAGTAGCCATTCTAATTACAGAGAAACAATGACTGATAACCCTGAATAATCCCAGGACAGAAAGCACTATTACCTATGAAAATGGGTTTAAAATACAACTTAAACTTAAGCAATAGTGTGAAAGAATTGTCATAATTGTTATTTATTGAACATTTAAAGAACCGAGGCTTTTGTATTTTGTTGTTATTAAATCTTTATAGCAACTCTGGAGGGGAGGGAATGGAATAACTTATTGGTTCAAACAGTAAACTGGAGCTCAGAGTGACTTATCCAAGGAGACATGCTGCTTGTAAATGGCAGAGCCAGAACTGGACCACATACATATTTGATTTTATAACTTGAGATCTTTTCACTATACCTTAAAAGATAAACTGAGGCATATTAAAAATAAAAAAAAAAATGATTGGAGCAAAAATCAATTCAAGTCCAGCAGCGCTAAATGGAAATGTTTAAAAGCTTCCCACCAACAGGAGTTAGGGGCAAGACTTTTATAGTAAAGATACAGAAGCAAAACAAGAAAATTATTTGATTGGCTATAGCTTAAGCAGTTGCCCTATTTGAGAAATCCTAGTTGGCTGTTTGAGATTGATAGTCTTTAGGTTTTGATTTCTTAATTTGGACGCATTTACAGGCATAAGTTTTGGTTTGCTTATTACATAGGCTGCTAATGCCTTAGAACCAACCCAGTCTAATGGCCTCCTTGTTTAATTTAACAATACCGTGCTGTGTGAAAATTTGATATTTAGTTTGACTTAGTTCATTTCAAGGTTTTTTTACTGTCATGTTTCTTTAGAGCATGGATATCATCACCAACAAAAATAAATTAAGTTCTTTGAGTTGGAAAGTTGTAGAACTTAAATATATTAAGCGCTTAATATAATTCTGACTTGGACCAGATTTACAGATTTGTGGTGCTGGTGTGATGGTGGCAGTAAAAGTTAACAAGTGCAACACTTTTTTTAAAATTCAGAAAATTTACATAACTCACAAGTTGCCTTTGTTCAGTGTTGGAATCTAGCTATGTGGTGAGAAACTGCATAGACCAGTTTTTGTCTTGCTGTTAATCTGAACTATTTTGTAGCAACACAGACTTTAACTACAGCAAAATTATCATCACAAAATAAAGATTTTGGCCTTTTTTTGTATGCGAAAACCTCATTATAAACCCTTAATTTTGTATTAAGAGGTTGGTTATGTGGACATAAGGGGAAAAAATCGTTATATTCCAACAGTAATTTATCAAGGAAGTCTTTCTACAGTGAAAGGAGTACATTGTCACAAAAAATTAAAATATATGAAATTACAGAATCTAAAATTGAGATACATACAAATAAATCTTTGTAATGCTTAAAATGTATTTATTTAAATTGGGAAAAATTAGCTAACTGCAAAGCTGTAATTTATTTTTAAAATAATAAATGAAAATCATTTATTTTTAAATGAAAGGGAAATTAGTATATTCAAAATGCTATTACAAGTATGGTAAATTAGTTACAGAGCAGAAGTAGTTCGATATTTCTACTTCCCACCCAGACGACCCTATCAGAAGTTTAGAAAAACTTGACAGTCATAAGTAATGTGAAAAAGATATGGACTCCAAAGGAAAAGAATGCAGTTTTGTGTATCATTTTTGTATTTTTCTAAAAGTGCCCGTGTGTTTTCATTTAAAGTATTTGGACTAGTATAATATAATCCTAATGGAATAATAACCTATGATACCTAGAGTTAGGTTATCTATACAAATAAGGCTTCTCTAATGCATATGGAAAAGAAGCCTACCAACTTACTATAAAAAAATATAAGCTCGCTATATAAAAGTTATATAACTTGCATCTTTGATTCTATTGACATTTTTCCACAAATGTTTGAAGGTCAGAGTTTTTGTATTCCAGTGACATTACTTTAGAAGGTAAAAATGCTAAGGGTAAGGAACTGAAAGTTTTAACCTTTTTTAATCCTTTCATACTTTATGCCCTTGAGAATTCCTATTACAAGTAACATATTTCCTGTGTGTGAATTTGTGCAATGCCAAAGATGCTTATGATCACTTTATAAGGCATTGAAAATTTACCACAATTTGTAGTTAAATTATTTATTCACCATGAAAAACAAATGTTTTTATATAACACTATAACACTACAAATTCATAAGTAAAATGCCAACTAGCATTACTGCTTTTAGAATTTGACTTAAAAATGTTATACAGCTTTGAGTTACATTTTCTTTTTATTTACCTTAGACTGGAACTAAACACAGTCTAGTCTAAAATGTGCGTCAAAGGAACTTGAAATATTTTGAAACTTACATGATGAAAAAAGAAATGTTTAATTCTGCTAAATGAATAATTCTCTCCATTCAGTACACATACATTGAGCAGCTTTGTATCCAGTTCTGGGAGAATTAAATAAGACATTTCCTGTCCACAGTGAAGTTATAGACTATTTATAGTAAATTATGATGAGAACAGAATTCTGCGAAAAGTCCCTAGTTTAGGAGACCAACAAAAGTTTTCCTAGAGAAGGCTACATCTCAGCTGTCTGTTCATTAAAGAATATGTTTCTAATATTTTTAATTAAGCAGTTGGTGTTTTGTGGTGCAGAGAAGTGCTTTCCTTGAATGGATTACAAGTATGCTAGCATACTGAGTCCTTAGGACAACCAAATGGGGACTGGAGTGAGGAAGCCCCCAGTTATAAGCTGCTTCCTCCTTTTTATCCCTTTTATTCCATATATTTGTTACCATTTTCTACATGTGATGATATGAAGAATATTGGGAAGTAGTGGTGTAGAGAAATGCCATTTTTAAGTATACAATTCAGTGACATTAAGTACATTCACGCTGTGGTTCAGCATCATCATCCATCTTCAGAACTTTTTCATCCTCCAAACTGAAACTCCATACTCATTAAACAATTCTTCCCCAGTGCTTCCCTCCCCCAGCCCCTGGCAGCCACCATTCTACTTTCTGTCTCTGAATTTGACTACTATGAGTACCTCATAGAAGTGGAATTACTCATGTAGTAGTTATCCTTTTGTTACTGCCTTATTTCACGTAGCTTAATGTCTTCAAAATGTATCCATATTATAGCATGTGTCATAATTTCCTTATTAAGGCTGAATAATATTATATGTATATACCACATTTTGTTTATCTTTATACCTGTTGATAGATATTTGGGTTGACTTCACCTTTTGATTATTGTGAATAATAATTGGTATACAAATATTTGTTCACAATCGTGCTTTTAGTTCTTTTGAGTATATACCTAGAAGTAGAATTACTAGATTATATAATTCTATTTTTAATTTTTTTAAGGAACCACCATTTTATTTTTCATAGTGACTGTACCACTTTATATTCCCAACATTAGTTCACAAGGGCTCCAAATTCTCCACATCTTTGTCACCTCTTGTTTTTAATATATACAATAGCCATCCTAATAAGTGTGAAGTGGTATCTCATTTGATCTGGATTTCCCTAATAATTAGAGTGATATTGAGCATCTTTTCATGAGTTCATTGGTAATGTAGTCTGATATTTTTAAAGATTGGGCATGGGAACTTATCTAACAAAAATTAACCAAATCTTATTCAAAAGCAACTTATTTTATAGAATTAGGTCAACCTAATCTTAAACTTTTACTGCTGAAAAGAATTTTAGAGATCATCAGAGTTCTTAATCTGAAATCCATCTGTGGTTCCAGAGAGTCCACGAATAGCCTAATTAAAGCAGAATTTCCATCAAATTCTCAAAAGTATCTTACACCATTAAAAACTTAAGAACTATTGATAACACCCCAAAATCACCAGAACGTTAAAAAGTCATCATCTTTTGGGTTGGTGGAATTAAGGTGATTTTAAAATTTCTACTTTGTGCTTTTCTATATTTTCCAAAGTATCTAAAATAATCCTGCATGGTGCATGTGATTGTTAGGCTATTTTAGAACTTGAAAAGTAAAATCCATCTTTAGCTCTTGGGCCTGCAATTAAAAAAACAAGTCTAAAAGCTAAGAAGGAATAAAATGGATATAGTGTATTCTTATCATTGCCTGCCTTTTCTTAGAGTCACAGCATTCCCAAGTCTGCAAAAAGAATGGGCAGGCCTTCCACTTCCGGTTTGGCACCACCCAATTCAAACCAATTTCTGCTCAGATAAATTCCTAAAATTAGGAAAGAAAGGAAGGAAGGGAGGGAGAGGAGGAAAGGAAGGAAGAGAAAGAAGGAGGGAGGGAGGGAAGAAAGGCAGGCTCTACAGCTACAAAAACAAAAACAAAAAAAAACGATGTTTACCATTGACTCTATTTCAACTGAATTAACTGCAATAAAATATTTATGTTTGAATTTTTTTTATAATGAGCTCTTACTATAAAGAGAATATGCAGGTTATATAACTAGAAAAGCAATATTTACCATTGAATTCATTTCACCTGGGATTCATTAAGGCAGAATATTTACATTTAAGTTTTTTATAATGAGATTTTACTGGTTTTCCTATAATATCTTTACATAGTACATACTATAATTACTTTTTTAAAGGTATTAGGTTTCTGTTTTTAATTTTAAAACAATGATCACTTAATTTTAAAAACACCTGTGTTCAATTTAGCATCCTAAAAAACTGTAGAAAATCTTTAGGATTATGTGCAGAACTTTCTAGGACATCTTACCTATTCATATTCAATTCATATTCATTGTCAGGTCCTCATATTTTCTATCATTTTGGCTAGGTTTAAAAATACTCCCAAGTAGGGCTTAAACTCCTCTACCATTTAATATCCTTGGGCCTTTGTTTCCTTTTCTGTTGGACTAGAACTAGATAGTCCTATCCAACTCTGACATTTGTTTGATCTATATATCTGCTTAACTATAATGTTTATGCTGTGGAACTTTATATTTATAACTACATTTTTAAATTTATACCAGTTTTTTAAATTTCTGTTTTTCCTTTTGCAGCTATATGCAGGAGCTATTCTCGAAGTCTGTGGATGAAAATTGGGGAGGTTCCCTCAAGTCCAAGGTATATAAAATTAGCTAGTAAATTCTCATTTTGATAATTTAAAATCAGCATTTCACAAGAATAATTTTGTTAAATATTCCCACAAATAAGAATTTTTAGAGTTATACTTTCTCAGTAGCATATGAATTTTCATGGAGGTGGAGTTTTATAGTAATTGTTGAATACTAGATTACTTTAAACAAGCATAATGTATAAAATTTATGTTTAAATACAACACATGATGAGGCAGTATTTTCTTTAAAGGGGAGCCTTTTTTACCAAGTAAAAATTTTATGAGAACCTTCTTTTACCAGATGTAAATGTAATCTCCTTAAATAGCATTTCATTCTAGTATATTTTAAATGTAAATTGACTCTCATAAAATGCCTAAGGAATAATTAAGTGAGACTAGACTTGTACTAAATTACAAATCATCAAAAATAGAATAAATACCATAGAACTTGAGGTGTAGAAGAGAGGAAGTCATACATGTATATCTTCACAGGAAATTTTAAGGATAAATATGTGATAGGATAATTGTGAAAGTGTATTCTTTTGGTTGAAATCAAACAGTAATAGAGCTTTGTAGCTCCAAAAACACTCGGTCTAAGGTTTTTTTTTATTCTGTCCTTGCTTGTCACTTGAAAATCAGTTTTATGAAACTGAACTTGTCTGGAGCTGTCAACCAATGGTTGTTGGCGCCAACAGGAATCCCCAATTTAGGGTGCCGTGAAGAAGGAAACTCTTTTTTCAGTGCAAACAATTCAATATGATACAACATAGCTGTGGAACATCTTAATAGAGTTACAGTTCATTTAAGAAAAAAACATTACTATGGAACAGCATGCCTATGAGGTGGCCCTCTTCCGTTAGTTCTGTTCTGCTCCACCTGCTCTTCTCCGCTTCATTCCAGAAAGATGTCTTTAATGTCTCAACTCCAGCTGGGGAAATGCAGTTTTCAGTCTTCGATGGAAAGGGAAAGTGTGCTCTCTGAGCCAGAGAGTTTCTGACTTATACAGAAAGAAGTCCCCGCCTGGTTCCTGATTGCTCCTTTCTCATACAAATGAGGACTCCAAATCTTTGTTTGCAGTTTCATCTGTCCAAAGGACATGGTCCTGGCTGGTCAGAATAGAGCCACTCTGATTGGTCAGTGAAGATGCCGATGGGGATATAGCTGCAGAGTTGACTGGACTGGGAAAGTCTCAGTCCAATTGGTCAAGATAGGATTCCAGGAACTCCTTAATAATAAGGGTTGGCTCAGTTAGCAGGAACACAGTTCAGTGCAGGAGGCAAGGCACCTTCATGGAGGCTTCTCCCTGAAGCACAGTTTGCATGAGAGGCTTATTAATGGTTGCTAGGATCTCTTTTTAAATTTGACCCAGTCAACCACCAGGATCCCTTCTTGTTAGGTCTAGCTTCTTTGTTAGGGTCAACAAAGGTAATGAAATTCTTTTTTTTACCTCACTCCCTTTTTTTCACTGAAATACATAAGTGATCTATTTATATGCCTTATTCTGTTTTTGTTTGCTGGCTTTCCAATGATTTCTTGCCTTGTTTACTTAATACCAAGAGAATTATTTGGATTTAGATTTTATAAAATTGTCTATATTAGCACCTGCCTATTGCTGACTTAGAATTGTTTATAAGAAAATATTGCTCATTTTGGCACAGAAATAAAATAGAGTAATTTTGGGGACATTTTATATGAAGCCCAAACAGATACACTTGTAATTAAATACATTCTTTGTTAGAATAAGAATTCTTATGTAGCACAGAATATAACATCTACTTATGCTTAGGGAAAACAATTCCTTACTCTGTATATTTTTCCTCACTTAAATTCAGAATTGTACCATAGTTGTTTTTATGTAAGTTCTCCAAATGATATTTTGATCACTCTTATTTTCAGAAAGTTTCACAATTGCTTTTTAATTTTATTGATTATTCATATTTACTGACTAGTTTTATTAATAATCTTTTGTGACTTCATTTTTCATGAGGTCAAGAGTAGCTTTGATATAGCAGTTAGCCCTTCTGTTTGTGATACTGGATTTTACAATGTCTGTGGTAATAATTTCTACAGCTTGAAGTTTAGTTTTTAAAAGCTTATCAATCTTCATAATAGAACTTACTTTTTTAAAAAACATAAAATGAGCTGATTTTATTATCGAGTGTGGCATATGGTTACAAAGCTTTAGTGGGTTTTCATTTCTTTTAATTTTTATTTTCCAATTTTCAATACTAGACATTCAGTATTATTTATATTAGTTTCAGGTGTATAGCGTAGTGGTTAGACATTTATATAATTTACGAAGCGATCCCCCCAATTAGTCTAGTACCCACCTGGCACTACAGAACTTAATTACATGTATTTCTTATGTCTAGTTAAATTATCAAACCTTTGGGTACATGTAGTCATACTGTCTTTTACTTTTGAAAACAATTGTATTTTAATTTTACATATAAATATTTAATTAGTACAAACTTATTTAAAATGAAAATGATTACTTAATATAATGCATAGCCATATTTAATGTAATTATATATAATACCAATATTTTTCAAGCCCATGAGGAGGTGGGGTTTTTTTCCACATAAAAGCAAAATTTATTTTTATTATTATCTACCATGCTTGAAATGTTTTATGCCTTCTGAATAGCGCCTCCCAAAAAATCTGAATTTTGGGGTTTCAGGCCAGTAATTAACTAGCTCACTCTTTATAGAAATATATCTATTAAGTAAAATCTGAAGTTTACAGGACTTGAGCAAAATATATCATTTAGTTTGTACAAACATACTGTCTATAGACATTTATGTCTGCAGATTAGTTGTACAGCTATAACTAGTCAATTTAACAAAGCTTGAGCCCTAAGCTATAAATAACAGCTGCAAAACTGACTAGTGGCCCAGAGTTCAGAAGCTGGTTTATTTTTAATATAACCATTATATATTCCTACTTTCAGACACACTCTCTTAAAAGATATTCTGCAATAGGAAGGACATGAGGAGAATCGCCACTTTTTACAATAATTACAAATACCAAACTAATTTTTATGTCATCATTTGTTCCATATTCTTTGTCATCAACATCTGGTAATTTCTGGGATCAGCATGATAACTTTCATTATACTTTAGCTTACAATACATTGTAATTTTTTTAAATTCAGTTACTTTAAATTAGCCATGTCTTTAAAAAGAAGAGTAAATTAGTGTTAAGATTTTCCAGAAGAGAGAGGGATTTAAATTTTGAAATGTTTTATCCACATTGAACAATTCATTGTATGTTGAAAAAAGTACCAGATCCTACTTCTTAGTCAATTCCAAGTATGCCTCCTAAATACTTTTGTTTGCCATATTTTGGTTGTTTAAAGACAATCAATATGTATAATGTATCCTAATAGATTGGACCTAGTGTTCTATCACTTGTGGTAACATCAAAACTAATAATATAAAATTAATAAGTATGTTTTTCATTCAAAATATAGTTCAAGCATTATTTTCAGGCAGTCTTCGGATAGTTTTTTACTCTCTATGTTCCACAGCAATTCCCACATAATATCGTAATATATTTATTGGCTTATTAGTCTTTTGCCTCTACCAAACTAGGAACTCCTTAAAGCCCAGAATTAAAAAAAAAAAAAAAAAAAATCAATATACATAAAATCTGCCTAACACTGTACCTTTTATTAAGAGAAATTTAAATATTGAGTGAATAAATAGGTTTACAAAAATTTGTGCTATTAAAGGATGCCCCACCTTTGACAAATGGGAATCTGGTGAAAGCCTGTGTTTACATTGGTTATATACCCTTGATGAATTCAGTCCTCAAGCATTCCTTTTCTGACTTTATTATTCTGACTGAGAAGTCATAATCTTTTTAGTTTGTCTTGTCTACATTATTGTACCTCCAATCTCCCCCAGATTCCTTAGTTATTTAAGTTGCCTATCTCTGAATGTTTTTAAGTGATTTTAAATTGTCTTGTTGGGAGGACCCAAGTGACTCATTATTTTGCATTCCAGATGGTTCGTATACAATAGTAAATTTACTTATTTTAGAAATACTTTTTTAGATACCCAGTAACTTTCATTGAGCACAGTTGTGAATTCAATTCTATTGTTGTTTGTTGTTGTTGCTGTTCTCTTTGTATTGTTTCCGTGTGTGATGTGACATTTTTACTTAGAATATGTTCTGATTAAATATACTTATTTTTAATCAATAGGAAAACATCTAATTATCATTACATGTACTTTCATGTGACAGTTCACAAGTCTTAATCATACCTACAATAAGCCCTTATAGTCAAATTAAATCTTAAATAAGAGTACATTGTATGACTACTTATAATGTGATCAAAGGTTTATTATTAGATCTAGCCGTTTATTTTGTTTATTTTAATACTCTTTATAGTTAACCCTGAAGAGTCTCTGAATTATGAGAGTCGCATTTCTTTTCAAGCAGTGCGTATGTAAAAACTTAATTCCTATCCTCAGGGGCTACTTAAATGACATGCTTATAAGAATCCCAAGGGAAAAGCTGAAACATTTAATCTGTTTTCTAATCATTTCTATATATTTTATCACTTTCAAGTGTTGATAAAACTGCCTTTCTAACTGACAAATAAATTAGCATAAGAACATTTTCTAGAAATAGAGTGACTTCAAACTGATATTTCGCTATTTTTAAAACAGCATAGAGTAAACTAGAAAATAAGTTGTTATGAGGTCTTTTTGCAAGTCTGTTATATTCTCATATAACCTATCCTAGTGCCATGTGTATATAATAAGTACTCAAATATTTGTTAAATGATTAATTTCTGACTATAAAATGTGATTTTCTACTACAAGGTATTTAACAGATATTTCCCTCATTCAAAATTAAGAGGCTTATGAATCTATGATTAGCAGAGAACAGAGCAAAGACTGATAAAAATAGTCATTGGTGACTCACCGTAATATTCCTTTTAAATTTGTTCACCATGCCAGCCTGTTAAAAATCTGTTGGGTGAATGAAAGTTATTAAATGTGTGAGGCTCTGTTATGGATACAAAAAATATTTAAGAATAATCCTTTTCTCCTGAGAGGTTCCTTATGTAGTAGGTTCCATATTGTGTGTTAAATGGTGTTTTGGACAGGTGTGCATATAGTACTTGCCAAAAGGATGGTAAAAATGCAACAGCATAAGATCATTTTTTATTTATTAGTTGTTAACTGTTTTATTTGTTAATTATTTTTTATTTGTTAAGAAATTTTATTTGTTAATTGTTAACTATTCCTTAGCCCAAATATTCATTTTTCATAGTTCAGGAACACAGGTCAGTGACAAACTTCCATGAAAGGCAACTCAAAGAAATTCTTTACCTTCTGAAATCACTTTGCACTCTGAAAGATACCAGCCTTCCTCATCTCTTCAGAATCTTTCATGGATTCATAATTTATGTGGAAATTTGCATATGCTTTCTTCCTTCGTTCAGCCACAGTAAACTTAACAGAAAGCTGCAACCCTCAAGGATACAGTGATTGCTCCAACAATGTAAAATCGCAGATACTTGGCCAGAAAGCCATGCATCTGAGATTTCATCAAAGCACTGAAAGGCATGGTAGTTATATTCTCCCTTAATACCAACATCCTTCCTAATGGAGAAATGGACCCATAAAATCATTTTTTTGGGGGAAATCAGGAGTCTGCAGGGTATTTGGACAAATCCTAAAGGATAAAGTTAAAAGATAATAAGCAAGAATAACATAGTTATTTTTATTTTGAACTAAATGTTGTAGGAGAAGTTTAGATGAGATATATAACTCTCTTCCAACAAGTCCTCATATTTGTAGAGCATTTTTTTAAGGTCATGCTTAGAAAGGAATTTTATATTCCATATTCAAGTTGTCTGTGTTAAATGGTATAGTAGTATTCTGAACCTCTCTTTTTTTTTTTAACACTTTTTAACTGAAATTATTAGTTGTGTGATTACTTGTTTAGCATCTTTCTTCCTCATCAGACTATAAACTCCTTAAGAACAGAAATTGTCTTTTATGTAGCTTTCTCTCTGTTGTCCAACATATAGAAGGCATTCAATAAATATTTGTTGAATGAATTTAAATGATAATTCATCTGCAGTTTATTTAGATATAAGGTATAATGTAGGCACTTGACTATTTTTCTATTTTTTTCCCCAAATAGTTTGGCAGTTTTCTCAAAAGTACATATTAAATAATTCACACACACACCCCAGATGCACATATAATCAGTCTCTCCCTCCTAGCCTCCCTCTCTCTGATTTGATAGCTTTACCATATTAAATTTATACAGATATTTGTATCTTTCTATATTTAATAATCTGTTTATTTTATCTATTCTGGTATCAGTATCATATTTTAAAAAGCAAGTAAACGAATTCTCCCATATTTTTTCTAAACTGTGACTGTCCTTATACATTTTTAGCTGAGCTTTACTGTCATTTTGTCAAGCCCTCAAAATCCCATTGAAATTTGAAATTTAGATTAAATTTAAGCAATTAACATCTTAAAATATTTCACTGTCCTATTGAATAGTATGATATTTCTTTCCATTTAGATATATCTGTTTGAATCTCCTTAGTTTTCCATATAGGATGAAATGTTTTATTTACTGAGTTTATTTCTACTATTATCTAGCATGGATTTGGAAGTAAACAATTTGAATCTTTTTCTTTTCTCTACAGCTTTCGTCAGGAGTGATAAACCCAAACTATTCAGAGGACTACAAATCAAGGTAAAGTTATTTTAATAGAATCCTTCTTTTCCAGTATTAATTTATTTCATTTTTGAAGATTGATCTCTTTAAAAATGGGATCATGTTTGTTGTCACATTTACCTAGAGTTAGTATTTCTCAGAGCTCTTTGGTAAAATATTGGACCCAACTATCGGAAGTTTTAGGAATTCAGTCTAATTATAAACTAATTACAACAAAATCATTAGATTTCTTAAGCCAAAGAAAATTTAAAGTCCAATGCAAAATTATATCTAATAATTTGTATGCATATGCTGTTTTACCATTGCTTTGATATATTCTTTCTTGTTAATTATTTTGAACTCGACTGCTTCCTTCATTAGATTCTAAACGCATTTGAGAGTTTGAGAATATCATGTATGCAATAATTATTTCTTACAGTCAATAATAAACTTAAATCCTAAATAAACTGTGTTGATACCAACAAGTCTTTTTCTCTTTAGAGGTAAAACGTAATTTTTTTAAACTGTCATTTTTAATGAAATCCTATTCTTTTCCAAAAGACTTCTTGTAAGACCTATTGTACTGTTACATCTAAAAGCTTTTTCGTATTACCGTTAAATTTAGTTAACCTGGATTGCATTGGTTTGGATCTTGGTTGAGACTGAGAAGGCTCTTCTAAGCAGATAATAATGATGATGTCCCTCTTTTTTGTAGTATGTTCGTGGTTCAGACCCTGTACTAAAGCTTTTGGATGACAATGGGAACATTGCTGAAGAACTAAGCATCCTCAAATGGAACACAGACAGTGTAGAAGAATTCCTAAATGAAAAGTTGGAACGCATGTAAATTTGATTACATTGTGTCCTATCCTTTTGTTACCTTATCAAATGAAATATTACAGCACCTAGAAAATAATTTAGTTTTGTTTCTGTCTTTTGATCCGTCTTACTGTGAGGCATTAAACAACTAATTAAAAGTTGAAGTGGCAGCACAGCCCATGAAATCTAAAGAGTTGGCAAGCTTAACAAAACTCATTTTTTATCAATTTCCATCCTACATTTGTTGATACCACTAGCAAAATGCTTTGCAATAGACTTGTGGTTAATTATGCAAATGATAGTTTGTGATAATTGGTCCAGTTTTACGAACAACAGATTTTTAAATTAGGGAGGTTAATAAGGGAGATGATTGCTACTATGCCTCATGTGCTCTGTGCTCTTTGAAAGTAATGATAGAAAACTACAAAGCAAATAAGATATACTGAGCCTCAACAGATTGCTTGATCCTCAGATTCGCTCATATTTTTGTATTAACCCAGCTTTCCTTTTAATAGAAACGCTATAGTTTATAATGAATGCACTGCATAAAAACTTTATGGCTTCACTATTGTGAAACAAATTCAGGATCTACAGTAAGATGAAACATTCACAAAGATTAGCATTAATGAAGACTACACAGAAAAACTTTTTGAGGATTTGTGTGGATCTGATATTTAGCAAATTTTTGTGCTTGAAATTCTTACAGAAAAGTATTTTAAAATGATCACTTGTAAGACCAAAATATAAATAAAAAGTTTCAAAAAAATCTCTCTGCATTTGAAATTCTTCTGATTTGTCCTTTCGTGCTTAAAAATGATACATTTTTCAATACATTTTTATTTTCTTTTTTATAAGCCTTTATATATTTTAGACAAAATGTTAAAATGGCTATACTGTTTAAAACTTATAATTTCTTTAAAATTTATAATTTCTGTGGGTAATAGTGCTTTATATTTGTCTAGCAATTTTTTATTTTTCAAAGTGCTTTCATTTATGAACATATTTTTATTTTGATATCTTACATAAGGAATATCTCAAAATATAGAATTTGTATGAACTATTAAAAATGTTGATTTCACTTTGCTTAACCTATCTGGTTAAAGTGACTTCGCTTCTTCATAAAAGGTAGTTCACTAGGAACAGCATTCATCCAAATGACTTTAGTTCATTTACACTGCTTACTAACTTAACAAATTGGTCAAAAATCCTGTTATGTCAACTAATCTCAGATAAATTCTTATAATCTAGAAACTTGAATTCTTTTTGTTTTCTCCCTCTTTAATTCCGCCACCCCACCCCACCCCGCCCCCCCCCTTCCACCTCTGAGCTATGGATGTTGCTATTTCCCCCAAATGGATTTCTGAAGGCAGGGCGTCTCCTCCCACACGCTCGTAGCATGCACCCGGGATCTGGCGCACCCAGGGCCAGGCACACCCAGAGCCTGGAGCACCCGGGGTATGGTCCATGACTCCACCTGGGGCGTGAACCCAGGACCTTCTGCATGTAAAGCAGACATGTTAACCACTACACTATGGAGCCACCCCCTAGAAACATTAATTCTTTATTTTGAATTAAACTATCTTAATAAAGTATATTTGGAAATCTTTAAAGACTACCAGAAAGTGCTTATAAAAATTCTTATTTTTAATAAAGATCAGGTATTAATCTTTACTAGTATTTTGTATCATGTTATATTTAAAATTAAGAAATATATTTTTAAACCACCAAGAGAATGAATAAACTCTGGATGATTCGGTTAATTAAAATACCAGGAGAAGTCCTGGCAAACAGTTTATGTTCTACATTTGATCATCTAGAGTAATGGAGAAGGCCATCATTTTGATAGTACAAGGCCCTGGATAAATTGGCATTAATCCCTAATGGTGGTTATTAATTCAGAACAAGAGGAAGTGAAGCCAGTCATGGAAAGTGGAAAAACAGCAAGAGAGGAGTTGCCGCCATATGCAGAATAGTTCGACAGAAGGGTTAAAACTGCAAAACTTCTGGGATTGACGTAGAAACTAATTGGACTGTTCTTTAGGCATGAAGAGCCAGTTAAATGAGTATGTGGCATTGGGATTTTAAAAAGTGAAAACCTAAAATGTCTATTATATTCAATATATTAGGAGAGATCAAAAGAGGCCAAAGAACCGTACAGTATTTTATCACTTGAAATTTTTGAGTTGATGAATAAACGTATCTACCAAGCTTCACTATTTTAATCGGGAGGTTCCAGTGAATTAGCCAATTTCAGCTTTTTCACCAATTCCAATCAAAGAACCGCTAAAAGCTTTTTAAAGAAACATCTTGATTACCAAGAAATGGGTGTAAATACTGACCCAAAATACCATTTTGTAGCCAAATTCTGACATTTGATTAAGCTTATTCACAAATGTGGATATGTGTCATAATCACTTGATATTTATAAACTTGCTCCCCCTGCCAAAATGGTGTTACTTATAACCTAAAACAGTTAATTTATCTCTAAATTCCCAAATTTGGCAAAAGCCTCCTACAAGAAGCTATGAGCAAGAACTGACATTTCCTGTTTTAAAAGAATTTGAGGCTTAAAAGCTACTCTAAAATTAAAATTAATAAAATGCAGAAAATAGTTTTGAAAGCAAATACTGCAAGACTTTGGAAATTAAAATTGGCAGTAGCTAGTATGTGAAAGCGTGTCTACAAATACATGGGAAGTAGGAGTACAGATTCCAGATAGGAGCACCATTAGGTAAGTATTTCTTTTACTTGAAAATTAAAAGTGGTTTTAAATTACATTCTGTAGTCACAGAGGACTTTTTCTGGGAGGAGAGGGCCTGCATTTGTGCTCAAAAATTCAAAACAGACTTGATGATTAAATATAAACATTTTACCTTCGAGTGGCCTTTGGCCCAGGAATCAGTACCGTGAAATACGGTTATTTAGAAATACTGAGGGAATAAAACTAAATTGTGTGAAGCCTCTAAAACTAGTTCCTTCATGTTAACCACTCTTGAAACATACTTTATAAGCACAGCATTTTATCATTTGACATTATGGAGACACTGAAGTTTAGACCTTAATGTTCAAAACTTTTTTAAAAACCATTTTGGTAGAAAAACTAAACTACAGCTGATCTTTATTGGCGAATTCTATATTTACATATTCACCTACTCATTAAAACTTAATTGTAACCCCACAATCAACACCTGAGACACTTCTGATGTCATTAGCGGATGGGATGTGCACAGAGCCATGAAAAATTTGATTCACCCAATGCATACATTCCCAGCCAAGTTCAAACAAGGTGACACTGCCTTGTTTCTGCTCACATGCTACAAACCAGTATCTTTTTCAGTCTAGTGCCACATTTTTGGCATTTTTGTGCTTTTGTTGGTAATTTAGCTGTTTAAAATGACTCCTGAGCTGGTGGTCCTTACATGCAAGAAGGTTGTGATGTGCCTTCTGGAAAAAATAGAGGTTTTAGATAAATTTTGTTCAGGTATGAGTTACAGTGCTATTGGGCATGAGTTTGATATTAATAAATCAATAATATATATCAAATGAGGTACCTTCAAGAAGGAATACAGAAAACATGGGTGTGTACGGATAGATTGACAACATCGTTGGGACCAGAGACTTCCAGGAAGCTAACCTTGTACTCCTAAGAGCAATGGTTCAGTGTTTGCTAATTCAGGGTTGCAGCGACTTTACAGAACATAATTAACTACCAAGAGTACTGAGATTTGACTGTAACTTTTTTTTTTAACATTTTTTTAAAATTAAGTTTATTGGGGTAACATCGGTTAATACAATTATATAATTTTCAGCAGTTCATTATAATTTGACATCTGTATATTTTCTTTTTTTGACATCTGTATATTCTATTGTGTGTCTACCACTCAAAGTCCAGTTTCCTTCAGCTATCATATACTTGATCCCTTTATCCTCTACCCCCTATATTTGACCCCCTTTACCCTATCTACCTACCTACCCCCTCCTCCCCGACTCCCTACCTCTGGTAACCACCAGTCTATAGTTCATGTCCATGAGTCCCTGTTTGTTCATTTGTTGCTTTTAGGTTTATATCCCACATATAAGTGATATCATGTGATTTCCAACTTTTTCTGTCTGGCTTATTTCACTTAGCGTGATTATCTCGAGGTCCATCCATGTTGTTGCAAATGGCAGTATTTCATCTCTTCTTATGGCTGAGTAATATTCCATTGTATATATGTACCACAGCTGCTTTAGCAATCTAAACACCATATCTTTAAAAATAAACGTTTTCAAAATTTTCAGGTAAATACCCAGGAGTGAGATTATTGGGTCATATGGTAACTCAATTCTTAGTTTCTTGAGGAATCTCCATACTGTTTTCCGTGGTGGCTGTACCAACTGCAGTCCCACCAGCAGTGTATGAGGGTTCCTATTTCTCCACATCCTCTTCAACATTTGTTATTGCTTGTCCTGTTGATTATAGCCATTCTAACAGGTGTGAGATGGTATCTCATTGTGGTTTTGATTTGCATTTCCCTAATAGCTAGCGATGTCGAGCATCTTTTCATATATTTGTTGGCCATTTGTATGTCCTCTAAGGAGAAGTGTCTGCTCAGGTCTTCTGCCCATTTTTTGATTGGATCATTTGCTTTTTTGTTGTTAATGAGTTGTGTGAGTTCTTTGTATATTTTGGAAATTAGGCCCTTATCGAAGGCGTTGCTTGCAAGTATATTTTCTTATTCAGATGGTTGTATCTACCTTGTTGACAATTTCTTTTGCTTAGCTGAAGCTTTTTAGTTTGATGTAGTCCCATTCATTTATTTTTGCTTTTACTTCCCTTGCTGTTAAGGTCAAATTCATAAAATCCTCTTTAAGTCCAAGGTCCTTGAGTTTAGTTCCTATGTTTTCTTCTATGCATTTTATTGTTTCAGGTCTTATATTCAGGTCCTTATTCAA
>NW_006441955.1:31289254-31319903 GCF_000325575.1 Pteropus alecto | reverse complement strand
TCTTATATTTGTTGAGGCTATCTCTGTGTCCCAGTATGTGGTCAATTCTTGAGAATGTTCTATGTGCACTAGAGAAGAATGTATAAGCAGTTGTTTTGGGATGGAAGGCTCTGTAAATGTCAATTATGTCCAATTGGTCTAATGTGTCATTTAAGGATGTTATTTCCTTATTGATTTTCTGTTTGGATGATCTGTCCATATCTGACAGTGGGGTATTTAGATCCCCTACTACGATAGTGTTTTGGTCTGTTTCTCCCTTTTCTTGGTGCATGATTCCTTTTATCATAATAAAGTGTCCCTCAAAGTGTCCCCCTTGGGAGTTGTTTTTTGATCCATTCTGCAACTCTGTGCCTTTTTATTGGTGAGTTCAGTCCATTTACATTTAGGGTGATTGTTGAAATATGAGGTCTTCTTATAGCCATTTTATCTTTTGCTTTCTGGTAGCTCAGTGTTTCCATTGCTTCCTTGTCCTTGTGTTTCTGTTTTCTTTATTTTGGTTGGCTTTTGTGTGTTTTGCCTCTGGTCCTTCTTGTTTTATGTTATATACTTCAGTTCAGAATCTTTGGTGTGTGATTACCATTACGGATATGTAAAGGATGGTTATATATACATAGTCGTCCATTTTCTTCTGATGTTTTTTGTTGAGTTTTAGATGTGCAGCTTATTGTTGTTTCGAGAGCAGAGATCTGGGGACGTCTCTCACTCCGCCATATTTCCTTAACATTTTTTATGGAGATATGATTCACATTTTTTTAAATTCACCCACTTAGAGTAAGCAACTAATGGTTTTTTCATATATTCACTGGGTTGTGCTACCAAAACCACAGTCTAAATTTAAAACATTTTCATCACCCCGAAAAGGAATCCTATATCCATTACTAGTCACTCCCAGACCTACTCACTGTCCTAGACAAGCACTAATCTGCTTTCTGTCTGAATGGATTTGCCTGTTCTGAACATTTAAGTAGACTCATAGAATACATAGTATGTGGTCTTTTGTGTTTGGCTTCTTTTACTTTGCATGTCTTCATGGTTCATCCATATCATAGCATATGTCAGTATTCCATTCCCGTTTGTGACTGAATAATATTCTTTTTTATGAATATACCACATTTTATCCATTATTTGGTAGACATTTGGGTGGTTTCCATTTTGCGGCTATTATGAATAAGGCAGGTATACACATGTACGTGTTTTTGTCTGGATATATGTTCCTTTCTCTTAGATATATGCCTAGGCATGGAATTGCTGAGTCACATACTGTCTGTGTTTAACTCTTTGAGAAACTGCCAAACTTTTCCACAGTGGCTACACCATTTTACATCCCCACCAGCAATGTACAGGGGTTTCAATTTTTGCACATTCTAAATTTCTTGATCTCATGAAGGGTACTCATTCTGTAAACTTATCAGAGCCCATTGAGATGTGTTAAGCACTTTGCCCTCCACTAAGTTGTCTTCGGACTGCAATTCTTTAATTCTTTAGATGGTATGTTTTATTCTCTCAGTTTTATTTGCCACTTCTGTCTTCTGTCACTTTAGTGAATTTTAACTCATTTTCTCTTCCCCAGCTTCAGTCATGAACATAAACTCTACCTGTAATGTGTCCACATCTGGTAGAGGGTACATTCTAGTGGGATAAGCAACCATTAAACAAAAGTACAAATATATGATTGCAATTATTGTAAAAGCAATGATAATAAAAAATTACTAGAAGAGAATTATAAAGGAGACTAGAGTTTTGGGATCTCTGAAGGATGTGATATATAAACTGAGGCCTAAAATATAAAAAGAAGCTATCCAGGAAGAGAGCGAATCGAAATGCCTTCCAGTCGAGGGAAAAGCATGTGCAAAGATCCTGATTTAGTAGAAAGTCTAGAGCCTTCACATACCTTAAAGAAGGCCAATGTGTCTGGAAACTAGTGAGCCAGAGGGAAGCGTAGTGGGAAATGAGGCTGGGGAGGTAGGCAAGAACGATCGGTTCATGCCATCTTAGGAATTTAGCTGTATTCTAAATTGCTTTCAGAATAAAACCAGAAAAGGAAAAAACTTTAAGCAGGGAAATAACAAAATCCAATAAAATCAACTCCAAAGGTCAAGAATAATCAACAAATATTCAATTATGCCTATGTAAACACTTAGGGCTTTATCTAGTGCTTTCACTAATGATGAATAACCTCTTTAGGAGTCTCTAGAATACAATTTGTTTTTAAAACTAGTCATCAACTTGCTTTGAGAAAAAAAAAAAAAGACAAGCCTAAGCATAAATGTTAAATTTATGAGATTCCAATGTTCATTTGTATGTATACTCAAAGGATTTTTAGAATATTCACTAGTTATGTGAACTAAGAGGAAATACCTACTAGTTCACTCCACACTCGGGCATTCCTCCTTCCTTCAGCTATGAGCTGAGCCCTAATTTCAATTCTAGTTCCATTGAATGATCATGGAGCTCCAGCCTTGAAACTATTTGACTCTGTCCTTGGAACTATTTGGCTCCATCTCTACAACACCTTCTTGTCACCACCTCCACTGTAACTAGTACCAGAGTTCTTGGGACTGGTTTTACCTCCTCCTACACTCAAACTTTTGACCTAAGTCCCTGGGTTCTCTTGCCTGATTTCTCAAATCATCAATGCCCATATGACCCAACTGGACCACTATATTTGCCATTCTAGAATTTGAAATCTATTCTCCTGACCTGAATTATGTATGCATTTCTTCTTTCCTGACTTGAACATCTGGATACTGACCTATAGCCCAAACTCTCTGATCTATTTTCTGTGTTTTCCTGCCTCACGTGATTCTATGAACAATGACTAACTTATCTATTTTAAATACACTATCTTATTTCTTTATCTTAGTCCAACAATACTGAACTCTTCAGTTCTTCCCCATATGGAATGAAAACTCCTTGTGTGGCTCTACTCCTTTCCTATCCACTCAATATCAGCTAGATCTTACCCTACAGATCCAGCCTAGATCCCAGCCAGTCATCTTCTAGTCTAGTTTTTATCACTGCATAACAAACCACCCCAAACTTAGTGGTTTAAATATTTAAATCAATGATTATTTATTTTGCTCACAAATTGCATTTTGGACAGGGCTCATTGAGGACAGTTCATCTCTGTTCCACAAGGTGTCAACTGGGCCAGCTCAATAGTGCAAGAGGATCCAAGATGGATCACTTACACAGCTAGCAAACTGGCACTGGTTGTGAATTTCTTTCCATTAGGCAGCTTCGGCTTCCTCACAGCATAGTGACTAGGTTCCAAAAGCAAGCATCCTAAGGAGCAGGTAAAGGAAACTGCCCATTTCTTAAGGCACGTCACTTCCACCATATTCTATGGGTCATGCAGTCACAGAGCCCAGATTCAGGGGAAGGAGACATAAACTCAGTGGAGGAGTGTCAAAAGACTTATGGAGCCATGTTTTAAAACCTCTAAACCTATTCATCTACAGCCCAATGCATTTGGGTGATGATCATTTTTTTTTAAGTGTTTTTCTTTTGCCTTAAGGGACATTCTCTTAACTTTATTTTTGCTTTTAGTGCTGTTTGAGAAATTCTTAGTTGCTACATATGGCTTTAGGTCTCCATTGGTCAAGCATTCCCACTGATTTAATTAGAAACAAAAACTTGCCGATCAGACTTCTAAGTAGAGCAAAGCAACTTCATCAGTTTTGTATTGCTAATATTCAAAGCAACGTGAACATCTTTAAGTTAGCTTCACGTGAGACCCTCCCAACCTTAAAACAGGTCTGATGTAGGACATTTGCCTACTCTCCCAGCACAAAATATACAATAATTCTGTTTATCTGGTCACCTTATTTGTAATTAGTATAAGTAAACATCACATTCATGACTACAATGATTTGTTTTAAAGAGTTAATATTTCCTCTTGTGATGTGTCATGTGAGCTAGGCTATGGTACCCAGCTGTTTAGTCAAACACTAGTCTAGATGTTGTTATAAAGGTACTTTTTAGATGCAATTGACAGTTATAATCAGTAGACTTTAAAGCAGATTATCTCTATAATAAGCATGGGCCTCATCCAATCAGTTGATGACCTTAGGAACAAAGACAGGTTTTCTGAAATCTAAAGAATTCTACCTCAAGAGTGCAACACAAAACCCCTGCCTGAGTTTTCAGCCTACTGGCCTTCCCTATGGACTTCAGACTTAAGACAGCAACATCAACTCTTACCTGAATTTCCAGTCTGCTGTACTGCCCTATGGATTTCAGACTTCCCAGACTGCACGATCTCATGACCCAACTCCTTAAAATAAATAGGTGATGGATAGATGATAGATAAATAGATAGATATATAGATAGAGGCATTGCGTAAATATTTATGTATCTCAAACAAAACAGAGATTATCTTGGTTCTGTTTCTCTAAGAACTCCGACTAATATACCTCTTGTAATATTCTGTGCGTTAATGATCAGCTTTCACTTATAAAGATTTGCAATAAAAGGATTAACATAAGTCTAAACTCTTTATACAACCTATGTTCAGAGATTGTCAGACTAACGGTATTTCAGTTTTAACAGAATTTTGATAGGCTCCTCCTCACAGCCACTTAGCCAAAGTGCCTTTGTCAAGGTGGTGTTTTCCTCATTAACAGAAATTGTGTTTATGTTTGACTGTATACAGTGTATACCATCAAAGCTGATTAAATGAGTTTTTTTTAACACAACTTACAAGAAAAGACTTAACAGATGTAAAAAAGAAAAAAAAGTCACCTTTTGAGTGTAAACAATGATGTCAATTGATTCAGAAGTTTCTGAAAGGCAGAACAATAGTAAAAAAAAAACATGTTTTGTAACTGATTTGCAAACAGAAATGGAAAAGTTACTAGCATAGCTCTGGAAGAAATACCACTTGTCAAATTAATGTAATCTCTTTTGGCAGAATTATTGGCCCGTTAGAACAGGAAGAAATGATGAGTGTAATCTGTCCTCGGTGTGACCAGATATTTTATCCTCTCTTACATTACACAGTTATTTGTAAACTAGAAAAAATATGATCTAACACCTCAGTTCTTAAGTGGGTACGTTTGAGAATACTGAAGTATTTGTTTTCAGTTGCTTTCAATAGACCAGTATCAACATCCAGCAAAGCAAGTGGCATCTTCAGGTTTCCATTAGAATGTGACTTGCTACAATCCTGGTACTTGGCAGTGAGTAGCAGAGAGAGGGGAAAAGATGCTGACAACTGCAGATTTTTTTACTCCCTGTCATTTTTCCACTGGCATTTGACTTTTATTGTTTCCCTTCCCTGTGACTTCTCTGGGAATAGATTATGCATTTATTTCAGTCTCACATTCCCTGATGCCAGTCATCTATGAAGGTAGTCCCTTCACCCTCCCTTCTTAATATTTGACATCACGTTGATTTTTCTCATGATCAGTGGGTACATTGGAGCTTTGTCTCCTCTGCACTCTCATCACATTCTAAGGCACTGAGGGTTAGGATTTCAACATATGAATTTCTAAGTGGGAGGGACACAATTCGTTCTGTAACATTGCTGAAACCTGATTTCAGAAAAGTAAGGGGAAAAGTGAGTTGAAGAGAAATTGGGAAGTAGAAAAAAATGTTCAGGGAAACTCGAATAAGACAAGAAAGAGCTAGATTGGATTTGAGAGTCAAAGGAGTTTTTTTGTTTTGTTTTTTGCCTGAGAGAAACTTTGTTTATCACGAAAGAGAAGATGCCAGTGCAGAAGGAGGGGTAAAATGAGGGAGAGAGGCAATAGTCAAATACACGTGTGGAGAAATTTGGTTTCAATCAGAAGGGTGAGCCTAGAGAACAAGCAATAATGATGGGCCAGAGCACAGACAACATGGTAGAAATATAATATGGAAAGTTTAGAGACCTCAGCTTTCTCAGTGACATATGAGGCAAGGTCATTCATCAGGATTTGAGAAAGCAGACAAAGGGCCAAGTAATGGTTTTGTAAAGAAGGTTTGGGATAGTCACTGAGGAAAAAGAAGAGGAAATAGATGAAGGCAAATTTAGAGTAGCACTGACCTTCCCAGTTGGAGTCTAACCCTGAATCTTCACTAACCTGTTGTGTAAGTTTGGTTAAATTATCTAATATTTATTTCCATGTGATTCTCATCTGTGAAATAGAGTTAATAATAGCTCCTATGAAGACTCCAAATTATTGTGAAGATTAAATAAGAAAATGGTTAAATTTTCAGTGGCATTATTAGTAGCATTCTTGTTCTTGCATTCCCCAACCCTAGTACCCTGGTTTAGCAAAGTGGTTCCAACTTACTCCTTCTTAACTTCTCATTTTTCTTTATTCAAGCTTTACTTGGGCCATTATCAAGGGTCATTTGTCTGATCGTATAGATTTTTAATGGTACTCCCATTTCCCAATCAAAAGTTCAGCCAGGAGGTGTTACTTTGCCCATTTAGTTTTAAATATTTCCAGAACATCCCAAATAAAGCCTGTTTTCTCTCAAAGAAAATAAAACATACACATACCAAAACATTTTCAAATTAAAACAGGCACTGAACAGACATATTTCTGCCAAGAATAATCTCTGCTCTGCTCAAAGCTGGTTTACAGGCATATAAATCAAGACCAGCCTTTGCTTCTTACTCTATAGGGGCAGTGAGTCAGGGTTTCCTGAAATTAAGCAATCATGTAAAATGCATTAGCGGTTTCTAGACGACCTCATGCTTCCTTGTGCCAAGAAATTAACTTGCTTTCTACTTGGCACATCTTTCATATTTCCCAGTGGCCTTAGTGAAGATCCTTCCATCAGCCTCAGCGTCAGTATGACAATGAAGCTGAGATTCATCCATCAAAGGTTCTGTTTTCTAGAAACATATAAACCTGGTGATGATTATTATATATCAGTGAGAAGGTTGAATTCCAAGTCAGAATTATGATTTTTTTTTAGTCAAAGCTGCACTAGCTGCTAGTCCTAGTCCAACTCCTTGCATTGCTTAACCAATTGTAATCTGGTTTTGGCCGCACCTGGAAGAGTAATCTCCTAATTGCTTGTCCCTTGTTCTCATTCTATTTGAACTTTCTGTATCAATTTCACTTCTGTCTTTGAACACTTTCTGCTTCCAGCACACAACTTTTTCCTAGTTTCTTCTATCTTTCATTGGTTACTTCTCCTCTGCGTATCCCGAAGATATTGCAAATTGTCCCTCATTGCCCCTCCTTTTCCTGTCAAGTGTCAGAAATGCAAAAAGCAGCAGGGACCAGGCCAGGTAGGTAACGGGAAGGTCAGACATAATTTAAAGGGAGTGATAAGAACTCTGGCAAAGATAAAATGCATACTCCATATAAAGGCACCCTCAATTGAAAAATTTTAAAACACAATCTTAACCAAAAACCCTTTCATGGACTGAATTGGACTGTACAGCTGTTTCGTGACAGAGCTGTTCTCAGAATCCAGATCTTCCTGTCCAGGAATCTGAGGACAGACCCATTTTTAGGGAGTTCTGTGTACTACGTAAACCTTACATAATAAAACAACATTCCTGACTTTAGAGTTCAGATAATTCACCCAATCTGATTTTTTTTCATCATTAAAACAGGTTTCCTTAGAGCTTCACTTAACATGATACAAACAATGTTTTACTAAGTGGCAGTGACATCATTTATATCTTAAAAGTTTCCAAAGGGCTCTTTTCTATTTCTTTAACTTAGAAGTGTCACCTTCATGCATCCTGAGGGTCTCTTCCATCTGTGTCACTCACTCACATTTTACTTACATTGTTATATCTGACGCTTGCACAGAAATCATGAAGGAACATTATAGTTTATAAGAAAGGAAGAACTTACTTTCTTCATCTCGAAATCTTAGTTGTTTTTCTTTTTATACTCTGCCTGTGCTGGCTGGAAAATTACTGCTTGGCTATCGCCCATGGGAACATAGGCTATCGCCCATCGGAACATAGGCTATATCACCCATGGGAACATAACATTCTAACAATAAGCTTTCTGCTTCTGTACCCCCGCTTGCACAGCCTACCTGTGGGTTGACAGTTAGTAAAGAGAAGAAAAATAGACCTTTGTGTTTAAGATAGAATGAGGAATGGGATTTAGGGCTTAAAAACCCTGTACCTCTACATTTCGGGGCTGCTTAATTTGGGGTCTGCATACCCCTGGCAGACCCAGCCGGCTGAATAAAGAGCGTGTTTCCTATAACTCACTGATTTCTGGTGGTCTGTGTGTCTTTCAGGGGCTGGCGGCTACAACATGCCAATGCAGTGTTGGGAGATTCTGTTCTCCTGGGCTTAGTACCACAAATATGTATTCGTTTAACATTCTTTCTCACTGAACTTCAGTTTTCTGTGAGATTGTTTCAAGAAGAATCTGAATGAAGACATATAAAGGTGCTTTTCCTTGCACACTCAGAGTAGACATTTTAAAAAACAATAGGGGAGTGTTTTCTTGAGAACAGTAGTTTCTTGAGAACAGTAGTTTTCATGTTTGCTAAAGCTGCTACAGACACCAGAGGAACTATCTTGGGGGGCTAAAAAGAAACTGCTGCTTCTCCTTGATGTGTTATCACCAGCTCAGAGGGGCCAGTTCAGTTTGGCTCAAGAATCACTGGTCCTCATTTTGCAAGGTTCTGAACAAGTGAAACAGTCCCTGCCCTTAGTTTGAAATAAGAGAGGACTCTGGTTGTAGGGGTATCAGAAAAAAAGAGACACAGGAAGAAGCTCAAGGCTGAAGATCAGGTTTCCCACCACCTTCCCACACTTACTTGGCCTCCATTTCCCCATTCCCCTTACTTCAATCCCCTTTTTATAAAACAGATTAAAATACCATGCATTTTTATCAAGTCCTCTCTTGAAGCAGTTACTTCACTTTCATCCTCCTCCAGCTCATCTGACCTGCCCTTTCTCTCCAATTTTGCCTCTAACAATTCATACAAATAAATTCTGTCTCCTGATACTGGTGTTGCCTGCATACCCTGCTAGAATGTAATTGCCACAAGGTTAGGGACCCTGTTACTCAATACTATTGTATTCATAGCACACATAAAAAAGGCGCTTCGTAAATACTTGTTTAAAAAAAAATGGAATGTTCATTTACAATGCTAGGTCTTTGTCCGAATAATTCTCTCTACCTGGAATGTCCTCATGCTTCATCTCCAATTTTTTAAGCCCACATTAATCTCTATTATGAACTGAAGATTTATGTCTCCTCGAAATTTATGTGCTAAAATCCTAACCCTCAATGTAATGCTATTAAGAGGTGAAGTCTTTGGGAGTTCTTTAGTTCATGAGGGTGGAGTCCTCATAATGAGATTAGTGCTCTTATTAAAGAGACCCCAGAGAGTTCTCTCACACTCATAGACCATGTGAAGACACAGCAAGGAGATGGTCATCTGTGGAATAAAATCTATGAATCTTCCAATATGACTGGATACCAAATCTGCTAATGCCTTGATCTTGCTTGGACTTCCCGGCCTCCAGAACTGTGAAAAATAAATTTATGTTGTTTATAAGTCAATCAGATTATGGTATTTTGTTTAAGGAGCCCAAACTGACTAAGACAATCTCATTCTTCTCATGGAGGTGGCATTTCAAGTTTGCTCTGTACAATTGAGCATTTGAATATACCATGCTAGTGATATTCTGTCAATTTTCAGGTAAAGACACAGTCAACTTAAGTTCTTTGCAGTTCCTAACACATTTGATTGCTCAATGAACACTGAAATTCCTTAAGTAGACACTTACTTATAATACCTGTAACTTGCCAGAAGGAGGTCCACTTACATTTTGAGGATCAGGACTGAAGGATTCAGCTTTCAAATAAATCACCTCAATCCAGGAAAATCTGAGTAACTGCAAGAAATTAGTCAAAAAGGATAGAACAAGCAGCCCTGATCCAAGAAACATGAGGTCTTCCTTACAGCAAAGTCATTTACTAAGAAGATCAGTAAATTACCTTGATAGGAACATATGGGCCTTACATTTCTAAAGATCCAATTGTCCCCATCCATACAATACACTCTTACTCTCATTTTTGTGTGGACTGAATAAGAATTCTTCTACAGACTTCTTAAGTATTTTCAGATGATAGGCTCTGAGATCATTTTGTCCTGCAGTCATACAAGTGAGAATTTTGGTTTCTCATGGACCACCTGCTCTAAGGGGAAGACTCATGGAGATACTTGTTTCTCCTTCATGACAAAGAGATAAACACCAATTAAGATCCAATTTTACCCCCAATAAACTTAACAAAAATTAAAAAATAAATAAGTAGTACAAATATTAAAAAAAGAATTTTCAAACAAATATAAATTAAAAAATATGAAATCAATTTTGGTTTCTTTTGTGTATAACAAATCAACTCTTAAAATTTTCAAGTAACAAATATTTTCTGATATTTAGAAGTTTCTTTAGCACAGCAAATAAAGCACTGACATCTAAAAAAACAAGATCTAATTTTAGTAGCAGTGACACATGACCCTAAACAAATAGCAATTGCAGAATGGACTTAGAAAGAAAAGGGATTTTTTTTTCCCCCAAAAAAGTTTCCACTTGATGACAGAAATGGTCAATTTTTCTATCATTAGGTAATCTATGACATACTAGATTAATTAAACTCATATTTATTAAATGCAAACTTATATCATGGCTTTTTTCATTGTAATGATGTAAAGCTAACTCAAACTAGCCTAAGCCAAAAAGAAAATTTCGTAGCAGACCTAACTGAAAAGTCTCAAGATTGTTTGGCTTTAGGCCTGTCCTCGGGCAGGAGCTGGCAAAATATAGACCATTGCCTGTTTTTGTAAATTAAATTTTATTGGCACACAGCTGTCCTTATTCTTTTACATATTGTCTACAGCTGCTTTCAAGCTACAAGAGCAGTACTGAGTACTTGCAAGAGAGGCATTTGCCAGCTCCTGACCTAAGGTCTCAGGTGATGTCATCAGGATTCTCCATCTCTTGGCTATGATCCTTCTCTGAGATGGCTTCACTCTTGGGCTTCACTTGTATCCCCAGCAGCTCCATGCTGATATCATTCCTTTCTGGTAACAGTCCCATTTGAGAAGAGCACGTCTTTTCCTGTAACTTACAGAAGTCCTAGGATTTATGGTAAACTGACAAACTGGGTGAAGTACCTGTTCTTTGATTAATGCCTTATGGCTAGGAGGACGTATTTACACTAATTGGCTTGGGCCTGGGCCGCACCACCAGCCCTGGTGCTGGGGTTGGGTCAGCCGTCCCCAAGCCACAGGGATTGGGAATAAGGGAGAGAATAATAACAATGACCAGTTGTTGATGAGGTTTCAGAGCCAGATACTATTCTAAGCACTTCATAAATGTTATCTCATTTATCCTCCCAATAGCTCTATAAACTAGGCACTTTTATTTCTATTTTACTAATGAGACAACTAAGGATGAGAAGTTTAACAATAACTTGTCCTAAAAGTCCTGGAGTCAGGATTGGAACCTAGATCTACCTAACTTCAAACTTGAAATATGCTGCCCTTTCTTCCCAAACTAGCCTCACATTTCTAGTAATTCTCTACCACACTCTCAGTGCCTGAATCACACGTGAGCACTGAACTGGTAACAAAGAAGCCTGAGTTCTAGTGAATAGCTCTGCCACTAATTCAGTAACTTTTTGCAAGTTACTTAATCGATTTTTGAAATTCCAGTTTCTTTATGTGTAAAATGAATAGTTTAAACTACGAGTGACATTCAAACTATGTTCTACAGTGCATAAGGACTTCTGTGGCAGTGCCTTAGAGTCTGCCATAGAGAGCAAGGGGACACCCAACAGGTGCTCCACACTCATTCCATCCCACCCTTTCCATTGCTTTCTATTGGGCCTCTTCTTAAGTCTAATATATAAAGAATAAAGGTTTCTGTTGTAAAATAGTAACAACAACAACAATAGTAACAAAAATAGTAACGACAGCAACCATGGGACTAGAAGACCTTAAAGATCTTTGTCAAGATTCTTTGCTTGTTCTTGCACCTCTCTTTGCCTTGTCTGTGTCCTGGGAGGCTGACCTGTATAGATGGACTACATCCACAGGTCCCCTGTGCTCTGGCTTCCTACTGGGTTTGGCCAATAGGTAACAACAACAACAATAGTAACAAAAATAGTAACGACAGCAACCATGGGACTAGAAGACCTTAAAGATCTTTGTCAAGATTCTTTGCTTGTTCTTGCACCTCTCTTTGCCTTGTCTGTGTCCTGGGAGGCTGACCTGTATAGATGGACTACATCCACAGGTCCCCTGTGCTCTGGCTTCCTATTGGGTTTGAGAGATAGAAGAAAAAGAAAGGATGGAAGGAGAGAGAGTTTGGAGTACTGATTCCCCTGATTCAGTGGCTAGGTTCAAAGACCACAGCTCCTGTTGGGTGGTCCTCTCCTTCATCTCTCTCTCTGGGTTGGAGAAATTGTACCATTATCTGGTCCAGTCTCATCAGTGGCAGTAACGGCTCAATGCTATTGCTGAGGTGCATCGCCATTCCTTGGAATCTCATACCATTATCTGGTCCAGTCTCATCAGTGGCAGTAATGGCTCAATGCTATTGCTAGCCCTGAGGTGCATCGCCATTCCTTGGAATCTCGTTGCAATGAAAATGTGTCTGGTTTATGTAGACACCATTGTAAATAGTCTCTTCTTTAAATACTCCTCATTTACCCATTCTGAGCGAGCCATCAGAAATCCATATAATCTATTAGGACTTTAGGATCTATGGTTCCATTCATAGTAAACTTAGGTTAGCCTATCCCACTTTCACATCCATTCCCACACCACTTGAAAGTCTGCTAAATGCCAGGCACTTTTAGAAGTGGATAGTTCCTTTGGCACTAACATTCTTTTAGCTTATGAATCAAAACCCTTAGTAAGAAATCTTTTATTGTCCCCCTTTTTAAAGCAGAAGTAGGCAAAAGATAGCAAAATAAACCGACATCTTTTTAAACATTTAAAAAAGTAAGCACTTACTTTTTCCAGTCATTGCTTTTATCCCTTCACTCTTTCATTTAACAAACATTTATGGAGTGTTTTAGGTATTGGCTTAGCCCTGGATATACGGGCCCAGCACAAGTGTCGAGGATTTCACAGACCCATGAGAGAAAGACAAGAAAAGGAAGGATTTACCTATCCTTCACTCTAGGAGGAATACTCATTCTAGGACAATTCATTCTCAGACTTTGAGATATCCTGCAGCATTAAAGACAGCTCAGTATTAATCTTTCAGTTGAAACCTTCAATTGATACAAGGGGTTCCAATGAAAATATGTCTGGTTAACTTAACTTTAGCTAATCTGAAAATAAATTTTACTATTAAAATATGATCTGTCTTTAAATATAATACATTCTCATTCATTTGGATTCTACTGATTCAGATTTTAAGTAATTCATTAAAGTATTCATTTTCACTTTTGATTAACATTTCTAAATATGGCAATTCCTTCTTCTGAAGATTATCAAAGTCATTTTCATTAACACAAGGAATTTAATTCAAAATCTAGAATTAGTTAAGATAAATAAATAACTAAAACATAATGATTAGATAGGAGAATTATGAGAAATATCTATGCTCAGAAAAAGAAGGGCAGTAAGGAGATGATATTTAAATTGTGAAGGCGAGGGAGGATTGGTTTGTAGAGCTTGGAGGAGGGAAATCAAGCATTCTTGATCAAGAGAAGAGCATGTCCATATGCCTGCCAACAGGAAATTATGGAATGTGCTTCAGACACTAAAAATAGTTTAATTTGACTATACTCTAGGTATGGGAGACATCTGTTGCTTTTACTGCTCAACAACTGCAATCATTCATCCTTTTTCTAGTAGAAATGATATCCCATATTGTACTTGGATAATAACCCCTCACTGTTGTTATCCATTAGATATGAGAGAGATCGACAACTTTCAGCTCCAAGGGTGGGCCCTAGTTGATTTCAGTTAATCAGCAGTCTAGCCCTGTGGCCAAAATGATTGGTTCAATGATGGGCTCATAACTCAATTTAGACCAATGAGAATAAGACACAGGACGTGTGTTTGAATGTGGCAGAGTTCTAGCTAGAATTCAACTGTGAGAGTTCTCTTTCCACTGGATTTGAAGTTAAGAGGATGTAGAGGCAAAAGCAGCTGCAGCCAGCTTGTGACCATGAGGGAAGAATCTAAGAATGGAGCTAGCACAGAGGAAGGCATCCTAAAGATAGAAAAATGGTATCTCATCAATCTATTCCTGAAGCTGAAATAATCCTTGAGTAGTCCATTAACCAAAGTATTATTACATTAATAAATTCTCTTAATTTTCTAAGCCAGTTTTAATTAGAATTTCATGTCTACTTGAAAACATGTAGAAATAAAGAGAGTTAAGACTGGAAAGATAGTTTGAAACCAGAGCACAAAAGACCTTGAATTCCAGGTTTTGAACTAGATTCAAAAGCAAGAGTTTTAACAAGAATCAACATAATTCTTAAATTTCACTCTAGGGCATACAAAGCAGTTTCACATAAATTATCTCACTGAATCTTTATGGTTATTCAATGCAATACATATTGCTATCTACAATTCACAAACAAGGAAATGGAGTCCCAGAAAGGCTAAACGACTTGCTTAAAGTCATGTGGCTCATGAAAGACAGAGCAAAGTCTTAATCTTGGATCTTTTTGATTCTGAATCCATGACTCATCAACATGCACGAAACACTGAATCTGAAGATCTCAGAGAATCCTTACCACCAAGATACTTTTCTGATTTCATGACCTAACAGTGTTAGAATTGATGTAACTTTTGGACAGAATGAGGTGATGCTGGTACAGATCTCTTCTGATCCTAAAGCATCTAGATTATGTTGCCATGGGAAGAGCATGGGCCTCAAATACATAAAGCACTTGGCTATTCCCTACCAGCATGGCCAGTGGGCAAATCATTTAATATTTCTTCATTGTAAAATGGTGAGAACAATAATTCCAACCTCACTCGTTCGGTATGAAAACTAAATGTGTGAAGTTCCAGGCACATAATAGGTATCCAGTAAGTTAGGTCTTTTTATTATGGAAGGCAGTAGCAGAGGGGCTTTTAAATCAGACCTGGATTCAAATCTTTACTTAGCTCCTAACTAGCTGTATGGCACCCAGACAGACAGTAAATTCCACGAGGGCAGGACCATGTCTGTCCTTATGCCTGTTGAGGCCCTCAGTGGCCCTCAGTGGCAGTCAGTAAATGCTCAAATGAATTTAAGCAAATGACTTTAATTTTCCGAGCCTGAATTTAAAAATTGTGAAGATATATAGTATCAGACTATTGTGAAAAATAAAGTATACAACACATATAAAACACTTAGTTTGTTGCCTGGCCCATGGTAAGTGCTCAGTAAGTAATAATAATCGCAACTAATTTCTATTGAGTGCTGACCATGTGCCAGTCACTGTTCTAAACATTCTATTCGTATTCATTCACCTAATTCTCAAGCTCCACCCCCACCCCTATTTTTACTGTTATCTGAATACTTGATGCCACTTTAGGCCCCATGACTTGTGAGTCTAACTCTTTTCTTCTTAAAGTTTGGGATCTTCAAGGCGTCTAATTCAAGGTCTGTTAAATAATGGCTTCTCTTTTTTCTCTTTCGCATTATTAGAAAGAAATAAAAACTTCTTTCTTTCAAAACACAATGAAGACTTTTCTCTTGGTCCTCCTCCTCCTTTCCCCATTATTTCCAGAGAATGAGGCTGGACTGCCTGAGGTTTTGTCTGGCAGGAGCCCTTTAATTCAAAGACTGCCAATAACTCAATGAGCCAGCCAGGCCATTGCCCTCTTCTGGCTGATGCTGAAGCAGCAGCGTCAGACCTCCCAGTTCGGCTTGTCTCTTGTTCTTTCCCTGAATTGCCTGCTGCCATCTGCTGGCCAAATTAAGTTAAAATCATCACATCGATGTTTCCCAAGTTGCCAAATGAGGCTTCATTTCTCAGTGCTGCTTCCTGAGGCATTTTCAGAGGCTGCTCCCAAAACCCTGTTAGCAGACAGACCAACCCAGCAAGTCTGCCTGCCTCGATTCAAAGCTAAGGCACTCAGGCAAAGCTGGCTGGTGCCTGATTTCGATCCGGGAACATGAAGGTGAATTTTTATTTCACCTTATTGGTGAAATCAGGGGAGCTCTCAAATATTATCCCTAAACTAATCCTCATCCCATTTTACAAATGTGCCATCTGCTCCAGGATGTTTCACACACACACTTCCTCCACCCGCCCCCATCTCCCACCAACCTCACTGACATTCTTTCATTCCCCACTAACAACTTGTACAAGACAGGTAGCACCATGACAATCATCAACGGAACTTTTTTTGCGGGGGGAGGGGGGAGAGAACAGTTGCTTGAAAAAGTTACAAGAATAGTACAAAGAAGACCCGTATATCCTTCTGCCAGAGACCATATTCAAGTTTTCCCAATCATCTCGGTAGCTCCTTTATAACAAAGGATTCAGTCCAGGATCACATGTTTCTCCAGTGGTCATGTTTTTCTAATATCTTTCAATCTGGAACAGTTTGAAAGATATTACTCATTCCTTGACTTACATGAGCTTGGTATTTTAAAAAACTACAGGATAGTCATTTTATAGAATATCCCTTAATTTGTGTTTATCTAATTTTGTCTTCATGATAAAACCCAGTGTATGAATTTTGGGCTGAAATACAACAGATGTTATGCCTTTTCATTGTTTCCTCTCTGGTGGTATACAATATCTATTTATTTCTGATGATGTTAACTTTGATCGCTTTCATTAAGATCGTATCTGTCAGATTTATCTGTGAAGTTACTTTTTTCCCTTTTTTAATTGTGGTAGTTTCCTATTACTTCTGTAACAAATTACTACAAACTGAGTGACTTAAAACAACATAAATTTATTATCTTACAGTGCTGGAAATCAGAAGTCTGATGGGTCTCAGGATCTAAAATCAGAGTGAGGGCGGGGCTGTTACTTCTGATTCTAGGGGAGGATCTGTTTCCTTGTTTTTCCCATTTCTATAGGCCACCTGTACTCCTTGGCTCATGGGCCTACCTCATATCTTCAAAGCATGCAGTGTAGCATCTTCAGATCTATCTCTGACTCTGAGTCCTGCTTCCCTCACCACAACTCCTTCTCTGATTCTCTTGCCTCTCTCTTTCACTTATAAAAATCCTTGGGATTGCTTTGGGGCCTCCCCCTATGTCAAGGTCATTAACTTAGAGACATCTGCAAAATCTCTTTTACTATGTAAGGGAATATGGTCACAGGCTCTGGATCGGATGTGAATATCTTTTAGGGGCCATTACTGTGCCTACCACAGCAATTAATACATATTTTGTGGACAGACACTTTGAGACTATGGAAACTCCTATTACTTATTCCACTTTCACCCATGCATTTTAGCACCCATAGATGTTTCTTGCCTGATTATTACTACAATTATTACTGATGCCAAATGGAGATTTTCTAATTCCATCATTCTTTCTACATTTATGAGTTGGCTTTCTACTGTGAGGAGGAGCTTTTCTCCTTTCTCCATTAATCTATCTATGCATCTATCTATTTATATCAATGTTGCTTATTTTGTTCAGTAGATTATGATCCAAGATCTGGGCAATACATGTGCTCAGTGCTACTGAGGTATCACTGTTCCCAGTCTCTTTCGGTTGACAGAACTAGGAAATAAATGTGTATGTGTGCGTGCGTGCGTGCGTGCGTGTGTGTGTGTGTGTGTGTGTGTGTGTGTGTGATTTAACCTCAGCCTACCCACTTATGTGCTCAATGTTCCTGTATGTGTTTGATCTCTCGACCCTGCTGTACTGCTGTCCTCTTATGCAAGCTACAATCGCTGCTCAGGCCTGCCTCCTCCGCTCAGGCTGCCTGCCTTGTTTGGGCCTGCCTAATAGCTTTTTGAGGAAGTAAGGAAGTGAGGAAGGAAGGGAAGCAATATATTTTTTAAGGGAAGGGAAAGAAAGAGGAAGAAACAATTATGAACATTTTTAATGGAACTCTTTACCAGTACTGCAATGAATCATTTGTTTAATAGCTATTTTCCCCACTCAAATTTAAACTTCACGAAGACAATGGCATTTCTGCTTTGCTTACTGTGAATTGAATCCCCAGGACCAAGTATAACGCCTAGTACATTGTAGGTACTGGATGTTTTTGAATACATGCTTTTCATGTAAAGCAACAATGGCAAAATTATAACTATTGAACAGTTTATAACACAACCAGTGTCTACCACCTAAACTATTACCAGTGTCTACATAGCCCAAATCACCTATAACTTTTTTCAACCAGACACTAAATAAGTAAACCTTCCCCCTAACCCCCACTCCACCCTAAGCTGAGTGCCCTGAGGTAAAGAGATCTTCTCATTTATTAAGATTTTGCAGTTATTAAACATTTATTTGGTTTTGGAGTCTAATGTTGTTTCAAAAAAAAAATTTTAGCTAAGAATTTCAACACAAAGTAGTATTTCAAGACAATTTCAAATATCACTGTCCTGCAGCATTTGGTAGAATTGATGTTGGCCACATAAGCAAGACGACGAAATGTTCCAGAGTTTTGATGTGAGAAATAACTGCTGTCACACTTAGCAGTGTGCCAACAAAGTGGGCATATTCCCTTATGCCAGGCCTGTTCCATCATTCTCCTACAAGCATTTTTTCAAATAGCTGTAATTATTTGTCCTCAGCTTCTACCAGCAAATGTCAAAGATAATTTTTACTATTTGTGTACCTCCTGTCTCCCTTCTCTGTTTTCTTCTCAGAAACAAAGTCCTAATGCGTTTGTGCTTTCCCCCAAGTAAAAGGTGTCCTTTTCAGTGATTGATGGAAATAAACAGCCAGAATCTGTCAGAGGGTGCATTAGGGAGTGATGGAACATGCTGAAATACAGCAGCCACAAGGGCTGGAGGGGGTTCTCGGCACAGAAGGCTACAACCTCAGGCATAAAGCGCCATACTTTCTTCCCTCTCTTAGAAAACCTGCCTCTGAGGGGTCACTTTGGCTCAGTGGGAAATAAGCAGAAGTGGTGCTGCCTCCCAGAAATTATAGCACCAGCCAGGAGCAGGAAGGGGGCTAAGGGCAAAAACTCGGGATGCTGTTGGTGCCAGGACCTCTTGGCCTCTCACTTGTCTCTGTGACGAGGTCTAGAATGTGTCCCCACCATCCCAAAATCCCTGGCTACAGCTATGGCTTCCTGATTGTATAGACTGAGAAAAAGTAAAGGATCTGAAATCCCAAGGGCTATTTCTGACTCCAGGCCCTGGGGGAAGCGTTGAACCGACATCCCCACTTTTTACTGTCATCTGCAACCAGACTTCCTAACCTACTAGTCCTCAACTCTGTCTGACAAGAATCATTTTATTAAAATTCCAAGTGCCCAGGAACCACCACCAAAAATTCCGATTTAATTGGTTTAGGTGGGGCCCAGGCACAAGTCCATTTAGAAGTCGCCCGGTGATTCCTCTGTGCAGCATGGCTGAGAATCGCTGTCCTCCACCCGCGGACAAAGCTGGTCAAGGTAGAACCAAGAACACCAAGGAGGCTAAGCTTTCCCTGAGCACAGTGGTTCTCCACCTTGGCACATATTAGAATCACCTAGGGATGTTTTTAAAAATCCCAGTGCCCAGGCTGCTTCCCAGATTAGTGACATCGTAGTCTCTGGGAATGGGACCCACGATCTGTATTTATTTAAAGCTGCTCAGGGCAGCTGAGTTTGAGAGCCAGCTGAGTTTGAGGGCCAATGTCTTCTGATTTGGTGTGTCTCAGACTCCCTGTGGTGAAGGACTAACTTTTTTTCTTTTTTTTTTACCTTTCCTTCTTTGCTGGCTGATACTTTAGTAAAATACAATAAAAACTAATCACTAGAAAAATGAGATTTAAAAGCAGACATATAAAATACAAGCCCAGAATTTTAATTAGTAGATTCAAAGACACAAAATTGCTATTAAAAGTTTCTAAATAGTCTCGATTTCTGTCTTTATGGGCTGTTAACAATTTGTTAACCAGTACTGGTCTGCAGGCCATACTTTGAGTAAAAGTGTTCTGATAAACACATTACAGGAACTAAAAATAGATGGTGTATGGTGGGAGGAAGGAATCAAATAGATTTGATAAATACATCAGGTTATATCTTAAATTTAGGACATGAAAGGCCCTAGGCCATTAAGGCCTCTGAGAAGTTCTGAGACAAAAAAGTCAGAGTTTAAAAGGCAAAGGTGGCATCTCAGCCAAAGAAAGGGCAGAACAGCTGCAGGTGGAAATGCTGCAAGCAGTTTACATCGCACCCCTGAAAGCAAAAAAACTGTGTTGTTTTATTTAATTCACTGTTTCTCAATCTTATACAATGAAGACACGTTTTCCCCCTATTACATATATATGAAGCGTGATTTGTTTAATGATTTATTCTCAGTCTTACAAAGAATGCTGACTCATCACAGAGAGAGACACATCTCTACAGAATTATTTCCCTGTACTGCCCTATGCCCAGCTGGGCTTCCTTCATCTGTGGCTCCAATCTCAGTGATTGGCGTTAGGGGCCACGCAATGACATTCAGTCATCTCCTGCTAGCACTTCCCCTGGGATGCTTTTCTTACTCACCCAGGATAGGGTGAGTGTCCATCTTCTGTGATCTCCCAGGACCACTTATCATACGTACGTACATACTGTGTTGTGATTGGCATTTGACCCCACTAGCTTTGAGCTTCTCAGGATGGGATTTGTGTCTTACTCAGAGTTCTATCCTAAGCACCTAGCACCCTGCCTATCGTAGATAAGGAAATCAATACATGCTTGCTGAGTGAATGAAATAATGAATGAACAAATTAATCTCATGCCATCTGTGCTTGAACCCTAGAAGAGCCCTAAAGAATGCATTTCAACATCTCAGAAAGTCCCCAGTCCCAGCTAGTACCTCCATTCTAAACGTCATCATTAACCTAGTCACCTAACAGCATACCTTTTTCCTTTTCCCAGGATTCTGACTCTCTCTACTCTCTCTACTCATTTGCCTGGTTTATAGTCTGGGTTTTGTTTTCTTGAAACTGCCTCTTGATCATCCTCATATTCATAGTCCACATCCCAAGGATCATCTGGAGTCCCCATTTCCTGAGCCCTCAGCAACTTGGGCTCCCATTTTTCCTGGAAAGGCATCTATGGCTAGGCTGCTGCACCTACTTACCACAATCCTTCAGGCCAGGCCAAGGAGGACTTTCCAAGACTTGTGGAATGATAAACCTGCTGCGCTTTATCCCTCTATACTCATTCTCCATTCTTCTCTGTCCTGCTCTGTGCATTGCATTGGCTTCCTTGCCCAGGGGTTCCTGTTAGATTTAGCTAACAGGAGGCACCAGCAAGAGGTTGGCATTTGAGAGGAGAGAGCAGTCTGGGATGTGTTCCTTTGCTCCTTCCTGCTGGGCTGGGGTTTTGGTTGTGCCTGAGGTCCTTCATGAGCCCAGCTCCTTTAGGCTGGCTTCTCTTCTGAAGCTCCAGTTCTCACCAACTTCTTGTAACATCACTCCCTACCCTTGTCCCTGTCAGGCTGGGGGTGGCAATGCTGTCAGCTGCGGCAAGTCCCTGGATGCTTCAGTGCCTCTTGTTGGTTCACTTCATCCTGCCCACACCTCTGTAAATAATCCCTTGATGAAACGCTCTTTAATTCATCCTTCAAGTGCACAGTCTGCGTCTTGCTTGGATTATATCTGTTGAGATCATCTTCTAATACAGTGCCTTCATTTCACAGCGACTAGAACCAACATTTCCTGGACTAGTCCAGTGCTCTTTTTTACCCCATTGTCATCACCTCCTTGATTCGGAATCTAGAATCGAAATATTAAACCTATAATACTACTACTATTAATAATAATAGCAATCATATGAGTTTTTTCTTATATGCCAAGCACTGTGCTAAGTGTTCTACAAAAATGACTTAATCCTTATAGCAAGCCTGTGAGGCAGGTGTGATTTATTATCCTCATTTTGAAAATGAAAAACTTAGATTAAGTAATCTGGCAAAAGTGGTGAGCAAGCGAACAGCAGAGCAGGGACTTTTGTCTGACCACTGTGACCGCTAGACTCCAAAGCTGTTATACTTCTATAACTACTAGGGTATTTGCTCTTGGGGTGACCCCATCACACTGTTGACTCTTAGAGCTCACTGTTGACCTAAACCTCATCAGATGACAGATGTGGTCTGCCTGGAGCCTGCTGGGAAATCAGGTTGAGGAAAAAGCACTGAGATGAGATAGTTTTGCCTGAACAAAGGGGTTGGCAGAGTCGGAGTTTAAAAGGCAATGGTGGCATCTCAGCCAAAGAAAGGGCAGAACAGCTGCAGGTGGAAATGCTGCAAGCAGTTTACATCGCACCCCTGAAAGTGACCACCTCAGTGCACAGCAGGCTAAGTAACAAGAGCCCTGGAGTGTCCAGAGTCAGACTTGGCCACCGTGTCAGCTGGGAGCCTTCGCAGTGCATGTAGCCCAGCATCAAAGTAAACACTGTCTATTCACCACTGATCTCTCCAGGGAAAGGAAAAGAAACATGAGCCTTCGAACACAGAAAAACCAAATTTCTTTCTCTTGCATTCTCTTGTCCTCAAGTGGCCCAAGTGATAAAACTGAGTTCTTTAGTTTTTTACTTACTTGTCCCCCAATAAGAGTAAGAAACCTGAGTGCTATGCTTTTTTGAGCTTCTTTCTATATGTGTTTTTAAAAATTAAGTATTTTCTCTTTATAAAAATACATTTTTGTGGAAATTTTTAAAAATGCAGAAAGAAAAAAATGAAATAAATAAAATCTCCTTTAAACTCACTATCCATAGGTAACTACTAATCACATTTTGATATATAACATGGTTTCTAAACCGCTCCAGAGAACTCCTTGGGATATGGAAGCGTCTCGTCTACAGCAGCCAAGAGAATTCATGGACAGTGTTCGAGGTCCCCCAGGTTCCCTCCTTGATTCCCACCAGAGCTGTTGCCTTCAGTTTCCTCTATGGTTTAGGGTTCTGCATAAGATTTTCGAATGGGGTGACAAAGGTGCTTTAAAAAAAAAGGCATGAAAAATGACTTATCTGCTCCTTCATTTTTAATGGTTTCATAGTATATAGATAGGTCATCATTTGTTAAACTATCCACCCCAAATTGGACAAGGTCTGTCTTCAGAGATGTGTCTGGGAGAGGACAATAAGAAATAATCCGTTTGAGAGAGTTTTGAACACTTTCCCAATTACTACGGCATCCATTTTACTAGAATGAAATCTGAAACTCTCCAGTTCTCAAAGACTCCTTAAGACTGTTCTTCCTGTTAACACCTCAGTTTCCTTCTCTAGCAAATATTTGATTAAATTCACCTCCACGAAGAATAAGCATTTGAGGAAAGAAATATTATGACATTTAATGACTATAGCAGGTCCTTGAATAACATCATTTTGCTCAGTGCCATTTTGATATAACTTCTTGATAAGATGCTAAATATATTTGTATTTATATTTATGTTTATATTAATTAGCCTAGGGTAAATTGGTTTAATTATACGTCATTTTGCTTAAAGTCACAGAACCTATTGATGATGTTGAGCGAGGACTTACTGTATCTGTAAGTTTTGCTCCTCCTAATGAATTCAGAACTGTGGATGAACCCCTGCACCCCTTCCAAAGATAGAGAATAAACTACTGTGAGATGTTTTCCTATGAAACTTGAGTAGTTGGGAATTTTTTCTCTGTTCCAAATTACAGAATGACGTTCTTAGTGTCAGAGATATTTCTACATTGTAGGGTTAGCTACAGATGAAGAAAATGGATACCCTGTGCTATAAGCATTTTCCCAAGCTTGCTTTATTATATGTTCTCTGAAGAGTGAAGTTATTATTGAGTACATACCATCATGAGTACATTTCAATGGAGAGCTATGATTTCAAAAGCACTACATTTACAAGGGGGTAATTTTGGGAAACAGTATTGAATACATGATGAAGGGGTCGTCATGCCTGTGAGAAGTGGTGAATGTTCTCAACAGAAAGTGCACTTCCGTAAAGAAGAGAAAGGCTGAGGAGTCAGGGGAGTCAAAAAAGAAAGAGGAAGCCACAATAGCCGGTCGAGATGCTGTCCCTTCCCTTTGTACAAATCACAGCTCCTTTTATGAGGCTTAGCCTGCATTTGCTGTCAATACTTCTTGTTAGGATTTAGAAGCACTCACCCCACCCCATCCCCCAACCTTCCAGGCTCATCCCAGTTAAGAGATATAAGAGTGTTTTATTTGTGGAGGGATAACTTTCAGATCTTCCTTTTTATTTTTTGAAGTAGCAATTTCCAATTCATGATTCCAATTTTAGCAGTTTTGCCTCCGCTCATAATTGTGTAGAGACATTTTAAAGCTTTAATTCATTTTGCAGTACTAAATAGTTTCCCTTTAATCGTTCATGTCAGACACCTATTAACATTTCTTAAAAATTTATAAAACAATTCTGAGCTGTCAGAAAAAAAGCCTCTTTAAGATTCAGATTATTAATTTGCTGCCTGTTCTCCATGTTAATGCATTTTCCATCAGTCACTGATGTCAAAACTATTTGAACAAGGCTTAATATTCAGAAAGTAATTTTATATTTTTACATATGGGGAATGTTTTTCTAAACTCCCCTAGTCTTAAATATGCTGCCTAGCAACGTCTTCTATTTGTTATATTTTGCTTTATCTTTGACCCTTCTCTATGTCTTTCATCTGAAGAGGCTGATGACCACCACCTGTGGGAAATGAGGCAGCCATATGCAGCAGTTAAGAGCATGACTTTGGAATCAGCTAGACCTCAGTCCCGGTTTTAGTGTGACCTCTTCCTAGCTATGTAACTTTGTGTAAGTTAAAATCTTCTGAGGCTCAAGTTCTATAAGGGTTAAACTATAGTAACAGTTTTGTAAATTGTAGCCACACACTCAGTGTGTGTCTGTTGACATTGTTGCAAAGTTACTGTCTATCCCTTATTTTCAGGGTGGGACGGTTGAGAGCCATTTCTGTCACTCTCAGGAACAACTGGAATAAAGGCTTAAAAGAAGATGGAGGCTGAGGATGGAAGTCGTCCAGGATTGTCTTCTTCGTCTGAGGCATTAGAAACAGATGAGATTGGTAGAAATCTTGGGCATGAACAAAAACTTATTTAGACAAGGAAATAATTTAAAATGAGATACGACAGATCATTAGATATTGCAAAGATTACTTCTTACCCTTTTCCATGTATAAATACTCTTAGTTAGCTACAAATAACAGATTTCAAAGAGGCATGGTAAATGTGTAGTTAATAAACGATGATGGACTATTACTCCATACCTAACACATGCGAAAGAGAATATAAAAACCATGAGACCATCTCTGCTGCTGTAATAGAGAAAGAGGCCCTAGATACTGCGTGAAAGTCCTGGCTCTATACTCATTCGCTCTGAAAATTTGGGTGAACGACTTAAACTTTTCTCATATGTGAAATAGGGATAAGAGGAAATATCTCAGAGGTGTTGTGAAAGAGAAACAGTGAGTGTAAAATTTACCTGGCCCTATGCCTAGTCCACAGAGAGCACTCAGTCCCTCCTGTAAGCCTTTCGGAGAACTGACAGATTTTGTGGGGAGAAATAATCAGAAAAGATAGTTCTGATGCTAAAATGTTAAATACAATCAAGGGCAGAGAGAGAAATAGATATATCTACAGTGGTGAGTGAAGGCACCTGGAAGAGGGTCTTAAAAGTGGTATGGATGAGAAAGTCACCGATAAACCCAGAAATCCTCCAATTTTCTACTCCTCCGTGAAGGAGGCACCTAAGTTTGGGCACTAGCTTCCTAAAGAGCATGACTTCATTCAGAGCCCTGTCGTTGTTTCCTTCAGGATAGAACATGTGGGTTATAAATTTTAAGTAGCAGGCTGACCAGTACAGCATTCTTCAGCGCCCCCTTCGAAAAGTCAATGTAAGCAGAATATGCTCAGGACTAAGAGAGAAGGCCACATTCCATTGCTTTCCAGGCTATGAAAAACCAGAGGAGCCCTGCCTGCCTTCACTCGTTTTTTCAACTAGAACTTCCTTCTTGTCAAGTTACATTTCAGTTTTTTAAAAGCAAAGAGGGAGCTAGCATGCTTCAAGTAAAGCAAACCTCCTCTGCTGTCTCCTTTCCTTAAAAAAAAAAAAAAAAATTGCCCCATTCTCCCCTCTTCTTGCTTGCTTTGGAACTCAACAGCAGTTCAGCATCCAGCAGTAGAATCTCATTGGCAAGTCACAATGGCCCAGAGGCACAAACACAGCTGTCCCCTCTCCTGGTGAATTGGTGTTTTGTCTGCAGTGTACTTCAATCGCATCCACGTTCACTTTTCTCCCTTCTCTCTGACTGCAGCCAAGGAAAAGCTCATGGGAGAGGAAATAGCCCCGAGAAACAAACTGAGAACCAAGCTGGGCTTTTGAACCTAAGCAGTGTATGTTTACACGCATGCCCTCTGCAAATGACTCCTTGAGCCACAAATGGATTTCTTTCCTCAGATTACTTTCTATAACAGCTAGACATTTCTGTGTTCCAGGACACTAACTAAAGAGAGGACTATGGTCTCATCTTCCCTTTCTTCCAGAGAGGAGGAAAAAAAAAAGCGAGAGGGGGAAAAATAGCCACAGATATGCTTCTAAAAACTTGACACTTGCCAGTCCTGACGTGTTTTAGCAGAGCTATCTTTCAAGTCCTCATAGGCTACAGCAGCAAGAGGCAACTCTCCTTGACTCCTACTAGAGCTGGGCCCAGAGCAGAGGGAGGAGGCAGGGGGAACAGAGGAAGCCGATTCCATCGAAGGCTCCAGTATTCCCATTGTAAGGGCTTCCTGGGGGCTTCTGAGCAAAGCAAGCAGATGGCGAAGGAACACAAACCCCTGCCACTTGGAACAGCTGAAGGAAAGCAAGACAGCAGTCTTCAAATGTGAAAAAGGTTGATATGGAGAAGAGAGGTTAGATTTGTTCTAAATGAACTGGTCCTGGGGGCGCATCTACCACCAATGTCTAGGTTCAGATATCTGTATTCCAAAAGGCCAAATTGTCAAAAGAGAATGACCGTTTTAAAAAGTAAAAGCATCATAAAGAGGTTATATTGGTCAACTTTCAAAGTCCCTTCCACTCCTGAGATTCTGTGAGGAGCAATGGCGACAGGCACTGCAGATCCAGTTCCTTCCTTTCTCTTCTCAATACCCCCAGTTTGATTCCAGGAGCTCATCCCTGAGACCCGTAATGATTGATTCAGTGATTATTGCATGACTCTTGATTAAATTACAATAATTTGCTGTGGCCGGTAAAACAAATAATACCTTCTCTTCTCTGTTAGACATGTATAAGGAAGCAAGAAGTCCTAATTGCTGCCGGAAGTTATTGGAACCACTACAAAATTCATCTTGAAGAGAAAGACAGAGATAGAGGAATGAAAGAAGCATCTTGGTGACATGGTTGAGTCTCGATCCAGTCTTACCTGAAGTTAGACCTATTTTTGGACCTTTCAGTGCTGGGAATCTATAAAATCCCTTGATTTTTTAAGCCAGTTTTAATCAGATTTTCTCTTATTTGTAAATAGAAGTGTCTTAACCAAAGTGGGGGCAATAGTAAAAACTGTAAGTCTCAGTCCTCTGTCCTCAAAGAGCTTCCAATATAGCTGGGGATATGAGAATTTACAGGATAAGTAGAACAGTATAGGAAAGGATTATAAGAGATATCAGACATGACTACATAAAATAAAGTACCAAATGGGCATCATGAAAAACATGAAAAGCCACAGGAAAGACTGAAAATAATTCTGTACCCTACTTAAGGGCGGACACTATGTCCTGTCTCGATCCTGCATTATTTCCGGTAACCGTGGTGAGGTTGTGGCCCAGTGATTGAGAGCATGGTCTCTGGAGCCAGACTGTATAGGTTTGACTCCCAGCCACTCACTACATATATAATCTGGGGCTACTAACATAACCTTTCTGCACCTTAATTTTCTGATCTGTAAAGTGGATATAAAAACAGTAATTACCTCTTAGGGTATACAATGTGCAGTAAGTATTAGCTATTACCATGACACACAAAAATTAGTTTTTGAACACCTATGATATATCGAACTATTTGGAATATAACAACAATGAATAAAATAGTCTTTGCATTGAGGTTACAGCTTTGATTAAGAATACAGAATAGTGAACAAGCAATTGAGGGATATGATAAACAAGCACAGGGAGGATGGATTAATTAACATTTGATTTTTAGAAATGAAATAAACAACTGAGCTCTTTTTTAAGCAAAAGATGAAATTTATTTTATAAGAATGTAGATTTCTGTCAGAATGGGTCTAGAAGCAGGAACTGAAAAGTCATTGGGAGTCCTCGAAGTACCTTTTCTTTGCAGACTGGCTTCCTGCTTCTCTGTCCTCGCAGAGAAATATGATCACCTTATGCTTTGCTCCTGAATTTGCACGTTCCAGCCATACCGAGAGACTGGATGCCTGTCTCTAAGTCCCTATTCTAAATTTCTGTGGCAGAGAATTGTATCGGCCCATTTGTGTAAAGAGTCCAATCCTGGTCTAATTGGCAGGGGCACAGTGGCAACAAAACTGCTGGGAGCCACTGACTATAAATTGTGGGGAAGTGTGCAAGTGGATGTCAGTTCTCAGAGAAGAAAGCATGGCTCATGGGTTGATTAGATACCTCCAAAGGAGTCAACTCCAGCAGAGAATCTAACCTAACCTTGAGTCAGAGGAATTCTCTGAGAGGGCATCATGTATATAGGCTGAGATTTTGAATACTAGTGGGAATGAGGAAAAGATGAAAGGGGTGGGAAAAGAATACGTCTCTAACAGGGAGAATCACGAGCAGAGAGAATGTGGCATGTCTGAGGAATTTCAGGGAGGCCAATGATAAGAGTTGAGTCTGGTAAAATAAGCACAATTTAGGTCATAAATAGTCTTGTAAGCTTTACCGTGTTTGACCTTTACTACGAGTTCAGAAGGAAAGCATTAAAGATTTTTAAAGAGAAGCGAAGAACAAAATCAAATGTTTATGTGGGAAAAATTATTCTAGCAACAATATGAGGAATGTATTGAGATTGGGTAAGTGGAGTGATGATAGCCTAAACTGAGATAGTGATAGCGAGAATGAAGAAAAAAGTTGTGTTGATCTTAGGACACCCCATTAGCACAGTGCCTGATTTATATTAGGATGTTTGCTGAATAATGCAACATAGAAATCAGATAACCTGAAACTGCTGCCTCTGGTTCAGATACTTCTTGCTGCTTTGGTAACCAATGGCACCAGAATAAAGAAAAGGCTAGTAAATTCTGGCTGCAGGTCAGCACCACTGAAAGATAGATTAAAGGCACTTTCTCCCATCATCATTCGTAAGTGTCTGCATCCCTTGATGTGCCAGGGAACTTTAGCTTTGTAATTCAGGAAGGAGAGAAGAGTTATAGGTGAAGGCCAGGATAAGAAAAGAAGAGAGAGGATGATGAGGAGGAGGAGGATGGATGGTATAGATTCTATTCTCAACTGGTCTCTGCTTAAAAGAAACAGAAGGAATTATTTTCTAGTGAGTCTTGTGAGGCTTCAGAGGAGAATGAAGGCCAGATGACAGCTTTTCACAGGGAATAGTGTGGGATCCAAGCAGGTAAAGAACATGGTGTCTGCTGTGGGTGATTTAGCTGATAGAGAGTTTCACAGGCCCACATGGAATCCTCTTTGAGAAATAACTGAGGACAGAGGGAGGGAATTTAAGAGGCAGATTTAAGTTCCTGCTTCTGTGTGTGTGTGTGTGTGTGTGTGTGTACACTAGAGGCCTGATTTTTGAACCAGACATCCTGATGTTGGGGAAAAAAAATTAAAAATATACTGGGCAAATATTTAAATATTTATTATTTTGTTGCCATGTCACTTGAGTAGAGGTATTCTTGCTCACTCTCTGGGTCCACAGGATGCGCTACCTTGCCAGTGTGGCCTCAGGGTGGATCATCCAAATGCCTCAGAGCAGCACAGCTGAGCTGGACCACTGGTCCAGTTCCCCCAATCTCACAAGGGTGTTTCTACCAATTTAGCAACCTAGAAGTTTCCCTTTTATAAATCCAATGGTGTGGTCCACAGTCCTCCTCCTTCTTTTTTTGTATCTAGAAGTCTTCTTTTAAGGTAGATTTTTGTTTTTTTAAAAGCCACACTAAATCAATAATTTTAAAAAATCAATAATTTTAAAAAATGGTTTAGGACAATGCTTTGTAAAAGGTCTATTTAATTTATGAAAAGTTCTACATATACTTTATAAAAAACTGATAATGAAATATTTGATCAGAAATTTCCACTCAGATAATTTATGTAGTTAAATTTACCTCTGATGGCAAATGTACTACAAGACAGTTCGTAATTGTTTGAATATAGATTTTTTTCTTTAGAAAATCAGCTCTATTCTGCTCTGAGTTCTTTGAATTTTAACTACTCTTGAGGAAAATTCCTTTGCTGAAAAAATTCAAATCTGAATATTTTGCCACAGAAAACATGCTCCTTTGTTCTGTGAGTAGATTGGTGCATTTAACTCGTGTTCTATTTTCTTGAAGATGATATATTATTTCCTGGTAAGTGAAAATGCTTTTTAACAATCAAAAAAGAAAGAAAGAAAGAAAGAAAGAAAGAAAGAAAGAAAGAAAGAAAGAAAGAAAGAAAG
>NW_006441955.1:31282239-31289095 GCF_000325575.1 Pteropus alecto | reverse complement strand
AAGAAAAATAAAAGAAGGAAGAGAAAAGCAAAACAAAGAAAAGAAAAGAAAAAAACCCAGGTACCCTGCCCGTATCCTATGGACTCTAATATTTCAGTAAACTCTAAGATTTCCAACTACCTATGTCTGTCTCTTCATGCCTGAGAACTTTCTTCAGAACTGAGAAAAGCTACCACTTAGGCAGGAAGTGCTATAAAATTAATACTACCCAAGAATAGTCCTTGAAAAATGACTGGTAGGAATCAGTGTATAAATACCCCAGCTTCGCCCTCCTTGGGTGGGATAAGTGTTTTACATTGCATGGGTGTTTTACATGGTTTCTTGCAGTTTCCTTGTGTGGTTAAGCTCCAACATCAACCACAATGGTAGCAGGCATGATGATCCACTCTTAAATTAATTAAATGAGGAGGCCATTAGATTGAGGTGGTTCTAATGCCTTAGTAGCTGTACATAAACAACCCAAAACTTAATCTTATAATGCCTCAAGGTTAAGAATGTGAAACTAAGGGCAATCAATCACAGCCACCTAAGCTTTTCCAAATAATGCAACCACTTTAGCTACAGCCAATCAAATAAATCCCTTGCTTTGCTTTTGCCTTTTCTCTATACGAGTCTTTCCCCTACCTCCTGTCAGTAGAGCATTCTTAACCACTTCTGGTTTGGTGCTATGCAAGTCAAATCAATTTTTGCCCAAATAGACACTTAAAAATTTTCATCTGCCTTTGTTTATCTTTCAACAACCTTTGTTAGCTGACTTCTGTAAGGGAGGAAAATTTTTTACCTTCTAGCCCTCTAGGTTCTGTGACTTGTCTAAGAATTAAACTGGCATAAACCAGATTAACAGGAGGAAAATAAATTTAATTCCATATATGCACTGGATTTTCACAGATATGAGGCTCAAAAGGCTACCAGATGATTGAGACTTATGTACCAGCCTAAACTAAGGGAAAAGGGTCTGGAACTTTTGGGCAGGAACAGAGAGTGAGAAGGAGGAGGCAATTCACTGGAGGATGAGAGGAGGAGGGAATATGTGGTTAAACAAAGGTTGCCTTGCTATGCAGATAAGTCTCTCAGGTCTAAAAAATCTTGTCTCTGGTAGTAGCTGTCTTCCTAGTATAAGAACACTTTCTAATGGAAATTTCCTTCATAAATGCAGATTTCCCACAAATGGAGAAATGTATACTTTCTTTTCAGTAGTTAAGGGGGAGGCAAAGTGCTTCTCCTGAGTCTGTGGGGTTTTGTTTGCCCTAAGCTCAAAATAATCCACGTGCCAAAGAAGCATATTTTGGGGTGGCATGTTCTAAACCCCTTTACTTCCATTCCTGGTGTCACTACCCTTCCAGTAATCTTTGTACTTTCAAAATAATCTACTGTGGGTTTCCAGAATGAATTACCCCAGGATGTGTCACTATGATACACAGTGTTTAGAGCTAAAGGCAACCTTAGCTGCAGACTCAAGAGAAACTTCTGTCCTTACCCCGCTACCTACCTAGAAGAATTTGAATTAGAAGCCTTGCCCATAAGAGATGATCAGAGATAGCTTCTTTTGACCCATCTATAATGCAGAAAAAGTTTCTATTTACTAAAGGTCTGTTTTTCTTATCATCCTGCAATGACCTTTTGAAGCTCCCAAGGCACCTTACCTCATTCCTAGCTCAGGATGTCTTATATACCTATTTTCCCTTTCTATATCTGAAACTTTCAAGCGTGTAGGGTCTCTGACTCTCATGTATGCAGAGTTACCATACATATTATGTATTAAATTTGGTTCTTTTATTTGCAAATCAATCTCATGTCTATTTGATTATTAGACCAGCCAGGAGAACCTGGAGGGTAGAGGAAAGTCTTTTCCTCCCCAATACTACTGTATTCAAACCCTTGTCCTAGGGCCTACTTCTGGAGAACTCAAAACAAGACAGGCCTATTTGTTAAAAATGGGATCATTCTGCTATTTCAAATTCTGTTAAATGATGGTACAATGTCAAAACATAATTTTCAAACTGTTAAAAAAATGATTCCTATACATTCGATAGTATGTGTCAAGGTTTTATTTAATTCACTTATGAGGGAACTGGCAGAATAACAAAGCTGATTCAATGTATATAGTCAGAAGAAGAAGGATTGCTGAAATAAGATTGCTAAATTAGATGTAAAACTGGTTAATGTCCCGCAGGGCAGTTACATCATAACCTTTGAGTTATATGATCATTTAGAGGAACAAATATCATCATAATTTATCAATTTTCTACAGAGATCCACTTTATAGATTTTTTAAAGGTTTGGGCTTCTGGTCAATTGGTAATAGTCAAATAATGTTAGATACTACCTACATTAGATGGGTTTATTAAGTACCTTAACATGATCAAAAGGTCGCCTAACTATCCTTTTTACTTATTTCCAAATTTGAAATCATTTTTATGAACAACAGGAGAATTTTAAAGTGATTTATAAGTCATCTATTAGTGGTTGATCAATAAATTGTGAAATGTATATGTTTGTAATATATTTTAAAATATTAATTTTACTTGTTTGGAACCAAAATGTTTTGAAGACGTTTTTTAACACGAGAAATGCTTCACATTTTAATATAGAATAAAAATGTAACAGACTATCAAAATCAAACTTTTCCTATCATGCAGATTTTTTTTTTTTAAATTTGTATTGTGTATCTAGTGTTTTTGTGAAACTATCTATAAATTCTAGATCTGGATACTGGTTATATATGAATTATCTTTAGATTTCCCTTACTGGCAAAGAGTCTTTGGGAAACCATAAATTAGACTAGTGTTAAAAACAAGACAACAGGTTCCAGATGGAGTAATTCATGCTAAGCCTTACATCACCAAATCATGACTTAATAACAGTTTCAGTGCTCCCAGAAATCAAATTTTAAACCAGTCAATCCAGAATCACCTGATCAGCACTAGGTCATCTGCCTGATAAACCTGCTGCCCCCTAAAAGAAAGTGACCTTGCAATAACCAATCCACTTTTTTTGCCTATTATAAGTCCCTTATTTCTGCTATTTTCTACCTATAAGTCTTGCATTTTGTAAAGCCACTTAGAGCTTCTTTCTATCTGCTAGGTTGGATGCTCCCTGTTTCATGAATCATTGAATAAAATCAATAAAAGATGTCTATAGTGGCCTTAAAAAATAAACAAGAGTACATAGATCACCATCCTTTGAAAATTGTACTTTTGGGGAGGGTTTTATCTTAAAGGAATCTGAATGGACTTCTTTAAGATCACAGTATCTTTTTCTTCTCCATGTCAAATTATGGTCAACGTGTCAAACAGGAAGGTAATAAATTTCTTCCACTTTACTTTGTTAGAGAGCCCTGAAGGGTTGTCCTTATCAGCTAATAAGACCCACCAGCCCGCTGCTGAGTCTGCTTAAACACTCAATTTGAAAACTCAGAAAAGATAAGTGAGGGGCACCCCAGGCAACAGGCAATTTGGAGTGGAACATTTTGCATATTATCAGGAATTAAGTGGAGGTAGTTTAAGGGACATTCTCAAAACACGAGTTCTCATCCTTGATCTCTTTGAAAGCCAGCAACCACAGAACTCTGGTAGGAGAAGGAAGCATTCTCCATTTGTGAATTGAATGACCTGATTTTTATCTCTAGTTGGATTCCAGGAGGAAGCATGATGTCATTTTAACCACTGGCCAGACAACTTCTTGCTTAATGAGCACTTTGAGCTTACTGGCAGCCAAGAAGGCCTTTGTTTACTGTGCTTAGAAACAGAGGTCAAAGATCTTTCTCTGGCTTTAAGGAACAAAGGGAGGGCTTGCGAACCAGCCCTTGTCCATGAGCAAGTTTTAGACAGTGGCAGACAGATAAACACAACGTGCTCCCCAAAGGGTTATAAGGTCTAAGAGGTCAAGAGGACAGGAGAGAGAGGGAGCCGAAATGTCATCAAAGATGGGTTTTCTGCCTCCTTATTGGGGTGCTTAAGTCATCCCTATCTGACCCCGAGTTGGGGCTGAGTTTCAGTCTGGCATCCTGCAGCAGGTGTGCCAGTCTCCTGGTCCCAGGCTCTCACTAACTCCCCCCCACCGCCCCTTCCCTCAGCTGTTGGAGCAGTTGCTGACTGGCTTGTATGACCTCCACCCACTGGCAGCTGTTAAGATGCATTCTGAGGGTGGAAGCATATCTCTAGAACTCCGGTTACTCGCTACTGAGGGCAATACCCGCAATGTAAGAAGAGAAAAAGTGCTTAATTTCTACTTGTGGTGCATCAAAAAATTAAATATTAGGCAAAAGAAATCGAGAATTAAGGAAAACACAGTGAAGCCCTTTCTCCAAAAGAAGTAGTGTAAACCCTCTGATATTTCTTCTTAAAACACAGCTTTATTGAGGTATAGTTGACATACAATAAACTGTACATGATTAAAATGTACAATTTGATAAGTTTTGACATATGTATACACTTATAAAAATCCAGCACCACAATTAAGAGTATCATCTTCCAAAGTTCCTTCCTGCCTCTCTGAAGCCCTCTTTTCACGGCCAAGCCTTCCCGTACCCGCCTTTCCCCATCCCCAGGTGACCATCTGCTTTCTGTCATTAAAGATTAGTTTGGATTTTCTAGAGTTTTATGTAACTGGAATTATACATTACATACCTGTTTTTTCCATCTGGCTTCTTTCACTCAGCTTATTATCCATGTTCTTGTGTATATCAGTAGTTCATTCTTTTTATGCTGAGCAGTGTTCCATTTCTGGCTGTACCACAATTTGTCTATTCACCTATTGATAAACGTTTGGGTTGTTTCCAGTTTAAAATTTTTGCGAATCCGCTATGAACATTTCTATACAGTCATAGTATGGACATATACTTTCTTTTCTCTTGAGTAAATACCTAGGAGTGAAAAGTTTGGGTCATATGGAATGGATATATTTAACTTTTAAAGAAACCTCCAAACTGATTTCCAAAGGGATTGCATTACTTTACATTCTCACCAGCAGAGTCTGAGGGTTCTAGTTCCTCTACATCCTCACCAACAGTTGGTATGGTCAGTCTTTTAAATTTTGGACATTCTAATAGATATGTGGTAGAATTACACTGGTTTTAGCTTGCATTTTCCTAATGACTAATGATGATGAGCATCTTTCTTGTGTTTATTTGCCATTTGCATATCTTTTCGGTGAAGTGTTTATTCAGATCGTTTGTCCATTTTTTCATTGGATTGTTCATTTTTTTATTATAAGTTTTGAAAGTGCTTTATACATTCTGGAAACAAGTTCTTTATCAGCTATGCTATGCAAATATTTCCTTTCAGTCTGTCTTGTCTTTCATTCCACTAATAGTGTCTTTTGAAGAGCAGAAACTCTTAATTGATGAATTCCAATTTATCAAAATTTCTGATAATATTTCTATTTCTAAAAGGGTAGAGCACTATTTAGACAAGGAGATGCACTTGATATAATTTTAGTGCCTTCTCAGATTTTTTATTTTTACATATGGTTTAATGAGCTCTTTCCTGGTCAAACCTCATTACTAAAACAAACAAATAGCTACAAGATATCCAAGTTCCAGTGCATACCTACTTATTTCAAGCAAAATTTGATAAAGCAAAATGTCAGTACCAGAAGGAAATCTGAAGTGAAGCAGAAAGATGTGCTGGTGATATTTTTATAAATGCAGCTCCAGGAACAGATAATGCTGCTGAGCTTCTGGGGGCTATGGAGAGAGCAGATTTATCTTCAACTACGGAAGATAATAAGGGCCAGAAAATTAGGCTCAAATCATTTATGAATCAGAAATAAAAAGAGTCCAGTTCTGTCACTGAGGAAGAAGTGAGCATTGGCTACCTCCACATTTTAGCAAGAGAAATTCTCCACGTGCCTCTATAGGAAGCCAGAGCTTTACTATTCTTAATTATTCATAATTTAGATAAAGGACCATGTCTAGACTCAAATAATAAAATAGTAGTAAACATAGCTAATTCTTATGCTTGCTAGAGGTCAGTGTTTTATCACAGTATTTCATGTAACCTCCTAACAACCCTGCGAGGGGGTTATTATTACTGTCTCATTTCATAGATGAGGGAATTGAAGCATTGAAAGGTTAAGTGAGCTGTAAAGCCAGATAGTTCGACTTCGGGGTCTATGCTCTTCCTCCCTATCCTCTGTTGTCACTTTTTCGTGACACCTACATAATAAGAATCTTTTACCTCAATGAGTGGTCTTTTAGCTAATTGTATCTTGTTTGTTTTAGTCTATTCCTTATTTAAGTCAATTCATTTAAATTAGGAAAGAGAAAGAGGTCACACAGAATAAATATGAGCAGAGTGCCAAGTCTGCAAAGGGCAGCTGATACTTCTTGACCAGTGCTCTTCCTATGTGTCCCAGCCCCATACCCCAACCCCTGCAGCCTGGCTCAGTGAACTGCCCTCAGTGCTTGCACTCCCCTGGGAGAGCCCAGTTAGCAGAATGTCTCCACCACTAGACTGGGAGCCCCTGAGAGTAGAGACAGTCTTATTAGTGCCAGTGCTTAGTCCATTCTCAATATGCATTTACTGACTGAGAGAATAAAGACATCTCCTATTCCATTTCCGATGAAGGCTTCGATTCTAAATTTAGATAGTTAAGAAAGACTTATTGCTTCATGTAAAAACTCAGTCAGCATCCAGATAACCGAGGGGATGTGCCAGATCAATTATTCCCATAGGGAAGTGGTCAGACGAAGCTCCAAAGATAGTTCAGAGATCTTTATTCTGGGAACATACTATTATCTGGTTATCAGAATGATTCAGAGCCTCTTTGTGGACATGTGTAGGCTAAAACTGTGGACTTTGATAGATACAACCACAATATTGTGGGCAGTTCTCCTGAGGAGCCTATGCCACCG
>NW_006441955.1:31238277-31282223 GCF_000325575.1 Pteropus alecto | reverse complement strand
GGGAAAGCCTTCAAAAGAATCATCAGCATTATAACAGCTGTCCCTTACAGAGTGCTTGGCTGCCACTGCACTGTTATGTACATGCATCAACTCAGTCTCAAAACAAGATAAATAAACAGTGAATCACCAATACTATTGCAAATTGGCATCATGTGCCTTCTGATCTGGCTCAAAGGGAAGAACACATCACCTATGCAAAACAAAATTTACTGCCCCAACCACTCCCAAGTGAACAGCACAGTAGCGTTAACTATCTGTGCATCGTTGTGCAACAGAGCTCTAGAACTTTTTCATCTTGCAAAACCCAAATCTATATCCAGTGAACAACAACTGCCTCCTACTTTGCCCCAGTCCCTGGCAACCGCCATTCTTCTTTCTGGTTCTAAGAGTCTGATTACTCTAGATCCCATACATAAATAGAATCACACAGCAACTATCCTTTTGCAACTGGCCTATTTCACCCAGCACAGTGTTCCCAAGATTTATTCATGCTGCAGCACATGACAAAATGTTCTTCCTTTTTAAGGTTGAATACTATCCCATTGTATGCACATACCACATATCTATTCATTTGTGAATGGACATTTAGGTTGTTTATACCTCCTGGCTATTTTGAATAATACTGCAATGTAAATATCTCTTTGAGATCTCATTTTCAGTTCTTTTGGATATGTACTTAGAGATTGGATTGCTGGATTATATGATAATTCTATTTTTAATTTTTTCTAGAAACCTCCAGACTAATTTTTATAGCAGCTATGCCATTTTATATTTCTACCAATGGTGAACGAGGGTTCCAATTTCTCCACATTTCATCAACACTTGTTATTTTTTCTGTTGTTCTAGTGGTCATCCTAACAGATATGAAGTGATAATCGAATTACAATTTCGATTTGTATTTCCCTAACGATTAGTGGTGTTGACTATTTTTTCATATGCCTGTTGGCCATTTCTCTATCTTCTTTGGAGAAATGTCAATTCAAGTCCATTGTCCGTTTTAAAATTGGATCTTTTGTTGTTGTTGTTGTTGTTATTGTTGTTTTTCTTACTCAAGATTGTTATGATAATTAGAGGTCCTTTGAGAATTCATATGAATTTTAGGATTCTTTTTCTATTTCTGCAAATAGTGAAATTGGGATTTTGGTAAAGATTGTATTGAGTCTATAGATTGCTTTGGGTAGTATGGACTTTTAAACAATATCGTTTTCTAGTCCATAAACATAGGATATCTTTCTATCTATTTGTGTCTTCTTCATAATTTTTTTCAGCAGTATTTTTTAGTATATAAGTCTTTCACCTCTTTGGTTAAGTGTATTCCTGATTATTTTATTTTTCTCATGCTATTATAATTGGGATTGCTTCCTCAACTTTCTTTTTTGGATTGTTTATTATTCATATATAGAAATGCAACTCATTTGGTGTGTTAATTTTTTATCCTATAACTTAGCTGAATTTGTTGATTAGTTCTAACAGTTTGTGTGAGCATGCGCATGTGCACATGTGTGTAATCTTTAGGGTTTTCTACATATAAGATCATGTCATCTGTGAACAAAAATAAATTTACTTTTTCCTTTCCAATTTGGATGCCTTTTATTTCTTTTCCTGGCCTAATTGCTCTGAGTAGGACTTCCACTACTACGTCAAACAGAAGTGGTGAGAGTGAGTATCCTTACCATGTTCCTGATCTTAGAGGAAAAGATTTAAATTTCTCACTATTGAGTATGATGTTAGCTGTTGGCCTTTTTATATATAGATTTCATTTTATTTTCTTCTATTCCTAGTGTGTTGAGTGTTTTTATAAACAAAGGGCGCTGAATTTTGTTGAATATTATTCCTACATCAGTTGAGATTATCATGTGGTTTTTGTCCTTCATTCTGGTAATGTGGTATATTACATTGATTGATTTTTGTAAGTGGAACCATTCTTTCATTCTAGGAATAAGGCCTATTTGGTCAAAATGTATAATTCTTTTAATGGGTTGTTGAACTCAGTATGAGTATTTTGTTGAAGATTTTTGCATTGAAATTCACCAGGGATATTGGGCAGTAGTTTTCTTGTATCTTTGTCTGATTTTATTTTCAGGGTAATGTTGGCCTCCTAGAATAAATTTGGAAGTGCTTCCTCCTCTTCATTTTTTTTGGAAACGTTTCAGAAAATTTAGCATTAATTCTTCTTGAAATGTTTGGTAGAATTCTCTAATGAAGACATCTGGTCCTGGGCTGTTCTTTGCTGGAAGGTTTTTGATTACTGATTCAATCTCCTTACTGGTTATAGATCTGTTCAGATTTTTTTTTAATTTAATTTTTTTTTTTTAGGCAAGGCAACCTTTGGTTGACTTCACAGATTGCAAAGACCTTACCAGCTTACAATCCCTTATTTTTTATTTATTTTTTACACCTACAGCACCTGGTCTTCTTAGGTGGTCTCCCATCCAAGTACTAACCAGGCCTCACCCTGCTTAGCTTCCAAGATCAGATGAGATTGGGCTTGTTCAGGGTGGCATGGCCGTAGACTGTTCAGATTTTTAATTTCTTCATGTTTCAGTCTTGGTAGGTTGTATATTTCTGGGAATCAATATGTTTTTTTTCTAGGTTATCCAATTTGTTGGTATATTATTGTTCATAGTAGCCTCTTATGATGCTTTTTATATCTGTGGCATCATTTATAATGTCTCCTCTTTCATTTATGATTTTTGTTATTTGAATCCTGTTTTTCTTAGTCTAGCTAAGGATTTGTCAATTTTGTTGATTTTTTCCAAAAATCTAAGTTTTGATTTTTTCTATTGTTTTTTTATTCTCTGTTTCATTTATTGTTTCTCTAATCTTTATTCCTTCCTTCTGCTAACTTTGGGTTTAGTTTGTTTATCTTTTTCTAGTTCATTGAGGTATAAAGTTAGAATGTTGATTTAAAACTTCTCTTTTAAGGTAGGCATTTACTAACTATAAACCTCTTTCTTAGTACTCCTTTTGCTGCCTCTCATAGATTTTGGTATGTTGAGTTTTTTCGTTTTTTTTTAAATTTATTTGTCTCAAAATATTTTCTAATTTCCCTTGTGATTTCTTCTTTGACCCACTGGTTGCTCAAGCGTGTATTGTTTAATTTCCTCATATCTATGGATTTTTGAATTTTCTTTTTGCTATTGATTTCTAGTTTCATTTCATTGTGGTCAGAAAAGATACTTGGTACGATTTCAATCTTCTTAACTTTGTTAAGACTTGTTTTGTGGCCTAACATGTGATCTATTCTGGAGAATGTTTCTTGTGTACTTGAGAAGAATGTGGATTCTGCTGTTTTGGGTGGAGCGTTATATCTGTTAAGTCCAATGGTATTTTGTGTTGTTCAAGTCAAATACATGACAAAATGTTAACTGTTGATGAATTTATATGAATAAAATCTTTAAATGTTTTATAGATTTATTTTTCAAAATGCAAAGTTGGAGAGAAAGATCCTATGAGATATCTTTCTTATCATCCCCACTTTACAAATAAGAAAATTGTTGTGGTTAAGTAGCTTACTCTAGATAACTTAGTAGCAAAGCTGGGAATTCAACCTTAGGAGGTTTACACAACTTTTATATTTTATTAATGTGAATCCATAATGTTTAAGGCAGAAATTGGTTTGTTTTTTTTTAACAGAGAAGGAATGTCCAGGATGATAGGGTGCAGGAAGATGAATCAGAGAATCAGCTCAGTGTTTTCTTTGGAGTCAGTACTTTTTCCTTTATGTCTTGCTAAAAGAGACAGAGAGAGGGAGAGAGAGAGAGAGAGAGAGAGAGAGAGAGAGAGAGAGAGAGAGAGAGAGAGACAGAGAGACAGAGAGAGAGAGAACAAAAGAGAACGAGAGAGAGAGAGTGAGTGTGCGAGTGCACATGCTCCGGTGCTTTGTCATCTCTTTTTATTAGGACACTAATCACATTAGTGAGAGAGAGAGAGAGAGAGAGAGAGAGAGATAGAGAGAGATAAGGAGGGACGGAGAAAGAGACAGACAGAGACAGAGATGGAGAGAAATTGATTGGACAGGGGCTGAAAGCCTTATATTTTCTCTCCTTGATAAACTCCCCATCCTTTATCCTGACAAGTATTTTAGTAAGATCTTGGAATGAGGCCATCCATGAGATGTGGTAACAGTCAGGTCAGTTTATAGTCTGATGAATTCGAAGCATGTACTGTTCTCTTTAACTGACCTCTTCTCCTCCGTACACCTGTCTCCACCCCACTCTTAACATTCTCCCTCTCTCTCTCACACTCTCAGCCCTGTGGGCCCTACTTCTATCTATTTCAGGTCTCAAATTAAATTCCATTTACTTTACAAATATTTTCTTAATCTTCACCAACCCATACCCTACACCCACCCTCATAGGTTAAGATCCCCTTTTTTTCAGAGCTCCCTATAACCATAGCTAATATTTATTGGGCACTAATTAAGAACACTAAATGTGTATGAACTCATTTAGTCCTCAACATCTATGAGAGCGATAGTAATAGTATCAACCTCATTTTATAATAAAGAAATCAAGACAAAGAAAAATAAATTAACTTCTCTAAGATGACATAGCTGGTATAAATTCAAACACAGTCATGTGGTTAAGAGCCTAAACTTTTAACCACTATGTAGTAATTCTTAGCATATGTAACAATTGCCAAGTATTTTTACTCTGTCTTCCCTGTTTAACTAAAAGCCCACAGCTCATTCACTAGTATATCCTGGTACTTAGCTTAGGGACCTGTATCATCAGGGCCCAATAAATATTAGTTAAATGAATAGTAATGTAGGTAATGTGATAGGAAGAGCAAGACATTAGGAGTCAAACAGACCAGAGTTTGTCACTTGGCCACTTACTAATTAGGTGATTTTGGTTAGGTCAATTGACTTTGCAGTGCAGCAGTTTTTGCACATGAAAAATGGGAATTAGACTTTAATGTGACTTTATTGTGACTCTATAAAAAATTGCCTTATGAACTACATTCCTGTATAAATATGAGTTATGATGGTTCATGGTATCTGATGAGGACCAGAGGAATAGTTCTTTCCACTTCCCAAAGAGGAGCCAGGTAAAGACTGTGCCCCCCCCAAACAGTCACTCCCTGTCTATATCAACATAGACATAGCAGGCCAACAGAATCGGCCTGAAATTACAAGTTAAGCCACAAGAACCCTTGGCTGCCCAAAGAATCCTGACAGGGGAAGTGGCTGAAGTGTGCACCTCTGCTCCTCTCTTTGGGAGGTCTGCCTGGGTTATAAGACAAGGGTGTTCATGTGCAGCTGAGAGCTGACCCAGGGATGACACAGTGCTCAGGGACAGTACCGGGGCTAAATCTGAGAGTAGAGAGAAGAGGCACCATGGAACCCCTGCCCCCACCCCACAATATAGCCATCCAACCCCAGGGGAGGACTGTGAGGGACAGACAGAGGACTCTGCAGAAGAGGGCACTGTGGATGCAGGGAAATTTGTTCCCTCCGCGTGCCCTGTTCTAACTGCGCATGGGCCGCCGCCTTCGGTTTGGAAGCGTGGATGAGATTGGCAAGGGCGGGTATTGTTAGGCCCATCCGGTGGTGTGGGGGTAAACAAGTAAAGCACAGTAAAGAAATATCAGAAAACCTTGGCCTCAATTCTATAAAGCCCAGAAGTGAGGTTAGTTGTTTACAAACGTTTCTTAACTGTTGATGGAGATTAGGTTACTTATAAGTTTGGCAGGATTCTAGCATGATTATTAAACAGATGTTTTGTGAAAACTAAGAAAAGAAAGTGGCACCTCTCTGAGCCTGAATGAACATGGCAGGAATAAATGATGCCTTTATTTAAAAAGGTAGGTTTCTTAATTAGAGACCATGGGAAATCGCAGACCCAGTGGCCTGGATTTCAGAGAGTTGAACAAGACTTCCTGAAGGACACGGAGAGAGAAAAGTGGGTTGAATACAACTGTCTCTCAGACCATGGAGTAGAGAAGAGGTATATAAAGATGAACAACTACAGTTCTTGTCCCCAAGGAGTTTTTAATTTAGTGGATTTTTAAAAACCATCTTTCTTTAAATTTAGTTGATTTTTACTTCAATTAATTTTAAGAAGTTAAAAATATCACAAAATGGGGGGATTAATGAAGAATTAACTGAATTTCTATTTTTAGTATAGTGCTGTTTGACTTAGAAAAATCAAAGGTATGAAGACATGAAGGCATAACAATTGAATCTTTAGGTGACAGAAATCTGGGAGGGGTAACTAAAAGGTTGAATTTCTGAATGAATATTTTTGAAAAGTTTTAAGAGATCAGAATCATTAGGTCCAAATTGAACCTTAACTTAGTTTCAAAATAATTAGGTGAGTATACTGTTAAACAACTTCTTACTTAGTTTATGTTTTTTTAAAAAAGTAATATTGTTTTAGTCAACCGCAGACTCAATAGGAGCCAGGAGCAAAATGAGGTTGCTACAAACGCAAATGCAATCAAAGGATGTAATAGAGGTCGTATATCTGGAACAATGGAACTTACATCACTACTGCTCACTGTTCTGGTCTAGTCTTGCTTGGTAAATTTAGTGTGTGGTATGACATTTTAAGAAGGATATATTCTTAAGTTTCCTATTACTCCACAAAGCGTGTGTTTGATTGTTCACAGACTGTTGAAAATGCACCGAGAATTTCTATAATCACCTAACTAAAAGAAGTTTTAAATAATGACACAAACTTAAGACCCAGAAGCCAAAATACTCATGAATATAATTAGTCTTCACTATCCTTTTCAGTCTTTAACTCATGATTTCCCCACTGACGAACTCTCCTTGATGGAATGTTAGTAGACTCCTCTGAGCCCTCTTCTCAAATAGCTCTTGCCCTTGGGCCCTGTCTTTGACCTACCTAGTCCAGTTGTAGTAAAAAGCCTATTAAGTCAGTTTAGTAAAAATCACCCCCCTCTTCCTCTCCCGCCTTGATTCTGATCACCCTGGATTGCCCTCAGGAAGAATCCTGTTAAGTCAGTCAGTTTAGCAAGAATTCCCCTTCCCTTAATGTCTCTTTTTAGTAAGTTTCCAAGCACTGACCCCCACCTTTAGAGCTGGTTTACAATTTTTTACTTCTTCAATAACCTAGAAATGTGTAGTTGCATCTTGGATTTCTCCTTTGAACTCCAATGCTGTGTTCCAACTATTAAAGGGGTAAAGGGGCACAGGATAGGAGAATTAACATTTATGCGGCAATGCATTACCTACGTTATCTCATTTAATTCTCATAATAATCTTGTTCTGTTCAGGTATTAGCATACTTATTTTTCAGATGTGGATATTGAGACTCAGAGAGCCCAAAGTCAGACTTCTAGAGAATGACGGGCTGGTGATTTACACCTAGGTCTTCTGGCTCCTTTTGTAGGATTTTTCCTGCCATAACACAACTGCCTCTCTTTTTAGAACTTATGGTCTGTATTAGGCATTTATTTATTCATTCCATCCATTTACTTATGCACGAACATTGCATGCTTACCATATTTCAGGAGCTACACTAGGAACTGGGGCTAAATAAGTGAATAGAACACAGACCTTTCTTTTTGAAGCTGCCTAGTAGACAAGACTGAAAAGGTAGACGACAAATAGTACAAGGTAACAAAGAATTTGATCTGCTCTTCAATGAACAGTTTACCTTGGATACCAAAGGAAGTAGTCAAGAAGGGACATTGATGAAGAATAGAAATTTGACTTTCCATTCTCATACAACTATACCTTTTATTTCACTTTTCATGTTTCTATATCTTATCTGCCTTCGCACTACATGTACAGGTGTAGTAAGCCTTCAAATTGTTGAATGAAAGCTTTGAATGAGAATGTGGCTGTAATGCATTAGAGTAGCCACACTTAATTCTTACATAAAAATCTCAATACATCATACAGATGGCTGTTTATTACCCATACTGGAATACTTATCAGTGTAACATGTTTTCTCCCTATTTTGTAAGGGAAGAAATGATATGGAACTGAATTTTAGCTACTTGTGTAAGGTCACATGACATTCTGTGTCAAAAATTGAGCAGGGTCTGCTCCCTGGGCTCCCACCCCTGGGTGCTCACCTTTGTAGTGATCAACATCTATATGTGCCAGTCTGTCCGAGGAACAGCTGGAGATAGAGCCTGAGCCGGAACAGACAGTATTTCATCACTGTGGGTGAGAGAAGGATCCACAAAAGTGCATCCAGTATAGAGATGCTAATGGCTTATTAGAATCTCACAATTCAGGCAATTTCTTACCACCTGGACATTAATGGCTGCAATTAGTTATCTACTTTGATCTGACCCTGGAAAAATCTGCCAGGTGCTGCCCTGCACTATAGAAACCACTTTGTTGCCATGGAGAAAAAGCCCCTTCCCCCTCACCCCGCCCCCTTTTCTTTTGCCACAGAACTCATAGAGAGAGAAACAGTTTTTTTTAATAGGTCTAGAATCTGAAGTTTCATAAAAGGCATCTTATCTTTCTTACTTTCTCATATGTCTTCATCTGTTCCATTGACTCTCTTTGATGGAATATACCAGCAGGTGATGCAAAGTGCTTTTTAATACTTTAGTAAACAGTTGGGAGAGAAACCTCATTACATGATAAAGTGAGAAGTGAAGTTGGGCAGCCCATTTGTCTTACTCAGGATGAAATAAGGGTTATTGTTCAATTAGGCTAAAATAAAATCTCTCATGTTTCCTTCCTAATGTCTTGTTTTGGGGGCAGAGGTATGGAGGTGGGGGAAGTGAGAGGCAGGATGAGTAAGCTTCTGAAATATTGCCCAAGAATGTGACAACAGAAAACTATCCTCTTTTGGTGGGAGAGGCCTTGGCAGCTGTTCCTACAGAAGTTGCTTTGCATTGATTTCTGCTGGCATATCCAATTAGGAAGAAGGGGACTGAGATACTTAAGGAACGCATCAGAGAGAGCCAGCTCAAGTCCCTCAGTTCCGGCCATGAAATTTTAATTAGCATGCCTGGGAAAGGAAAAAGGAAGAGACAACTGGATGATAAAGGATTATCTTTGGGCTTTAGGAAAAGGAGTTGAGAAAGTCAATTGGGTCTAAATCTAAAATGAATGAAGACTGTACATCTGCTCCAATCCTTTAGCCATTAATCATAGCAATTTTTTTTTTTTTTTTTCCGCTGATGGAGATGGAGAGGGGAAAGTATTGGGGGTGGAGGGTGGGATGCAGAAGTTGGGAAAAGATGGTGGTGAAAGAGGAAAGAAATAAAGTTTGTCTTGTTGGCCAAAACTTGCACCTGGCTCCTTCTCAACTTCTGTGCTGGTAGAGAATGCTTCTTTTTTTTTCTCCCTTGGATACACATGTTTATTCTCAAAAAATGGGAGAAAGTCCCGTTTTTGCTCCCAAACTGTTAATCTGGTGGAAGGCTAAGATCTTTCCTAGATGATACTTTTTCCCCTCAACTTTTTCCCCTTTGTTTGAATCAGATCAAATTTAGCCTAAGATATTTGATACACTGAAAAAAAAGAAAAGGCAGCCAGAATAAGACCCAAGTTCTGGCTCATTCATTTGATGTTTCAGACCTTTCAGGTACAAGTTCTCCTTTGTGCCTTCAGTATTAATCTGTTTTATATATGATATCCAGGGTCATAAGTACTTGTATTCTCTTCGCGCTATGACTCCAGTATTTTTTTTTAAACTATCTAGATAGGAAATACAAATTATTCACGTATTTCTTCAAAACCTTTTTGTCACTAATTTCCTCTATGTTGTTAGGCATATGAAGTCTGATATGTATAACTTACATGTAGATGACATGCAGTAGTTAGAAAGTAACACTTCAAAGAAACAAGATTTAAAACTTGTTTTTCCCTTTAACTATTGGGTCATTGCAGCTGGCCAAGAATATCTGAAAGTGCAACCCTAGAAAAATAATTTAAATTTCTTTTGTTTAGTAATTAAATTTTCTCACCCTAATAGTCTGTCCTATCTATGAAATTCTTCATTATGGCACTACTGGTTGCACACCAGTACCTATTCCTTGCTAAGAGAAGCCTGATTTTCTTTTCAAGTATCTACCCTTCCACCACTGGATGATTTAGGGAACTGCCTCCTCAGCTTCTAGGATAGATCCTATAGGTCTAAGCTAATTATGAAAATCACATTCTCTTTGCTAGTGATTGGTTTAGAAATGACCAGAGAATATTGCAATAGAAGTATCCTTTTAGAATGGAATTTACTGCAGAAAGGACCGAATCTCTTCAGCCTAAATACAATTTCAAGGGAAGGGAGAAGATTCTCTTTGGGGCATTGACCAGACATAGATAAAAGCAAAGGTTTTTTTTTATAAGCTGGTGAGGTCAGCAAGTATCTTAATTTATTTCTCATGCTTTGCTTAGACAGATAATGCACTTAGTACTGCTTGGTTGGTCTCAAATGCTTGGCCAGCTCTCAAAGAGCATTTGATTTGGGCAAAGGATAGAACAGGGCATTCCCAGCCAGTGTTATCAGGACCAGACAGTATTCAGAACTTCAGCCTCGACTGGGTATGTGTGTCCTTTTGTAAAAATCATTAAAAGGCTGGATCTGCTTACAGAGCCATTAACTACGGGGTCTCAAAAGTCACCCACCAGAGATAGCTGAGTAACTCTCTCTTAAGTGCACACCAATCATTAAGCAGGACCCTTTTACTCTTAACCTTTTCCAACCCAAGACATAATTAATTAATTGATGAAGGGAGAGTTACTAAATCTTTGTGGAAATAAAATGTTTTGTTAATTCTGTTAGCCTTTCATTAACTTACCCTAAAATGGGATGGTCAGAGAAGGCAGCTTGGAAGAAGTGAGACTTTCATCCATTCATTCACTCATGAACTCAGCCTTTCTCAACCAGAGTTCCTCATCTGAACCAAAGCACACAGAAGGTGATTTGAGTGACTGTTTTATCAAATATTTTCTCATTCTAAGAATGGTACCTAGCTAGTGCTATTCTTGATCCATGGGAAAGAAGTTAATTTATGTAGTAGATGACAGGGCATTAGGACCTAATTCTCTCATGGAACCACAGTTCATTTATTCAGTATATTTATTGAGTGCCTACTACGTGCCAGCTACTCTTATAGGTTCCAGTTATACAGCAGTGAACAAAACAAATCCCTGTCCTTCATGGAGCTTTGGTGGAGAATTCAGATTTAGGGTGGATATTTTATGTGTGTGTGTGTCTACATATACATACATATATACATATGTACATATATATGTGTGTATATACATACATACATATAGCTGACCCTTGAAAAATGCAGGGGTTAGGGGTGATGACCATCCTGCTGTTGAAAATCCATATATAACTTAATTCATCCCTCCAAATACTTGGATTCCCAACTGCCCCGTTGACCCTTGAACAACACGGATTTAAACTGTATATGCGGGTTTGAACTGTGCAAAATTGAAAAAATTCACATGTACGTGAACCCGGGCATTTCAAACCCACTGTTGTTCAAGTGTCACCTGTATAAACATTATGTATGTTATATACCTGGGTCTTTTTTTCCATTTTTAAAAAATTACAGTTGACATAAATATTATATTAGTTTCAAGTGTGCTATACCTGGATTTTGAAGAAAGAGATGGTATCTAAATAGCAGAAGGAAGAGAAGGCCATTTAACGTGGTCTGTGAAGGTCAGACCATATGGAAATGGATCTTGGACCCAGCTGGATTTCTGATTTCTGCTCCTTTCCCGCAACAAGAAGGGCTGAAAAGGCAGGCTCTCATCTCTAACCACTGAACCTCATAATCTCTAAGCCCATGCCTCTTTGTCTACAGAACTATGGTCAGGCTGGACTTTTAGGGGGAAGGTGGTTCTGCAGTCAGATGTCACTTAGGACGAGGCTGGGAATTTGTTGACAAAGCTGGATATCTTGAGCCACTGGAATAGTGGATACCCATCTCCATGGTGACTTAGGGCTCCTGAAGGGGTTCTTCTCTCCACAAATACGTTTCCCCAGAACTTGCTAAGGATCTCCAAAGGTACCCTATCTACTCTTTTGGCCTAAGGCAGAATTTCCCAAACTTTCTTTGTTCGTGACATATTAATTTTTTTCATAGTTCATCTAGGCCAAAAGAAATATCTAATGAAGTTCTCTTCATTAAGTAGTCAAGTCCAAATAATTTAATTTGTAGTAGTTCATACAGAGTCTGATGGATGTCTGTGTTTCTCTCTAAAATTTAAAATATCCCAGAGTACCCCGTGAGTTCACTTCAGAAAGCGTGGCACATGTTTGTCATTGTAGACTTAAGGCATAGACAGTCCCTATTAACATATAAATGATTCTTACTTTCCCAAAAGTAGATGTCTCTATCTGGTTTGTTGCTGAGTGGTCTGAGCCTTAAGAGGTGGGACACAGGGTGGTTAAGGTTGGATGGAGGGAAAAAAGGGGCGAAGACTAGTTTATGAAGTGTTGCGGGAGTTAGACCTGTGAGAGGAAAAGGCTGCCTGACAGGAGGAAACAGAGAAGGCACTGAAAGACCTGCAAGCGGAAAGGAGGTAGGTGATAAAGTAGATACAAATTATCTACCCCCAAAAGGGTCTGCATTCTGTTAAGCCACTAAATTTTGACATAATTTGTTATGCAGCAGTAGTTACTCAGACATCTTGCCTCAATCTCTCTGGTCAATTCTGACTATAGGTAGAATGGGATTAAGTAGCTCTAGCCCATCACTGCACAATCGTTGATGGTCTTGCCCTATGGATTCAAAATTCCTTGAGGGAAGGGCTCTGTGTTCATCACTATAGTAGTTATAGCCCCAGCCTCCAGCAGAGTGCATGGTATGTTTTATTCTACAAATATTTAATAAGTACCTACTATATGTTAGGGACTGTGCTTGAACTAAATGATGTCAGAGGTATGCTCCTTGCTCTCAAGGAACGCAATCTAGTGAAAGAGGTAAACATTAAACAAATAAATTGTGGTAAGGTCGATGAAGGAAAAGAACGAGGCTCACTTGGAAAGAATTAACAGAGAGACATAATTTAGATTGGAGGAGAGTCAGGGAAGGGATCTCTGAGAAAGTGACATTTAAGTTGAGACTGGAAGGATGAGAAGGCATTAGCCTTCTGTTGGAAGAATACAGGGAATAATGCAGGCATAGGAGAGAGCTCTTGTGAAGGCTTTGAAGCTCTAGAGAACTTGTTATGTATAATATATTCAATAATGTGTGTTTGCCTAGGCTTGCTCAGAGCTCTAGGTGTGGTCCAGGTCTGCTTCACCAGTTCTTGTCCTGTTTGAAGTAGTGGTTCCACAGCAGTCTTTCTTCATGGTGCTGGCAGAAGGCAAGCCCAACTGTGCAAGCCCAATTGTGCAAGAAGGCAAGGCCAACTATGCAAATTTATTGCAAGCCTCTGCTTATGTGCCTGCTAGCCTCCCATTGGACAAAACAGGTCACATGGCCAAGCCCAACATTAATGGAGCATCAACAGGGTAGCCCATGGAGGTGCAGGAAAGGGGTATGCCCACTTTTGGGGACAATCCTCTACATCTGTCATATGCCCATATCCTCAACTGTTGTGATTATTACCTGGGCTCCCTTTTTTGTTTGTGCTAATACTTTTGTAGATTGTACTGATGCCAGCTAAACTTTTCTTTCTGACACTTGTAGCTGGGTTACACCTCCTTTCCTGGCCCCTCCAACCACTCACAGTGGTCTGTGCCAGTGCCTTGTTTGAGTCACCATCCTCATCAGTGTGCCCCAGTCTGTAGCGCTTAACTGCTTGTGCCAGCTGTATCCAGCTATGACAAAAAAATCTGATAAAAATGTAAGGTGCTGGTAAAAATTATTTCACGAAGATAAATTAAAATAAAATCGCCGAGGCTGATTAAAATGCTGGAAAAGAATTGAGTTGGAACAGGATAATAAAACTCACTTATCTTATAGGGATGCCATGAAAATTAGCTAGTCAGTATTCACAGGTTGAACATAAAAGAAAAATTGTTATTGATTTACATATAATGTCTCTGTCATGTCTTCCAGAAGCCTTCTTAGCTAATATATAATGGAAAGGCAATACCAAATATTAAGTTTAGGGCCCATCTATCATGGATCTACTTTTTTTTTTCCCCCCAGTCAAAGAATAACATTAGTGGTGGCAAAGATAGCAATGCTTCTCTTGGCAGCTGGATGGAAACAAGCAGAAAGAGTTGGCTCTGGACCTACACATTTTGAAGAATTGCAGAGTAGATCATAAACCACCATTGCATTCATAAAGTATGGTTCATTAGATATTTGATGAAGAACTTCAAGGGGCATCTGTTTTCCCTTCCATGTTCTCTTTTCCCCACCCCTAGCCCCCATCACCATTAGAGATCATTTTGGAGTAAATTATGGCCTGTTCTCCAGCCTGATTATTCTGGGCCTGCTCAGCTTGGCTGCCTTCTTCCTCCTGCCAGCCTGCATTCTTCCATCTTAGATTCTTTGATCTAAACTCTGAGAGCACAGAAGCAGAAAGGAAGAGGAGGGACTCAAGCCAATTCATTATGCCTCTTGTTGGTGGTGCTGGTAAAAGGTTTGCTGGGAAAGGAGACAGGAATTACAGCCCTTCTGGGCTGAGGCAAAGGAGGATGGGTCCTGGCGCTGCCGTTCAGCACCACGTCATAGTTTAGAGACAAAAGCTCCTTCCCCTCAAACTTGCCTTAGTCATGTCTACTGAGAAAGCCTTTCCAGTGGGTTTCAGCTTTTTTCAGAGTTGAATGATAATGATAATGGTCGAATTATAAGAGCACCTGTTCAGTGAGTGAGTGCCAGGCACAGTGCAGAGTACTTCAGGTAAATTATCTCATTTAATCCCCACAAAGACCGTAGGGGTGAGTACAATTATGGTGCTTATTTTACAAGGCAGTAACTAACTTGCCCAAAGTCATAGTTCAGAGTGCCAGTGGAAACTATGAAGAGAAGAGCAACCTGTTCTCTAGTACAAGCAGCTCCATCGTCTCGTGGGACTGCCCCACTGATGCCCTCTTCTCCCAAAGCATGGGAGCCAGTATGGATGTCACATTCTTTTCCAGCTTTGTAGGGGGATTCAGCAGGGCTCCTTCCAACCACTCTCCACCTGCTTGCTTGTGTAATTTCCCTGTGCTTATTGTGGTAATTGCCTGCCCAGCAGAGCCTCTGTGGGTCCTTTCTCCAACCCTCAGACAGCTGATGAAGGCCCACTGAGGTAATACAGCACCCTAGTGGGTCACGTGGTTTTGTATCTAGACTGCCTGCCTCCATTGTTTATCCCCTCTGTGACCTTGCAAAGGTGCTTAACTTCTTTGTACCTCAGTTTCTTGAGGCTAATAATCATATCTACTGGCTAGAGCTGCTGTGAAGGTCAAATGCATGCAGAGCAGTGTCAAATATTTGGTAAAAATCTCAACAAACACTAGCTGTTATTATTTCCTACTATGTACTTGTCACTGTTCTGGGACTAAAGGGGCATGAAAAAGCCTGGGCTCAGAGAAATTTAGGGGTCTCCGGCAACTCTACATTCTCCTAGTTTGCTCTAACTTAACATTATTTTAGGCACATTACAAGTTAAATGGATTTTGGTGCACTGATTTGGGAATCTCGCCTCTATTTATAAATGTGCTCTGGGGTTCAAGCAACTGACTTTCAAAAGACCCTTTGGAAAACTCATTTACTGAGAGGAGCTGAGTAGACTGGAGACAAATAGCACTCATTTCCCACACTAATGATGAGGCTAGCAAGGGTCCCTGCTCACCCTGAGAGAGGGGCTTTCTCAGCCTGTGGAGGTCCCAAAGTGGTGGGCACCATGGGGATAAGAAATAAAAGGAAAGGGAAACCATTTCCTGTAATAGCACCCCCTGGGCAGGGACCATCAAACTGTGGTTGAGTAGTTTGTCTGCATTTGAGAAACTGCACTCTATCTTGGTTATAGAAAGGGTTAATCTCTGTTCCCATTCATTTCAAATGTTGGTTAAGCTAAATGGTATAATAGTTCATTGGGGGAATCCTCAATCTAGAAATCAAGAGTAAGGCTTTTGGAATTAAGGGGCCCTTGGTTAAAGCCCAGGCTCTACCACTCTATTAGCTGTGTGATTTAAGAGTCTTCATTTCCCCTTTGGTGAAACGTAGATAAGAGTGATACCTACTTCATGGGTTGTTAGAATGAGATAATGGGTGTAAATCACTTTTAGCATAATGCTGGCATGCAGGCAGCACTTAAATCATTGTAGCTATTATTATTTCATTTTTTTCTAAAGTTGCAAGGTCTCTGTTGATAGGACTTTTGAGAGAAAGGAAGCTGGGAAAGGGTCAGGGAAGACCAACAAAGGAATCATGCCCACCACCTGCCCATGACTGAGGTTCCTGGGACGAGTGATGTGAAGCTCCCACAAATGAAGCAGGTGACCACAAATGGAAGGGGCTCTCTCTCCCATAGTCAGGCGGGTTTTTTAGGTAGACACGTGGCTGCTAAGAATTTAACAAGTTTCTGGGTCGGTACCAGTATTTATGCATTACCAAACTAAGGGAAAATTTTTTTTTTTTGCATTTTTGCATTGGAATGTATGCACCATTGGAGGATATATGTCATCTAATTTAGGGAAATGCTGATATGACCAGTGGTTCCTCTAACTTTGCGCTACCTGTTCAGCAAATTCTGAAGTGTAGCCTTGTCACAGTAGTAAAGAAGTCATTGTTCCAACAAAATACACCAAGTTATTCCAACCCATTTAATAATTTGCACATTAGCTGTTTTGCTACATGGTAGTAAAGTAGATATGGTTACGTTGTTGATTTCCCTATTGACCAATCATATTTTTAGTTGTTATCGTTGCTAGTTGCTTAGTATCTCTCTGTTCAGTATCAGAGTTGACACATTTTCCCACATTTTATTGTCACGTCTCCTGCTACTTACTAATACTATTCTTTTTTTTCTCCCCAAAGGGCATTCCTCAAACTCTAGCACCTACAGATCCTTGAGTCTCAGCAGCTCTTCCAGGTCAGCTACCTGGGAGTTGGAAAGCAAGAGCTGGCAGAAATCGAGTTTAAAATTAGCTATGACGGACATCACATTGGAAATTAAAGGAAAAGTGGGAATGGTCTGTGAAGGAAGGTCTAGAGTATTGGCTTCCTGTGCCTGACAGGAAGTAAAGGAATGGGAAGGATTAGCATTAGGGAACAGAGAGGAAAAGCAGGATACAACTTAGAGAATTTACTGTTTCTAGAGACTTTGGAACCTTGAAACGACCATAGCAGTTCATGACTTAATGTTTCTATCTAGGCGTCAGTTTTCTCATCTTCAGAGTGAAGACAACGATCTCTACCTCGTGGTGTTGTTGCAAGGGCGAAATTGGAGAAATGAGTGTAAAGCACTTCTTACGGTAACTGGCATATTGTAAATGCCAATGAATGGCACCTATTTTTTCACAGTGTGCTCTTGTCCTGCCAAACAGGGCATATAAGCCCCTCAGTGGAGACTAAAAATCTGGCTAGAAAAAACAGTAAAGATTATATAAATTTGTTACCTTGATAAGAGACCAATTTATAGAGCATATATTCCCTTATGGCTGAATTTGGAATAAACTCTTCTAATCCATGGGCTCTTTTCCCTGTTCCTGGAAAAATTACGTTCTAAGCAGTTTCACTTCCCTGTGACATTTAATTAATAGAATCAGTAAAATGGTATTACAGTTCAGCTTAATTGAATAGCTTGCAGTAATGTTTTGAGGACAACTTTAAAGTGAAAGACAAAAAGGTAGTTTTAGTCTCTCTGCTTTTTTAAACAGGTGGTTCTCAAATATGTGCATCAGAACCAGCTGCAGAGCTTGTTGAAACACAAGATGACTGGATCCTACCTGCAGAGATTCTGGGGGCAAAGCTTGAAAATCCCCGATTTAAGCCAAGGCTGTACTTTCAGCCATGTTGGTTCTGGGGCTAGAAGATCCTACTTGGCAATGGACTCTTAGATTTCCTTTTAGTTGGTTAAGCTATAGGTTATAGCTGCTTTATGTTAAGAACCTTTTTTCTGCCATCAAGAAAAGTTTTTAGTCCAGAAGGAGTACAGGAAATAATGGGCCCTTGAACATATTTTGAGGGCACCTATTAAAAAAAAGGTGTTGGTGTTATACCCTGATTAAGAGCTTGGACTTTGGAATTGGGAAGACAAAATATGAGACCTAGCTCTGCCACTTTTTGGCTCTCTGAGTTCCTCATCCATAAGTGGGGTCAAGGATACCTATCTTCTTGCCAGGTTTAAAGAAGGTAATGCATAAACATTGCTTAACAAGTGTTAGCAGTTTTTTTTCCAAGGGGATGTAAAACTCAATTGTGCCTAAGACTGTGATTACTACTGTTCATATTTGTTCATTAGAACCCGCTAGAAAGTCTGAGCATAAGGTAGGTCCTTTTGCTCTGAGGTCTAGGGCAGTTAGACTCTGTCAGTCCAAATAGAAAGGGATTTCCAAAGGAATCTCTCACAAGCTATTTGGTCTCTTCTAGACAATTTAGACTGAGGAGTTTTGTTCTCTAAAATGAAATATATGTAAAAAATTTTTAAAAATTAAATATAAAGAAAATAACCCCATCAACTACCTGCCAAACAGTACATGCCACTGAAGTTAATTAATGATTTAGGGTTTAGCATTCATTACTATTAAAACATGAACTACTTCGCCTTGTTTAGAGCACCTTAGCGTGCAAGAAAGACCTTAGAGGTTATCTGGTTTAATCCTTTCATTTTACAGATGAGAAATCTGTGAGCCTGTGAGGTTAAGTGAGTAAGTTGCCTGAGGGTATGTAACTACCCATTTAATTTCTACTGGAGTTGATATCTAAATGCTCTCAGAAAGAATGGCTTATGATGAACTATTCTAAAACCACAATTACTTTAGTTTCCTGCAACATGTAATTGGTTTATATCCAAACACCTTACATAAAAGGTGAATTCATTTAGCTTCTTTGGGTAACATTATGAAACAAATTTATCTGGAGGCATTCACCAGGAAGTTACATGGAATAAAGTTAGCCATTTTATGAGTGCATGAATGAAATTGGTTCATAACCACAACATAAGATTGGTAATACATACTTTAAAAAATTTCAGGTAACATGATCATGGATGTATTCTATGGTACGGACATTGGAGCTGCAATGTGTCATTTTTCCATATGTATAAGCATACTCTGGACTGGTTTCTGAGAAAAATCTTGACCCTTTACCAAGTGTTCCTGGAGATTGAGATCTGTATGGAAGGGGAATCCTCCATTTCCTAATGATCTGACAGGTGAAGCCTCAGTCATTGTATTTCAGGGTGTTAAAGTGAATCATTTTGTGCTCATTTGTACTTCCAGGTTGATGATAACTGCCAACACAACAGTCATGTTAACATTTAATCCTGAATCAGAGCAAGAGCTCTGGCCTCTAATTCTGCTTTGGTGCTTGATGTCTTCACTGGCCTTCTGAGTAATCAGCATGATTCTCTCTACATGAATGGTCAATTTGAAATTTGATCATGCTTTCTTCTTGGCTTTGGCTGCTAGAACCTGAGTCAGATTTGCCACTTATGCATAGCAAATGAGCAAGACCTATCATGCATTACCAGCACTCATCCAAATGTGAAAATGACTTCGTATCTGGGACTTGGTTTGCTATGATTACTTAGTTGTTAACCCTGAACTTCTATCTTTTGGAAATATTGCTGAGCAAATTTTAGAATTCAGATACTTCTCTAAACTTTTCATTAAGAACTTAGCAATTCTGTTCTCTAGTTCTGGAGATGCTACCAGAACCAGAACTAGACTTTGTTGATTACCTTTATTAAGATGAGCCCCTTGTGTTAGGTTCTCACAGGTGGAGGACAAGCCCTCCAAAGCACAAAGATCAGCTGTGGGCCAAGATAGGGAAGTTTCAATTAGAAGGGGAAGTTTGGCATGGCTGATATGTCTAGCTCACTGTTCTAGAATAATATGATTATCATTTTGATACACTGCCATATGAGCATAGTAGTTGAAATCTTCCATTAGATACCTTGTTGGGGAGTTTTAGCCAAATACCCAAGTGTGGAAAAATGAGACAGGTTCTTTAAGAACTGGATTTCATAGGTACAGTAGGATATATAAGACAATGTCCATTCACTGCGACAGCTTTCAAAGATTTGGCAATGGCAGCAATATTTACTACACAGAGGCTGGTTAACAGCAACTGCTCTAACATCTTCAGCTAGAAATCCTAATGTTATTTACCTACCTACCATAATACAGCTAATCACTTCAACCCTACAAGGTAGGCTTATATTATTCTCATTCTAGGGATAAGCAAATAGGCTCAAAGAGGTTGGCTGACACAAAGCAAGGCAACCAAGTGGGAGAGCCAGTGTTCTGCCAACTTTCCAAAGTTTCTACTTTCCCTATTATGGCCATGCTCCCTAAAGCCAGCAGTAAGCCAGCAGCAAAATTACCACAAGATTCCAGTCTACTTAAGATTGTTCAACCGTTTCAGCAAAAATCAGAAAGGGGACAGTGGTTCCCTGAGACTGAATAAAAAGCAAGGGGCAAGCTAGTACTACAAACATCCCCAAAGTATCACAAAATACATAATAGAAGATAGAACAGTAAATAATGCCAGAGTCACTTAAGACTGAGCTTGCTTTTAATTTTGCAGGGTTTTTTTTTAATCTTCTTCTTATAGATTATTTTTGAACAGAAGGCTAAGAATGTTCAGCTGGAAGCCCTCCAAAAAGAAATAATTTTTTTATACATTGTTGATAAAAAAGTGTAAATTGATAAGTCTTCTAGAAGTCAAAGTGGCAGTAACAAAAGCTTTTAAGAACTGGCATACTCTCTCCACTAGCAATTCCATTTTCCAAGTATTCATCTTAAGGAAATATTAAGAACATATAAAAAATTTAACACAATGTTCTTTAAAGCAGTTTATTAGTGAAAAATTGGAAACCTAAAAATCAACAGTTTAATAAAATGTGGCACATATTATGGAATACCATGCAGCCATTAAAAAATATGTAATACATATGACATGTCAGGATAGTCGTGGTATTTGTTAAGTGAAAAAAAGTTACAAAACAGTATGTACAAGTTGATCCCATTTAAAAAAAAAACTATAAATGCACAGCAGAGTGTGGAAGGTTTACACCTAACTAACAGTTCTCCCTGGATAGTGGTATTATCGGTGATTTTAATCTTTTAAACTATATTTTAATTTTTTTCCTTTTTACCAACACATTTATGACTTGTTATTAAGAAAGCATGAACAATTCTTAAAAAGTCTTTGAACCAGGAATGAGAGAGGAGCTTAGTAACCTGAGGAACAGGGATGTGCATGTTAGTCTGATACTACTTTAATGGTTTGTCAGAGTGCTCTGATATCCAATTGTCACTGTGCTGAATGGAAATGTGGGTGATAGAAGTGCTCACCCTTCTTCAGACTAAGGAATCCATTCCTAGAAACCCTCCACAGCAAGCAAGTACTGGTATTCTAAGCAATATTTCCCTTACTTAACTAAGCATATGCTGTACCCTCACACCTGCTTGTAATATAGCCCAGAAAAGTTCCTCTACACTAGAGAACACTGTTGTTAGTGATGGTAAAAAAGGCAGGAATTTCTCAAGTGATGTTAGATAACAGGCTTGAAGGTAAGAGTCAAGTTTTCTTTGTTCTACTGAAGAGGTTCTCTACCTTTATAACTATCCAAATGGCTTGTAAAAACAGATTCTGGGCCCTATCCCCAGAGTTTAGTTCAGTAGATAACGGTAAGGCTTAGGAACTGCATTTTTTTTCATTTGACAAGTATTTATTGAGTACATACTATGTGCTAGGTCTTATGCTACGAGTTGGAAATTTAACTGGGATCAAAATGATAGTCTATCTCAGGGAGCTTATATTATAGAGACAGATATATACGAAACAAATAAATTATAAAAGTAACTATATATAATTTAGGTTAGCACTAGAAAGTAAAGATCAGAAGGTAGTTTTTATCTTAAAATGTTTTCTTAAATGTTACATGGAAGAACTAAGACTAGTTCTATATCCCCTTGCAGACAAAAAAATCAGTACAAATAAAGGTAGAAAGTACTTGGAAATATAAATTAGTATTTTTAACAACATCGTAGGTGATGCAGATATTGCCCACCTTGGGGGCTCACACTGAGAACCACTGCCCTACTAAGTAGACTTTCTAATTAGGACAGAATGGAGGAAAGGGCAGGTATGCTCTTAGAACTCCCTTCTCCCCTTTTGAGTCTCATGAGGTAAGTCACCCATTTGGAGGTGCGGAGGCAAAGCTGGCTGTAAGTCAAATTGCAAAGCCGTCTATTATGGCTCCTCACTTGGGCTTGAAGTGCTATGTACTAGGGCAACATATTTCAAAATTTCAGGCATTTGGGAGGTAGGGTAGAGATTTTTGAGGAATCCTGTCAATGAAGCATGGAGGTAAGCTGAGCTTAAGTAAATGAAGATGCTGCTTCTTGTCCTGTGCTCCATCATCTTGCCCCGTTTATCTGAGAAATGTCCTCCCAACACCAGCTCCGCCATTCACATTCTGTTTTTTGGTTCTGGTGGAGAATAACAGCAGGCTATAAGGATGGACTCAACCCACCGGTGACCCTGGTCTCAGGTTTCTTATTTCTCCTGTTACTTGGAGTGAGGCACATTCCCATTTCTGGGGCCTAATTTCCTATTATATAAATTCTTCTGATTAGCACCATTAAAAATGATTTAACACCACAATTAAATTAGATTACTTTGAGGACAAATGCAGAGAAAATCCAGTAACTTTTTTCTGTTTGTGAGAGAGTCTATAATTATTTCCAAGTTTATTTCATTCATATGTGTATCCTTCACATGTTACTCATATCTTAGCTTAAGAGCTTACTTAAATAATTGTTAATTGCACCATGAATGGGCTTCCCAAACTTTTCTTCCACGCCTAAGAATCTTTATGGGCCCTTACCTGAGTAAAAATTAAACCTATGTTTTTATAAAATAAGCAACGCCAAAGTAAATGAAAAACCCCCCGACCAACCAAACAAAACCCCATTAAAATAAAAATCAATAAACAGAAAAACAAACCCACATATTGTGGTAAATTTGTGTTACACAAAGGCGCAAGAAGCCTTTGAATCTTAACATTATTAAAGGCTACTGCACATTATTAGGCTACTATAATCAATATTCATTTAATGGAAAGCAGAAGTTTCTGATAAAAATTTACAGACTGTAGTGAGGTTAAACCTAGATCTGAGTCTCATTTAAAGAGGGTGTAGGATAAGATGGATAAGGAATAGAAGAGATTATATATATATGAAAGAGGTATCTCTGGTATTATCATAAACGAGCCTCAAGTTCCAGTAGATCATGAAGCTACAAGGGCTAACCATGGGAAACTGATATTTACAGAATGTTTCTACTGTGTCAAGGCTTTCCCTAAAAATTACCTTACGAGCTAATATTTGCTATATAAACCTCACAATAACTTTAAGGTAGTGTAATTATTATCCCCATTTTACTAATAAGGAGACAGCAGTTTATGTATCATCTGAGTCAAAGCTCAAAGAGCACAATGTGAGGAAGACTGGATTTGAACCCAGGACCATTTCATTCCAGTATGCATACTCTTTCCTCTTTACTACTCTATTTCCTATAAACCTGATTTATTGTTGCTGTTTACGTTGACCTAAATTTTTTGTATGATCTTTTAAAGCCTAAATTTGGACTTATAGAACATAATAGATGGTACTCTTGGCTGGCTGTAGAACTTCCTCTGGGGATGAAAAGAGCTTCGCTCACTGGTTCTATAGCTAACTATAGAACCCAGTATGAGAAGCTTTTGGGTTAATAGTACGGCAATTCATTGTGACTCGAAGCACCTGGTACAACTATAAAATTGTTGAGGAATTTGTCTCAGAGCACCAAAATAAAAGGATAACAATTACTGTTAAGGTCTGACTGTGAACTAAATTATCAACATGTTTACCATCTTCTTAGGAAGGCTTAAAATACTATTTTAAAACATTCTTTTGTTATTCATTTTTTAAAGTACCAAAATATAATTTTGATACATTAACATTCCCTGAAGAAATGAACTACACCTTTGCACTTCTGAACCTTTACACCAGACTGAACTACTTTTAGCTGTCATAATGTGCTACTCTTTTGGCTCTAGGCTTGGCACATCTTTTTCCGTGCCTGAAATACTTACTTTCCAAACCATCTCCCATTTCCCAAATCCCAGAGTTCCCAAACACAGTACCCTATGTTTCTGCTATCATGACACTAATTGTTATGCAACAACTGCTTATTTTTCTGTATCCTCCACTGGTCTTTAAAGTCTGCAGGGGGAAAGACTGCGTGCATGTTGTTCAAATTAGTATCCCCAGTTGATCAGCAAAGTGTCTGGCCCTCAACAAATGTTTGATGAATGAATGAATGAATGAATGAGAATGACAGCGGAAGTCCTAACATGGAAACAATGTACTGATTCGTAGCAATGGTCCAAATAGCAATTTTCTGACTCCAATAATTAGTGTGTCACTAATTATTTCTGTGTGTGTTTCATAACTACAGATCTTGGTCAAGATAACTTAAGTTCATTAATAAATTTTCAAAATTTTATTAGTAGGCTCAGAGTAACCAAGTGCATTCTGTTCATATACAATTTATTATGAGTGTAGATGCACTAGTCCATATTTTTTAAAATATTTGTTGTTCAGTAAGAACAAATCCTCTTTACTATACTGCAGTATGTTCTTAACATAGCCAATTCTGATTAAGCATTAAATTGAACCAATTTACAATCTTAAAAACATTGTTTACTGAACTGAGCTTGTCCGAGATGTTTTAGAATCTTAACTGCAGATATACCAGAGAAATATGGTAATGCTTGTTAAGGACTAGTTCTTAAATTTAAAATAAACCAATTAGCAGTGTGTAATAAAACAACCCCTCCCACCCCCCAAAAATAACCCATCAAGATACAGTATTGAAATCATTCAATTTCTGTTAGAAAACTAAGTAAACATGTTATAACTGCATTTGTTTATGGAAACATCCAGAAACATATTAATCATGAAAGAGGTTTATATCATAGAGTTCTTTTTAAATTAACAGCTAAAAACAAATTTTAATTTTATTCTTTGGCTATTAATTATACCTAATAAATGAGTCACTGATATCAATTCATAATAAATTTATTTTACATAAAAGAAAAAGTTTGCCATTAATGAAAAATTCAGTAGAAAACAGTTCTGCTTTAAGTTGGGGCTCAAAAGTAGAAGCTGCTTATTAGTGAAACCTCAGTAGAAAGAGAATTTTGTGAGAAAACATTCTTGGCATAAAAGCTCTAACATAAATTCAGTAATGAAATATTTACCATAAATTTTATTGGCAGAAAGGCCGGTTTCTGATGGCTGCTATTTTCTTTTCAGTCTCTTAAGACACTGACATAAAAGATACTAAACCTGCTTTATTTAGAGTTAATTGTATATAAATACGGTGTAATGATGGATAATCTTTCCATAGTCCACCTATTTAATTGAGCAGTTCTAAGTAAGTAATTGGCACTCTGCCCTTCTGATTTCCCCTTTCCCCCATTAGCCAGTCTGAATCCATTCCAACGACACTGAACACAGTGATCACCTATAAAATAAAATATTTTCAGTTACTATGTTAAAAAAAATAAACACACAGAGAAAATAATCAGATTTCTATTTAATTTGTTTGAACTATTCACTATCAAAGGACTCTAAATGTCTTTGATTTTACTGAAAGTTAAAAAAGACTTTTTTTAGAGGCATTTTTAGAAATCTCCCAGTTACTTAATAGTTAAAAACTTTAAATAGTTCTGTGACGTTCTATTTTGTGTAATTAAAATTCTAAAAAACATTAATACAACCATCTGAAATCTATGAAAGCATTCATATAAATTATTTCCAAATAAATAATGAAGAATTTTCATTTTGTTATACTATTAGAAGGTATGTCAATCTATGATGTAATTTTCTTCTTATACTCATATTACTCACCTCATCTGCCAGAAGTGATAATTCACTACTGTTTGCAGCATCATAATCATACAAAACCCTGGCCTTCCTGCTGCCACTGCACTCCTTAAGGTCAATAAGGTTGGAAGGAGAGGTCATTACTAGGCCACTTGTTGAAGTCAAGGCAGAAGAACCAATCACATTTGATGAAGCAGATGGTACAGGTGCCACGGAAGTCTGATTGTTGTTACAATGATAATTGGATGGAAAACTGTTGAAAAGAAATAGGCTGTTTATTTCCAAGTGACCAAAGTTCCTAACTATCACCACCTGGTGGCAGTGTTTACTTTCTACCAATTGCCACTTTGGCTAAAAATTTACAGATGTTAGTATTTTAATGACAAAGTGTGCTGTTTAGTTTATTCCTACTGGGCCAAATATACTAGAAAAAATTCAGGCAGCTTTCAAATATAAATTTTTGAAAGTTTGTTTCAAAGTTGTCTTTACAATTATAAAATTAAAAGTTTTAAAACAACAGAATTATTTTTTTTCCAAAAAAATTGAGTTCATCCTTAAAATACTTCCAAAAAGCTTCTATTTGTTTTATTAATATTTTTCTTTTTATAAATCATTAAATGAAAGCATCAGTGAAAATTACTTAAATATTGGATACTACCACAAGAGTAAAGTTTTCTCAATTTAATTCTTTCGAGAAATATTTGAATAACTGAACTATCCTTTTTATAAATCCAATCCAATCACATTTTCTTATTTGTTAAAATGACAAATATTTATTGAGTATCTACATGTCTGGCATCACCACCACAAGCTCAGAGACAAAAATAAAAAGATACCCTTCCTTTATGGACATATAGACAAATGAGGAGATGGATATTCAAATAATATGACTGATAATTATAATGAAGACTCAATAGGAGAAAAGAGTAAATTGTATAAGTTCATTTTGTCTTCTATTTTTTAGGAAAAAAGACAATAGTTTTATTAGAAATTAGTGAAATCCCTGTGATTAATGTGCTTACAAATATTTTAAGAACAATCACAATTTTCAATTTATTGTAAGGTTACTGTTTCTCCAAGAACACTAAATGAAAAACAGCAGAAAACAGTTGGCCTATAATCAATTCTAATCCAACTATTTCTAATGAAAATTCATATTTAAATATTAACAAATCCAAGAAGTTAATATGCAACAGGCCTCATCTGGTAGGGTGGGTGAAATTCATGCCTCCATAGAACAGAATTTCCTTCTTCCCTTTATGACCATGTGACATCTGGAAATCACAGTTGGCCAGGAACAAATCTCCTTCACCTCTAACTTCTCTAAATCTTCTCTATAGCCCCTGATGCTTGGTTTTTTATCTCCCATACTCCTTTAAACCACTGAGCCTAGAGATGGGCAGAATAGGAGTTGTACGTTCTTTGTTACCATTTCTACACTTTTCTCCCTAACCAATCCTTCGCATTCTTTGAATTTCATGTTATTCAACTATATGCTACCCACTATCTCCTACTGCAATTATCTACAGAGGCCTTATTCCCTTCCCTTTGTTTACAGAAGATTGTAGCTCCTAGCTCACTGACATTATATCTTAATTCTTGAAGTTTTAATATCCATATAGATAAAATTCTTCTAATACTTAGGCCTCTCAGATCAATGAATTCTTCTCTTCCAGTGATCCTGTGCCCGACCCTAGTTCAGCTACTCATTCTCACCGCCTCATGTAGACTTTATCAATTCTAACTATAACCCTACCAATAATCATAACTTCCAATATCTCATTCATTCTCCAACCACCTTTTTTTTTTTTTAAAGTACTCTTACTGAAACAAGTGGATCTATGGTCCTACCACAGACCTAACACCAATGATCCCACCAACACATCCATCACATCTATGGTTAATTATAATCACCCCCCACCCCCATCCCGCATTTGCCATCATCGCCTATGCCCCTTACTTCATTGTACTCATTTGGTAAAAATCTCCCTATTTACCTACTCAGTATCCACATATCAACTGTGAGAGAGGAAAATACAAAACCATGTTGTCTGGTCTAACACTCAATTTATGAGTAGGAACCTCAAGTGGGTCTGTAATGCTGCCTGGAAATAACACATTTCTCCAGTCCATTCACTTTCCATTCTCCTAATTACAATTTACCCTTTCATCCAATCTCAAAATTCCAACACTTGTCCCCTACCTTTACACTCAGCTGATAAAATGCTTCCTTTTTAACTGAGGAAAAAAAAAAGACAATTAGGAAACTTCCATACTTTTGGTCATTTCTCCTCTTACTACAGATGAACTGTCTATATTCCTAAGGCTAGTTTCTTCACCTGTACACAAAATCCCATCGTCTTTCTCCTTTTAAGGATATCAACACTAGCAATTCTTCCTTTTCCCACATTTTCTTCATTTACTCTATCATTTTCAGCTGCTTACAAAATGCTCTTATTCTCTTATCTTAAAAAAACAAACAAAATTCTGCTAGACCCTACTTTCTCTTCTGGCCACTGCTCCACCTTTCTGTTCCTCTTTAAACTGGAACTCTTTGAAAGGCTTACCTAAACTTACCTTCACAGCTCCTCTCCTTCCATTCTCTTACAATACAAACAACTTTTGCCCCTACTGTTCCAACAAAACTACTTTTGTCAAGGTCATCGATGACTTCATTGTTCTAAATCCAATGGTTCATTAACAGTCTTTATTTCATTTGACCTATCTAGTGATCACAGTGGGTCACTCCCCTCCACTTTCCTACATCTTCTTCATTTGACTTCCAGGCCACACATAGTTTATATCTTACCTCACTGCTCATTACTTAGCATCCTCCTTAGCTGATTCCTCAGCTCTCTGTGTTGGAGTACTTTAGGGCTCAGCCCTCAGTCCTCTTTTCTCTACCTGTACTTACTTCCTTGGTGATTTGAACTAGTCTTACAGATTTAAATATCCTTGATATGCTGATGACTCTAAGTTACATCTTTAACTCACCCCCCAAATTCCAGACCTGCATATCATAAAATTGGATAGCTCCAGTTAGATGTTTATATTTAATAGACATTTCAAACTTAACATGTCTACAACTGGGCTTCTGATATATATGATGTGCCCTTCCAAGCCTACTCCTCCATGGCATTCCCTATTTTAATAAACCATAAGTCCATTCTTTTAGTTGTTCAAACCAAACACTTGCAGTATCTTGACTCCTCTAAGCCTCATATAAAGTCTGTGAACAAATCCTACCACTTTACCCTTAAAATACACCGAGTTTTAACACTTCCACCACATCTACCACAATCACCCTGACCCAAGCCACCATCGTCTCCTGAGTGACTAAATTATTCCAATGGGTTCCACACAGGTCTTTCAGCTTCCACACATATCCTCTAACACTGATCCTCAACAGAGCACAGCAAGAATGATCCTGTTAAAGGCTAAAATCAAATCATGTCACTTCTCAGTTCGAAACCCTCCATCTCTGAGTAAAGGCCAAAGTCCAAACAGTTCCCTCCCAAGCACTTATGTGTTCTAGCTCTGTCTCCTCAATTCATCTCCAAGCAAACTCTCCTTGCTGATGCTTGAATATAACAGCTGTGTTCCTTCCTGGCTTCAGGGTTCTTGTATCTGCTGTCCCGTCTCCTGGAACATCTTCTCTCAGATACCTCATGCTTTGTCTTCCTTACTGCAAACCTCTACCTCTAACCAAGGTATTTACTGTTTTTTCTCCATAGCATTTATCACCTTCTAATATACTTCATAATTTACATACATACTGATTTTCTACTCCCCTTTACCCTAAAAAGAATGTAGGTTCCATGAAGGCAAAGATGTGTCTGTTTTGTTTCCGTGGTATCCCTTATGCCTAGAATTGTACATTTTAAAAATTAAAAGCAAATGTTTCTCTGATGGATTAAAAGGGTTCTAATAAAAAGAATGAATTTCTAATTCAGGTTTCACTCTAAAGTTAAGAACACATTTCCTAGTATCCCTTTCTCAATGAACTCAGTCCTCCGCAGTAATTAAATATATACATTTCTGAAGATAAAAAAAGCCCTCTCTCTCCACATATGTAGTTTTTAAAGTTTCTAACCACATAATTTTACTTTCAGATTTACTAGCATATTTAGCCTTCGTTTTGCCACTAAGATATACTTTTGTAAATTTGGAGGAATTACTGGTACAAAGAAAAGCAAAACAAAAAAATACTAACAAACCAAAAAACCCAAAAGGCCATTTTCACCTTCTAAGACCTTTCACAGACACATTTAAAAACCTGTAGATTTCCTACCACTGTAACTTGATATGTTAAAACTTCCCAATTATTTAAAAATAAAATACATTTACTAATCTTGTGACTAGTGCTTCTGTTTCCTCATCTATAAAATATGGATAATAATAGTACCTACCTCACTGGTGTGAGGATTATAACATTATTACATATGAGGTGTGAGAAGAGTGCCTGGGGACCCTGAAGCTCTTCTTCAGTGACCGCTGTTGTTCAGTTACTATTGCTACCAAAACCGCTATTACAACCATTCACATTACAACCTGGTTCTATTCCTCAGAAACAGCTCTTGAATTTGTTAGTGTGGATCTGGATAATTTTCAAGTTCTGCATTTGAATATTTCTATACTGTTTTAAAAAGCATAACCCGAAATAAATTAAAGGCCTAAAATTTCCCCTACTTTCTCTATCATTGGTCATTACAGTGATATAATTTTTTGAGGGCAGAGACAAGCTAGACTTTCTTCCCTAGTATAATACCACTGGTTTCACTGTGTAATATTTGAGCTTATCCTAAAGTGTAGCAGTAACTAGTTTTTATTGAATGGCTGAGTTTCAAGCATTTATGTAGCTGTAAGCAGAATTCAAGTAGGAATGGTAGTAATAGCAACTCCTCTGCTACATTCCCAGAGTATTAGGACAAAGTGAAAAGGAAGTACTAAGGCTTCTTGGACTTAAAATAGTTGTAATGATGTGGTGATTAAGTGATGTTCTGCTTTCAGATATTATTACCACTAATAAAACTTCAAAAATACAGTAGTATAAATCTTACTAGAATAATGGTATTAGGCTATCTTTAAGGTCTAAAACTGGTTTTGTGAATGTGCCTAATTTTGTTCTAGGTTTACTTTTAAAACATTAATATGCAGAAAGGAACGCCAAAGTGGTGAGATATTTTTTTTTTCCTTATTCCTTGAAACAACTTCTCTTGATATGCCTCCTTAAAATGTTACACATCATTCCTCTGCTTTAATAGTGCCTCACTATATAAACTGCAAACTCCTTACCATGACTTTAAAGGGCATCCATGACATGACCCTGCTTCACTCTTCTAGCCTCTTCTACCATCCCATTTTTAACTTGAACACCAATGCTCCAACCAGACTGAACTACTGTCAGTTCCCTAAACTTGCCACACTCCCGCTTTCCTCTGGCCCTTTATATAAATGTTCTTCCTTTGCCTGAATATTCATCCCTGCCCCTTTCTTCATCTAGATTATTCCTACTAAAATAATTTCATCTGTGAAACTTTGCTAGACCCACCTGAGTCACAGTTAGATGTCCCTCACAATCACCTGCACTTCTACCTTATCACTTATCACATGGCCTGTCCACTTAGGTTCTGTGTTTCTACTTAGATTTTAAGTGTCGTGAGAGCAGAGACCAAGTTTGTCCTGTACATCATTTTATTTCCAGTGTCACTTGACAAATAAGGAGCTCATAAGGACAAGCAATTTTGCCTGTTTTATTTGCTGATATAATCTGAGAGTATAGAACAATTCAATAATATGTGAATTTTAAATACTGAATGATTATTATATAGGTGTTCAATAAATATCTGAATGAATGAGTTCTATGCTTTACGTTCTATTATTTTGTGTTAAAGTGTATTACCACACTCAATAACATCAATGAGCTTGAAGACTTACAGGTATTTTAAAACCTTTTTAAAAACAGTGAACAAGTAATGAATAAGAACAAATTAGTTGACCTCTAAGGGCAACTAAGTGTCAATGTAACTATCTTCTTCAACCAATTGCAAAACTATTCAAGAGAAAAGTGAATTTTAAACACTTTTAAAGCTTTCTTTATATAGCACTAAAGAGGTATTCACTTAAATTATCTTCTCATCCCTGTTAACATTCTTCTGTGCCAGAAGAGCTCAAAATGTTTCTGTAACCTCAAGAGTATGATAATTACTCTCCTTAAAAAGAAAAATCTGATTTTAAGCAAGCTAATAAAAGCCTTTAATTCTTCTAATCTTTACTTCTATTATTAGTTCATATGCAAAAAATCTGAATTTCTTTTCTTATCAGGAATTTCATGTGTGAAAAGGAAATTACCACCTTCCCAGTTGTTTCTGGAGGTCTAACATGTACTGGTAACACTGTGCATAGTAAGTCATCTGGGCTTCTACGAAGTCATTCAGACATCGGAGGTGATGGGCCTGTAAAGGAAAAGTTACAGTCATTTCTTAGTTCTGTAATTTATTTAAAATGGCAAACACTAAGGGAATACAAAATACAACACTGTACTCAGGGAGAATCACTAGTATCTAGCATTTTACTACAAGGTTTATTAAGATTGACCTCAGTCAATAGTGTAATAACAAACTGTTTAGCCAGCAAAAACCAACGACTGTTTGATGATGGTGGGAGAACTAGGTGATGAGGTATAAACAAAAATTTAAAATATTTCTTCATCTATCTGGGAAAGCACCACAATTTAAATTTCTCTGATAAATGACTAAAAAGGAAGTTCAGTTTTTCCTCCTCAAATTGCCTTAAGACCATAAAAGTCTTTTGTTCCAGATGAATTTCCAAAGAATGAACACTCACGTGTGTACTGCTGATTCCCTCTAGTAGAAGTCTGGTAATCTCTGCCTGACGATCAAATTCACTTTGAGTTATTCTTAATTCCTGTTCAGACTTAATTAGAACACAATTTTAGAATCTCATTAAGGGACTTAAATCCATTTTATGTACATTCGTTTAGACCACTGAAAAATTCCCCTAACCCCAAATGATAATCTGGCAATTCCCTGATTCTGCTTTGTATCTAAACTGGTCCTTGGTTTCTAGACTTTAGTTTTTCTATATTACTCAATCTAGAAAGAATTGATTCCTTACCAGTACTTGACTCAAAAAAATCTATTAATGCCAAAGCTTAATGACATACACATGAAAGCCTAGGAAAAACTATGGGATAGTCAATATATTTCCAAGTATCAGTTTTGCTATATTTTATCATTTTATAAAACTTTAAAATTACCATTTACATGTATAAAATATTTCAAAAAATTCTCAGTTATTACCATAGTCACTTTACTTTGAAGTTAAAGATAGTCTTTAATCGCAAATGAAACATGTCAGAATGAAACCACAAGATTTTGACCTCTTGTGTTTAGTCACCAAACATATACTTGTTTCTAGGTACACTGCTCATAAGTTCCTTCGAAGGATTCTTTGTCCTATATAAATGTTTTTCTTTTTAGTTTTCTTTCTGAACTTTACATAAAATATGCTTTAAGCAGAAATATTACCTGTAAAATATGCTAGGGTTTTTCTGCAAGTTATGGGTGACCTTTAATCACTGTTGTGCTGGTAAACCAGCTCTACAGGAAAAAAAAAAAAGCAAGAAAGTGTTGCTTTTCATGGTGTAAGTACTGCTACCACAGTTGATTTCAAGCTACCGTGGTGAAGACCTTGGAGCTGGAAAGAGGTGTGTACGATAGCACACCACTACTAGCTTCAAGTATCTGATCACAGATTTAGTGCTGGGACAAAACAGTTCATTTAAAAAATCAACATGATCTAAAAATAGTAAACACTGGCAAAAATCATCTTCTCAAACTCTTACAAGAGTTGGCTGATAGTAAGTGAGAAGGAAAATATAAAATCTGACAGCTCACTCAACATAATCAGCTTTCTCTTTCATCAGGAATCACCATTGGTAATAATATCGTTATAACGATATTTTCTACTACCTCTCCAGAATAAACAGCTTCTCTTCTCAAATTGAATAATTATAATATTTTCAAGACCGTAGTAAGTATAAAAACAAGGTCTGAACTCTTTCCTTCACATCCCATTTCTGTCTCCTTCAACCCTGATGGCACTAGTTAAAATGGTGAACCAGTCAACAGGGATATAGCAGCAAAATAATCAGTTGCTATATTCTCATCTCACTGGCAAAAGATTTGGCAGAAGAGACTAAGAATTGTCTACTAGGTTGGATTTATGGAAATAACCTTGAATTACTCAATAAGTCAAGAATTAACATTAAATTTACTTGACTGAAACCAGACTATATGGTGCTTTGATAATAGGGCTGAAGTAAGCATCATCTGGAAGTTAGCATAGAATGTAAAAAAGTCATGGGAGAAGAAAAGAATCAATGTTTTTTCTAAGGAAAATGTTAAGGACAACCAATCACTTCAGTGTTACATCTGCACTATTTATTGTTCTACTTGGTTGAATACAAAAATGTTTTAATAGAAGTAACCATAGCAAATCAAAAATGAACTTCAGAAGTAAAAGAGGCTAGTTACGAGTAGATCTTTGATAGTACAACTTGATTTAATAGCTGTTAGTAGAAACGGCAGAAAAGTCTACTAAGTGGCAATATTTCTGTATAAGGTGTAAGCAAGTAAGTTAAGTAACATTAAAAGTGACTCGGAAGCTTGAATCTGAAGTGGGAATAATGTTTTAAGACTAAAACATTGAATAAAAAAATATAAAAAAAAAAATAAAATGATCTTATTAAGGAGAAGTCTTCTCTGAGCAAAATTAAATTATTTGTGAAGAAAGGCACCATATTACAAATCCTAGGAAGTCATTCTTCTGTAAAATCTAGACTTTATATTTAGAAAAGAAAAATGACAGGAAGGAAACAAATCGCATTTTTGAATAAGTTTCAGTGTATGTCTTAGGTGGTTGCAAACAGTTAAAAGTCCCAAACCATTTCTACTTCTGACACATAAAACTGATCTTAATAATTAATTTGAGAGGCTGAGGCTAACAGAAATAAGGTTTAGCATAATCAATTTACTTAGGAAGATAATGATCCATATTAGATAGGTAAAAAAGGTTTAAAGAAAAATAATAAATTTAAAGGGTTTTTATTCTGTCCTGCAGAAGATCTCATTCCTGGACTTAATTTTACAATTAAGAGGTAGAATTCTAAGGAAAAGACCTACTCCTTAGAATTACTGTTACTGGGCTAACAGATCTAGAGTATATATGACAGTATAACTTGGATTAGGAAATCAAGAAGAGTTCTTTTAGGATGTAACTTGGAAAAAGGGCAAGAATTTGTTGGTCACAATATCAGGAGTGGGTAACTATAAGCTAGAAATTTAGGTCATGCATTTGCTCTGACAAACTTGGTCAGTGTTACTTTTTCTACAGGCATAAATCTTAAAATAATCCAGGAATATAAAGCTTTTAAATTAAACATTTTTAAATTACAAAAATGACAGAAGTGAGAATTATAGAAGACTGCCCAAATTCATTTTGGTATATTTTCTTAAGTTTTTCTCATATATAAATATTTGTTTCATGAGTTTCTTCCCATTATATCAAATATTTCCCAAATCTGTTGAAACTGCAGAATCAAATCAGAGGTTTTTTGGTGTACTTGCATGCTAATCAAAGTGGAAGAGACCTATTTTTCTTCTTTAACCTATATTCTCTTCTATGTTACTCTGCTACCTTTTCACGTTAGAGGTTCAAGAGAAATCAGAGGCTGGAGTGGAACTATAACTAAGTTGATGAATGGATTCCACAAAGGGGCATGAGAGCATAAGGCAAGAATTTCACACTGGATTTCCAAGTCATAGAATCAATAACTCCATAACCTATGCATGAAACAGACTATATAGTCACCAATCCTACAAAGTTAGAAAATAAAAAGTTAAAGTTTGTAAAATTATTAATAGTCAAGGGCCACAATTACCATCTGCCCTCGATCCCAGCACTGTCCTCATCTAAAGGTTAGATTTTGGTAGGCCTGAACATAAGGAGGAAATGAAAAATGCTTCTGAAGACCTCAAAGAACATTTGAAACAAATCTGCATTGAAGTCATAATGTTATTTATTAAATTACTGCTTAGTTATTTGATTTCCCAGCCTAGAAAGATTAGAACTAGTAACACAGGTAGAGGGACATCTAATAGTGGTCATAAGGACAGCTTCTAAAAGTGACAGTCTGACATTGAGAGAGAAGACAACATACTTCAAAAACAAACAAGAGATCCAACTGATACACAGTGTAGTAATGGATATTCATAATAAAGACGTTATCTATAAGTAAAACTAAATATATGCTATCCTGTATTTAATGCAGTAGCAAAATACTTTTAAATAAATATTTTCAACTAAAGTGACAGAAAAATTAGTTTGGGTGCTGGAAAGAACACCCTTCAGTTACCTAGAAAATTCATTGTGTGATATATGATATATTCAATTCTCTGAAGATAGAGAACATGTTACCTATGTTTTACTGTCATATGAATAAATCAAATATTTAAATTGTCCTCTGGCAAGGCATTGTAAAGATTACCATGTAATATAAAAGGTATCAAGAGAGTGTCCAAACCACATCTCTGCAGCATTGTTCTACTGCTCTGTGGAGCTACTACTAACCAAATGGATGTAAGCATTCCATAATCATTTTCAGATTTTATAAGATTTAGTAACAAAGACTGTGACTAGCACCATGGTTGTTGCCCAATATTTACTGAACCAATAATTAAATTCTTGTTTCATAATTCTGTAGTTTAATAATTTACTTACTTTTGTCACTTCCACTGCCCAAATCTAGCCAGCATTAAAAATTAGAGAAAAATATAGAGGATGAAAGAAAGTTGGAATTTAACATTTTCTACAACTTAGTACAGAAAAATGTAAATATTTTAATTCAAATGGCATACTCCTTTTCCAGAATCATATTAACAGATTAAATATAGTAACTAAATTAGTGTAGCTTAATATACTGTTAAAGTATGCCTTCACATGTATCATTATCAATTTTTGAATCTTTTATTAATTCTATAAATTAATAAGAAGTTTTCTGAAACTGGGAATATTTAACCCCTCTTAATTCTAGCTTTCCCATTTTTAAAATGATAGGTTTGGACTAAACGATTTCCACTTTCTCATTTAGGTCTAAAATTCTAGAATTTTAGAAAATTAAAATAAAGGAAGGATAAATGAACACTGAACATTGATATAGCCATTGGGGGATGGGCACAATACACTGGAGATATAATGAATTTAAAATGATCAGACTTAAATACATCTTACTATAAGTAGATGATATTGTAGTAAAACAAATGCCTAATAAATGAAACACTCTTGCTAATTGTTTAGAATATTTTTCTTAAGATTAAAAAAAACCTATAATTTATACACTAAATTATCAAGACTAAAATAGTCTCACACTTTTCATATACCTAAAGATAGGACAATGGAAGTAAAGGAATGCATTCTCTTGCTATCTAAGAAAAGCTCTAATTAAGCCAGGGGTTCACAGATTCTCTCCCCACCCCTCCGCTTTTAGTTCAGTGATAATGGAATAAAAGCAATTTACTGCCAATTTTTATTATTAACTGTACTGCTGGTGCCATGCCACTTTTATGGATATAATATATCTAGGAGTATAATACCAAACACTCTATAAATCTTTATTGGCTAACTTTATATAAGTTTTTGGGCTATGTTCAGATTTTACAAATTTCTATTTATTTTGTTAAAAAATTAAAATTCTTAACATTTCCGAAATTTCCTCAAATTAAGCTCAATATATACATTGGATGCTATGTAACAACTTTCACTCTCAACTCTTGCCCAAGGCTATCACTATTCTGCAATTTTCTTAAGTGAATTAGCATTGTATGAGGAATGGGCCTTCCCATTACAGAAATACTTAAACTACTGTGGTTTGCCTTGGTCTGAAATTGCAGAAAAATTAACTCCATGTTGAGTTTGGGTGAAAATTAAGGAAACATTGAAGGTACTGAGAAGCAAAATAAATCTGTATACCATATACCTTTCTCTAAGTTAAGTAAATTTTGTTCATTTTCTTTGCCAACAGTGAAAATATAAAGTGCCAGCTAAGTTAACATTTTTTACTGGGTGTGAAAGGCACAATATATTTATGTATAAATTCACATTCTAAAACCTGAATTTGGTATAGCTAATATATTTGGCAATTAGAACATACAATTTCTGTTCAAGTTCCAATATAACTTCTGCTAGTATTCCTTATATTTTTGTTAGATTAATGAATGCATGGCTTCAAATATTTTAGACCTTTACATGCAGATAATAGCAAGAGAAGGCATTTTATTCAAGATGTAGAAAACACAGTAGGCCAACAAACCTTCAGCCATTTTACATGCAGGAAGTTGAGCATGTAAGAGAAATTTACCATATTGTTATCTCCTTCAAGGCGAGCTGAATTTAGTTGCTTAAGTACATAGGTAAGAGACAAAGAACACATTATACCAGTGAACAGTGAAACAAGTTACTTCCTCACAATAAAGAACACATAAACAGGTATAAAACAGTGATAAAATGATTTTCTATTTTAAAAAACCAACTAAACTGTTCTATGGAATTTCATATAGTGGTGTCTATTTAATTTTTCTGAAAGACTCAAATTTTCAAAGACGAAAAACATGGTTGATGTTTGATTTTAAATTAGAATAATTTAGGGATAATGTATCATTTTAAAAACTGCCACCATTATTTACAACTTTTATTAAATTTTCATCTATGAAAGCCCTCTGCCTACCCACAGCTTTCCTATTCAAAGATCTTTTCTATTTTATGAATGTATGATGCCTTCAACCATGTTCTCTTTCAATCAGCCTAGCTAGGTCTTGGCATAGCCTGAAGAAATATAAAAGGCATGTCAATCCTCATATTTTTAATAAACTTTAAATTCTAATATGTGTACCTTTAAGTTAAGGTTACATGATGGTGCTATAAATTCAGGGGTTTTACAAATTAAAGATTTAGAGTACTGTGGAAATGTGTAAGTGGACAGAGGGACCTATTAGCTATGTCAAGTATGAAAATATACTTGAACGTGTATTTTCCATTATATATAGATACCCAAAAGTAATAGAGGTCTAAACTTCTAAATATTAGAGAGCTTTGAAACCAGATGATTTTTTTTCTTCCCATTAACAAAACTCTAAAATAATTTTCTTTAAGTTTATATAAGACTAAGATTAGGTTAATAAATGTCAGTGCCTTAAAATTTAAATGTAGAAGTTATATTTGTTTTTGCTTTCCTGATATAAGTTTTATCCTATTTTCAAAACTATTTTTGTTCATTGTGAAACATTCAAGTAGGCTTCTCTTTTCTGCTCAATTGGTAATTTGAGAAATGCTTTTGATATTGTTTTACCATTCTTCATTAGTAGTTAGTAACCATTAGTTACTAATGCTAACTAATAAAATAGGATAGTAAAGTAGCATTATTGGATACAGGCCAAAATATTTTACTGATAGGACTAAATCATCAAAACATTCAATCCACTATTGAAGATTGTGATCTACGGGCAGCAGAGATTTTGCATTATTTATCTATGATCTCCTCAGCAAAGCACCTTGTACAAAATCAGCATTCAATAAATAGAGAATTTAAAAAGAGATCACAAAAAAATTAGTAAACAAATTTTTAAAAAAGTGATGATATGCACAGGTCCCAAACTACTTGCAAAGGAACAACTAGTCACAAAACGATCTATGGAAATTATAAATAAGTGAAACCAAAGAAAGTCTGAGGTTAAAGTAACCTCTTTAGGAACCAGGAAATGTGTCAAAGGAAAAAAAAAAAGGCAAATCAAAATTCCCAGTGTTTTCTATTTTTGTTTTCTTTAAATAAATGGAAGAGAAATACAAGGGAAAAAAATCACAAAATATAGGCATGGCTCAAGGCTTTATGTAGTAACAAACTGAAAGGACTTTTCCTTTCCAAAGTATTTCAGACTTACTACCATGAAGTCTGAAGAAAAACAAGTTGGTTATCTAGGGAGAAAGAACACAACTAAAATCAGGAAATGTAAATTTTTGTCTAGACTAACATATTTAATATTTGGCTCATTTGTTTTATGCAATATACAAATCCTAGAAAAGCTGTGTATATAAATGAGGTTGTTGAATAAAGTCATTTGTATAATCTTTCATTTTTATTTTAAATGTAAATTAAATGTAAATTCTCATGGAAAAAATTTTTTGTCCACCACAATATACAGAACAGAAAAACTGTCAAGATCTTCTATGGATGTATCAAAAGGCAACATCTCTCAAAATCCGGCTATTATATTTAGTTCTTATATACTTTAATAGCAGTGGTAAAACAATTTAGAATAATCAAATGATCTTGTATACTGTTAAATCTATGAACTTTCTGGCATTCTTCCAGGTAAAAAAGTAGACTATCATTATCCTATAATAAAGTGCTTCTTAAAGGAAGTTTTGCACTGACAGTTGACAACAGTATTCTTATTCCACGATCATCACTGGGCACATGCAGACATTTTGAATAAAGAGATTCTGTTCCAGTTCAACATTTCTTTCCAAATAATCCTTATTTATCAACACCTTTTCCTAATTATGAAATTAGTGTCTTAAAAACCAGTTTATATTTTACTAAATAAATTTATTATTAGCAACTAGAAACGAATATCTTGAGTTTCTTGCCATCTCCAGTGTTCATTCTTAAAGTTCTGATTCTACAAAGAGCCTGTGTCAGGAAGTTAGGCTGTTCTTGATGATGTCATGATAAATTCTGAGGTGAAACAGATAGTGAAGTTGAAATTAATGCCTTGTCAAAGGCAGCTCTTTTCCTGCAGGAGCTAATACAGAATCTACAAAAGAAGAACCATCTAGAAGAAAATAATTTATTTTGCTCATATAAACTATCGGGGTAATCTCATAAAATATCACTGGCCAACACCAAGTTACCAGTTTTGAATTTATTCAAAACCAAGTCTTGACCTTTTCTTTCCCGAAACAAGAGAACAATAGATTTCTGCCAGCACTGTGGGAATACACTCCTTTAAGGAAATGATTCTTGATGGTAGTAGTGGCAGTAAATTGGGAAAAGAAGGCAGTGGGAATGTCATGCCTTTTAACAAAACATACATCTTAGCTCAAATTAAGAACTAGCTTATTAGCTTTCTCTAATAAATTCAGACTTGTTTACATTGTAGTCTTAAAGGTGTTCCAATTCAAATCTGATTAATCTCTTGAAGCTTTGCAATAAATATATAAACTGTGAAAGTATTAAATAAGCTTATAAATAAAACCTTTTAACAAAGTTATACATATATATGTGTATATAAATATATATAAAAAATCACTGAATTACTATTTTTAATATATACCCACTCAGTTTTAAAGACTATTTTGAGGTTGATTTTATGAAAAATATAAAACTTATTTATCCAAAAGGGTTTCCTCTCCTTCAAAATAGCCACCTGTCAGTCCATGCTGCCACTTTTATTCTAAGTGACAATTCTTTTAGTCAGTTTGAGTCACATGTCGAAAGTCACACCTAATTTTTAAGCCACACACAAGCATTCTCAAACTTAGTTCATTCTCACCTTAATTACTATTTGTTTTTCTATTCTGAATATAATGAATCTATCTTCAAAAGGCATATTTGCCAACACCACCATTTAAAGAAGATGACAGAGCTTAAGCTTATAATTTTTCTTTAGCAACAGGTATATCACTGAAATAAGAATACTGCCTCTAGATATGACTACTTTGCACTGAATTTGGATGTATTAAGTTCTGACAAGTTTGTTTAAAAACACAAAAACAATAAAGTCATATTCTAGTCTTAATGACAGACTGTAGCTTGCATGGTATATGAGTAAAACATTTTACAAATCTAGAAGGTATTAACCTAAAATGTTTTTCTATTAAAAAACACTACTTACTGAAGCTCTAGTTTCTGCAGCTTTTGCCTTTTTTAGTCTGGTTTTTGCAGCATCCAAATCCAGTCTCTTATTTTGTAATAGTTTCCTTTCTTTCTGTAAGTTTAGGAAATAAAAATATAAAGGTTAATGATGTTAAAATCCAGTAAGGGCATACACATTATTTAAAGTATTATTTTTCCAGTAAATATATGAATCATCTGATAAAACAAAGATCTATAATTACAAAATTGGCTTTAAAGTAACCATTCAGGTATTTGGCTCCCTTTTCTGTTTTCGATTTTAAAATGATAGAGACATCTGGATATTTGAGAAAGATAAAGGTGACGTAAGAAACAAAGGAATATTAGTTTTAATATTTTGTGATTTTTGCCCCACAGGGAACATTTGGCAGTATCTTCTTAGGTGTCATAATTGGGGAAGAGATGATACTAACATCCACTGGGTAGAAGCCAGAGATGCTGCTAAACATCCTACAGTGCAGTACAGCTTCCACAATAAAAAATTACTCAGCCCAAAATGACAGTGGTGCCCAGGCTGAGAAACTTTTTAAAACTAATAGTTTATCCAGAAAGTGCCTATGATGAAGGAGGTATGGGCGTAGGGTAAATAAAGCACCTTGATACCCTATGTGATCATATGTGCTATAGAACTGAAAATAACTGTACCAGTCCAAAATAGAATTTCAAATTTATAGAATAAATAATGAATAAACATTAGTATGGTATCTTGGAATTCCTCATGAGAACCTCAAGCTTCCATATAACAGGTAAGATCATAAGAATTCAGTTTGCTTTATTCATTCTTGGACAGATTTCATATGTCAAATTTCATCCTATTGACAATCTAGTATCTTCTAAGTCATATTTCAACTTGGTGGTTTTTCCTCTGTCTCAGTCCCAATATTTTTACACAGAGTCAAAATCATTGTAAACATATTTTCTTTAAAATTTTGTAATAAGAAATCTGCAAATTAAAGTTTGAAGTAGTACTGAAGAAACAAATTAAACTAAAAAATAACGGACTAATAAATTAGGTTTGGGAAAATTATAATATTTCTTATACTTCAACAATAAAACATAGCTGTGTGAAAAGAAGATAATAGATTTCTAGGGATGCAAAAGACAGAAATCTAATAGCCAGAAATACAGTTTCTAGTAATCAGGTTTCTGGCTTAGAGTTTAAATGAAGTTACATGGCTATACTATGGTGATATTTTGTACCATATTTTTATAATCATTCCAGGAAACTCTTGATAGATTTTAGTGCTGGTCATGAACAATAACACTACAGGGAAGCAACAATGGAGTCCATATCATCAATAGTCCTTTATTTTGGTTAGCTTTGTGTTCTGCTGAATATGTACCCAGACTGATTTTCAAACTTTTCTCATCTGCTACATCTACATGGTCATGAAGAGGGCAAATTATTCACTAAAAACTGTAAGTATGTATCTAAATATTTTACTAAAAAAAAAAAAAAGGAAACACTTTTCAACTCACAGCAATTGTTTTGTAATCTCCTTCTATAAAGTTTCTTAAAGGAGTGAGAAAATTTAAGGCTGATGTTTGAATCAGCTCTCTGTCTGCGGTTCCAATTCGTTTTTGTGTTTCTCCACATTTAATGAGAGCATTGCCTGCAAAGGAAAAAATGTTTTCTTTACCATTGTCTGGTGATTTCAGAAAATAGAATCATGTTAAAGATAAATCGGCAACTTGATCTGCTTTAGTTATCATTTGTTTATTTAAGTAAAAATCAAACAGAATTAACTGTAGTTAAGGTAGTTTCTAAAAATAAATTTCAGATTATAAATATCTAAAATTAAAATGACAAAGATGAATTCCTTATACCATATTCTACCAATGGGATAAAAGAGGATAGATACACTAAAAAGTATTTATGGTTACAGCTCAAATAGTTTGTTTATAAAATTATAATGCTTACAATATTTTATTATGTACATCAAGTCAAAATTAGTCTTGTTTCTATATTTATGCACTTATCTCAAATATCTATAAATAACAGT